>NC_044991.1:27888162-28190143 GCF_008728515.1 Papio anubis
ATCGACGCTTCGTTCGAGTTACGTATTGCTTTCAATCCCCTCGTGGCTAGAAGCCCTGCTGTCCAGGAGCCCGGAAGTCTCTGAGCCCAGGCCCAGGTGAGAATGATGGGGTGGGGGAGGGCTCAGGATCTGGTTGGAAGCCCTTTCTCCTGGGCAGAAGAGATAACACAGAAGGGCTGGGGGGCAGGCCCCAGTGTTGGGTCTCAGAGGCAGCTCTCTCAGGACTTCCACCATGGCCTGGGCTCTGCTCCTCCCCTCCTCACTCAGGACACAGGTGATACTTGCCTCCAGGAAGGGCCTCAGGGACCTAATCCTTGGTCTATACTCGTCTCCCAAGGCCCAGCACTGACTCACTAGTGAGCACCTGCACCCGGGGTCCTGGGCTCAGTCTGCCCTGGCTCGGCGCCCCACTCAGTATCTGGCTCCACTCTGGACAGTCGGTCACCATCTCTTTCCTATGCACTGAACCAGCAGTGATGTTGGGGTACCGCGTCTCCTGGTATCCAGCAGCACCCCAGGCACAGCCCCAGCTCATGGATTTATGGCGTCAGTTATTGGCTGAGGGGTCCCCAGTGTTCTCTGGCTCCAAGAGTCAGCAGCAGCCTCACTTGACCATCTCTGGGTTCTAGGCTGGGAAGAGCTGATTATTATTACACTGTTACTCACCGCGCAACCAGCATCACTTTCGGTCCCAGAGTTGATAGAAATGAGACCAAAACCTGCCTGGGCTCTCAGGTTTCCTCCTTGCTCGGCGCTCCACCCTGTGCAGAGACTGCAGCACAGCCTTGAAATTCTTCTCTCTCAGCTCCTCTCCTTTTCACCATGAGAGTCCAAAGGAAACCTGCCCTGTGGTTTCCTCTCATCCAGCACAGAAGCTTCCTATTATGCTTTGTGCTGTAGTCCTGAGATGCACAACTCTTCTAGCTCTTCAAATGCAGGGACAGTGACAAGGGCTTCCTGATTTGCTGCAGTCCTGCTGTTGTTTAGAACAGCCTCACTCCTAACTGCACCCCCATCTCTGCGGCGCAATGCAGCCAATCCCGGGCTGAAGCCATTACAGGAGTTTCCAGAGCTGCATCTTACTCAACTCTCTGTACACCACACTCTAGGGAGGATGGCCCTCCTGGCTGAGCCTAATTTCCTGCACCTATCCTGAGGCAGTGACCACTAAGATAAGATCTGAGAGACGTTTCCTGAGGTTAGAACAAAGGAAGCTGTTTTCTTTGTATGCTCTTTGCCCCAATACCCCAAGGTTGCTGGCTGAGGAGAATTTATCCCAGGCAGGCTCATTCGCTCCGAAGAGTCCCCTTCTCCTCACATCACTGGAGTCCCTGTCCTAGAAACTCCCCCACAAGCAGATGAGCCACACACAGGATGGGGAGTTCCCCAGGAAAAGGAGTTAACCTGAGTCAGCCCGGCTTTCTCATTGACATCAGCAGGCATTCATCTTCATAGATTGTCAACATACATTGCTGAAGCCTTACACTACATCTAATGGTAAAAATTTAGAAAATATTCATACAAAAGAGTTGGGTTCAAAATTTATATTTTCTATGAGCCAGTTGTTAAGCTTTATAGCCATTATTATTGAATTGGCTGAAATTCCTGCGATTTTGTCATTACCTATCAGTAGCCAAAAAGCCACAATTATTAACAACCTCATATATAGTTTGGTTTTATGAACTTTTTTATTTTTGAGATGGAGTCTCGCTCTGTCATTGTTGGGTGTGCAGTGCGGCAATCTCGACTCCACTGCAACCTCCGCCTCCCGGGGTTTAACATTCATCCTGCCTCCTTTCTGAGTGGCTGGGACTACAGGTGCAGCGCCACCACCTGGCCTAATTTTATATTTGCCGGTAGAGACAGGGGTTTCACCGCAGTGACCAGGCTGATCATAGACTCCTTTGGCCTTTGTGATCCGCCATCTCAGCCTCCCAAGTGCTGGGATTACAGGCATGAGCCACAGCCTGGGGCCCCGCGAACTTCAATTACATAGATTGCCTGCTACAAAGTAACCATTTTATTGCTTTACATCCATGCCATGTTGTGTACACAAATATACAGTGAAATTTACTTTAAAACCCAAAGGGTATTGTCTATTACTACATAAAAATCATTCCTAATATTCAGCATGTTAAGAGAACACATTTGTGACCTTGATACTTTGATGCACCTAGAATAGCTGAGCCACTTAGTTCAGTGAACAGCTGTGTGGTCATAAAGGGGCACATGGCTGTCGGGCTGGGATGCATCCAGAGGCCAGAGAAGGTGGCCAGGCCCAGCCGGAGGGAGGCTGCCACTGTCCCTAACCTCTCTGGCAGATGTAGAGAGCTCAGCAGAAAAGGAGAGAGTGAAGTGTGAGGCCCCTCTCCTTGTCCTCAATGTTAAAGATCATCCAATGCATGCACTGTTTCTTCTTTCCTGAGACACCCTAGGCATAGAGCACTCCCCATTCATTCTAAGGCTACAGAGTGTCCACAGTAGAATTTTGGCTCACAGCATCTCTGCCTGTGCCTTTGATGATTTTCATCTCACAAATAAACACTGCAGTGAACATCCTTATGCAGACTTCTTTGGGTTCATGTATGAATATGAACATAAGATAAATTAAATTTCTGAAGTTCCCGTTTTCTCTCAGTCTGAAAAGATGTACTATAGTCCCCCTCATTGTTCTCAGATTCCTCTCAGGGTTCCTACACCAGACTTGCTTAGCATACAATACAAACACCTGGTCAAGTACAGTGTGAGAAAGTTTGAATTTTGCCGTAATATTTCAGATTTTAAAATGTTATTTGTTACACTTTTATTTCTGATTTCACCTATTCTGCTTGAAGTGGAGCATTTTCTCAAATGTTTCAGCACTGTGTATTTTTTAGGATTCGGTAAACTTTTTCTTAAGTGTCCGGATAGAGTTTTTTTTAGTCTTTGGTGCCCGGGGCGCTCAACTCTGAGACTATTGTCTGCAGGTGCCGCCATTCATGATGTAACCATTAAGGCTTCTGAACCATCTCTGAGTTCTGTGTGCTTTAGGCTTTGAATAGCAGAGGCCTATGAGGAGCAGTAGTCCCTAGTTTGTAAGTCATTTGAAATTCAAAAGTCACCAGCATATTTTCTAGGTGGAGTCTCTTGAGAACAGCCTGTATTTCACCTGCTATAGTGGCCTAGTCTTTTATCTATATGTGTGTGTGTGTATATATATGTGTGTGTATATATATGTGTGTATGTATACCTGAACATATGTGTCAATCATCTGTTTGATTGGCTCTTAGGTCTGCTTAGGGCAGCTCCTGTGTCTAATCTCATTACTTTTATTTCTATCCATTTGCTTTGAGTTTGGGAGGCTCTCTAGTATGGGAAGGAATAGACTCTCCCCAGGAGGCAAACAGAGGAGAAGAGAAGGAGGGAGCAAATGGTCCAAGGCAGCTTATACCGTCATGGCGTAGGCTCAGAGAAAAAAGTCTAAAAGATGAGCCTGGTATCTAAAACCAAAACATGCAAGATCATTAGAGTTCTAGGAGTTATAACAGATAGTAAATGAAGTTTTAAATGTATTGGACATTATGCAAAGCATGAAGACGCTGTAAAATTCAGAATGTGACAAGAAAATAAAAGAATTTGAGATTTTAAGATATAAGACCCCAAAGCAAGTTTCAGGAAAAGTGTTTATGCCTCAGAATTATTATTTTCTGCCTTGAAAAGATACTTTCCCTTTTTCTTGGGTATGAGAAACCTCTCATGGAACATTCTTTTTTTTCCAAAATCCAAAAGAACAATGTGACCCCTGAAAGGAATTCTAACATGATAAGTAGAAGACAATTGCACTTTTTGTAACCATTGAGGAAGTTTCCTATTTGTACATAAAAATATTGATGCACAGAAATCAACTTGTCATTTACGGCTTAATGGGCCGAAAACCATACCAGGCCTAGAAAACCTGGTATTATTCAAGGACATGGGAAGGCATGCAAACGGGACTTTGTGACTAAAACACCAAGAAATGGCCTGGCAAGAAGCCAAAATAGACAAATGGGATCTAATTAAACATAAAGAGCTTCTGCACAGCAAAAGAAACTACCATCAGAGTGAACGAGGCAACCAACAGAATGGGAGAAAATTTTGCGAAATCTACTCATCTGATAAAGGGATATTATCCAGAATCAGGAGAACTTCAACAAATTTGGAAAGAAAAAATTAACCCATCCATGGTGAAGGATATGAACAGACTCTTCTCAAGAAAGCAGAGACATTTATGCAGCCAACAGACACATGAAAAAATGCTCAAGCTCTGTCCAGACAAGTGGAAATCAAAAAACCACAATGAGATACCATCTCACACCAGTTAGAACAGTGATCATTAAAAGATCAGGGGCTTAATGGAGTGCTGGAGAGGATGTGTGGAGAAGCAGGAACACTTTACATTGTTGGTGTGAAGGCATAAACTGATTCCAACCATTGTGGAAGGCATTGCTAATTCCTCAAGGATCTTCAAATTAGAAATACCATTTGGCCAGCAAAGCCTATTACTGGGTATATGCAAAGGATTATAAATCATATGCTATAAAGACACAGGCATATGTACATGCTTAACGGCACTATTCACAATAGCAAAGTCTTGGAACCAACCCAAATGTCCATCAATATGATAGACTGGATTAAAGAATATGTAGCTTTGCCTTATCACCATGGAATACTAGGCAGCCATAAAAAGGATAAGCTCATGTCTTTGTAGGGACATGGATGAAGCAAATGCTGCATGTGACTGAACAAACTTCTCCAGGACGAAACCCTAAACTGCTGCATGTTCTCCACTCAGAGACAGGAATTGAACAATGAGTACTTGGACACAGGGCAGGGGCATCCACCAGGGCCTGTCATGGGGCTACCCAGGTAGGGAGAGAGGGGAGGATAGCATTAAGAGAAAATACCCTAATAAGAAATGCAAATGGCCGAGGTTAATGGATTGCAGCACACACCAACATGGCACATGTATGCATGTAACAAACATGCATTGTACACACCTAGAACTTAAAGAATAAAAAAACAGAATAAAAATAAAAGTCGTATATATATATTGAGCCAATGCTAGAAATGGAATTATTAGTTTCATATCTATACAAGTGCATTTCTTTGGACTAAGCCATTTCTGTTCATGATTCATCATAGATTGCTTGAATTGTATTCTACTCTGAAAACAATTCAACTTTTGTGGTATATTTTGTTTTTGTTTTATATCAACTATCACCTAAGCTACTGACAGAGATATTCCAGCACCTACAGGTGTCGTTATTTCATGGGCATTTGGATTATTAAATTATTTCCAAGAATGCACAGGCGGGACTCCCCGCACATTGAACTCTGATATTTGCTGATTACTGACTCAGCTTTTTCTTTCAATCTTGGCAAATAAAGTAGGCATTTGTTACCTATAGATACCCAGATGATATGAGAGGAGGAGAAACTCCCCCAAGCTGTTATCCTTTAAATCCTCAGGATGAATCCACCTGGAGAATCACTCACGCCAGTTTACATTTTATACTGCAAATGAGGATTGGGGTATTAGAGCTGATGCCGAAGGTTAGTGAGAAGGACTGGGCTACTGTTGGGATGGGGTGAATGTGTTTTACAAGCGAGGAAGACATGAATTTTTTTTGGAGTTCTATAGAATTGCAGGATTATGACTAAATTGTGTCCCCAAAATTTGTACAATGAGAAACTCTAACATACAGTGTGTGACTGAGTTGGGAGTAGATCTTTAAAAGAGAGGAGTGGTGAGTCACATGAGTGGCTGCTTATCCAATCTGGCTGTTTCCTCCTAAAGAAAAGGGCCCACACACAGTGAGACAACAGAGATGGTGCGGAGGGAAAGGCACGTGAGGACACAGCACAAAGGAGGTAGTGACCACCACAAGCCGGAGAGGCCTCAGGAGAAAACCAAGTACCAGCACAACATCTTGACTCCCCAGCTTCCAGAACTGTGAGAAAAGATGTGTCCTGCTCTTTAGGCCAGCAGGTCTTTGGTATCTCATTAAAGAGGCCACTAGCAAATGGCTCGAAACAGACCCAAAGACCTTGGAAGGAGGAGGAGATGGAGCAGGGGTGCAGGAGGAAAACAGGGCAGGAGGCTGCAGGTTAGGCTCTGATGTGCATCTCCTGGATGGAATCTGGACTCCTCCCAGCACTGTTTGGGGGGAACAGGTATTTAACCTCCCAATGCTGATTTCCTAATAAACGCAGTGCAGGCACAGGGCTTCATCTATTTCTGTATGAGAGGGAAGTCTTCTTGAGGTAATGTTTGTAAAACAATCACCAGGCATCTGGCATATATTAAGGGTTCATACATAGTCATTGTGATTTAGTTACAGAAAATTGCATTCATTCTATGAGCTTTCGGGGGAGACTTAAATGAACCTTGGTCTAAGTCCCTAATGGTCAGTTCCTGTGGTTCTCAAGTACACAGGGCCTAACTGTGCTTCCTTTAGACTCCTTCTATTGGGTAAAATTCACAAACCCACCGGGCCTTCTGATCTTGAGAATTACCCAGAGAAGGCCCTCCGGGCTCAGGGCTCAGAGGGAGAACTGGGGCAAATATTTTAGGGGAATGGAGAACAGACTTGCATCCACTGCTCCCACCAGGCCACCTAACAAAGAACACAATGATAGCGAGTAAATTTTGCATGAAGAGACCCCTCTTCCCTGCAATAAGGGGAGACCTGGGGGTCCCTCCCCAGCTGTATGTGGGCTCAGGGCGAGACCTCTGGGGCATCTCACACCATGGTCTGGACCCCTCCCTGCTCTGCCCTCCTCACTCTCTGCACATGTGCCTCCCAGGGCTCAGCTGGCCCCTGGAACCAGGGATCAGCCTAGCCCTGAGCTTCAAGCTCAGCATGAGGTGAAGCAGAGTGTGGGAGCTCTGGGAAGAAGATTGTCATCCTCAGACACCTCTCCTGTCTCTCTTGCAGGCTCTGTGGTTTCCCTCTCCAGCTGTCAGGAGCCTGCAGTGTCTGGCCTTGGGACAGATGGCCAAGTCACCTGCCAGGGAGATGGCATAGGAACCTATTAGCATACAGAGCTGTGGTATGAGCAGAAGCCTCTGATGCCAGAAGCCCTGTGTACAGTGTCTGTGAAGTAACAACAACCAGCCCTCAGAATCCCTTGAACTGATTCTCTGGCTCCCAAATCAGGGGCCTGGCCTCCCTGATCATCTCCGGGACTCAGACTGAAGACAGGCTGACTGTTACTGGCAATCACTGACAGTAGTGCCTCATCCCACAGTGACACAGGCAGATGAAATGAGACTTGGCATTCTGTCTGGCCTTCTGCACCCCTCTTACTCAGCCCCAGCAGGATTGTGGACTGGCAAGTGAGCAGGTCTATCCCCAGTTCACCTGCATCTGAGCCCCCAGGCAGAGCTCTGCAGAGAATTGGAGTCGAGAGAGGACTTAGGGCTGGCAGGATCAGGTATCCTGGTAGTGTCTCTTGGGAATGAAGTGCTTGACTAAAGGTGTGGCCTGAGTGGAAGGGATGAAGAGGCTGACCCATTGGTGGTCATGGTCTCGGTTCCTCATGTAGTGACTGAACCTAGTCAGTGCCTCTGCTCTGTGGCTTTAAAATTCCTGCTTATTTTTCTAGACACTGCCTATGTTGCTACAGGACACTCAAGCCCCAGCTTCATGGCATCCTGATGTTCTGAACAGGAAGCCTTTCCACAGTGAGCACTTTGAGAATCCCTTAGATCCCCTTTTCAGGGCTCACCCACCTCCATCCACCCAAGGCTGCAGGGAGGCCCTGGATTCCACAGCTGTTTCCCCACTGGAAAAATGCCATTGTGAGTTCAGATGGCTATACAGAATGCCCCTTCAGAATGCAGTTCAGCCTGTGGCTGCCTGATGCCTCGATCCCAAAATCATGTCTTAACCCAGGATGTCCTTCAAGTACCTTCACAAGCTTAGCACTCAATTGTCACACATTCTCTCATTCCTCCCACATTCTTTCTAAGATGTATCCACGAACCTGCACGGAGTTCTCCCTCTCAGGTGGGATTCAGGAGCCTCAAAGCAAAAACAAACCAAACCAGTCTATGATACAGAGTGATGAGAAGAAGAGAGGAATTGTACCCCAGAGAGAGAGAGAGGCTCTGAGAGTCTGCAAATATTCATGCTAGTTTGCTTGTGTGTGAGAAGAAACTCCCTTTGAAGAGAAAAAGACACCCAAGGCAGGGGGCACTCTCTTGAGGACACACTTACACACTACAGTCAAAGAAAGAAAAATTGTAGCTAAAGGGCATAGTTGACTCATGCAGAGCTTTGCCTCAGTACTGAGAAAAATGTCATAGAGACTGCTTGTGATTCTGCTCTACTAAGACAGTGTAAAAAGCAAGGTAAGGTCAAACAGTTTTCAAATATTTTTGGATCCAAAAAAAAATGAAAGAGAGAGGAAATGCAAAACTCTCATTATGAATCTATAAAGGTTAACGGTCATCCATCCTTTCTACCGAAATAAACAACAAAAAAATAAGCTATAAAACAAAATGATTAATCAATCCAAAGTGGCCTTGAAGTGACAGATGATAAACTTTTGAGCAGGAGCACAACAGCAATTCTTGTAACTATATCTATACCGCCCAGTTAGCATGAAAGAGTGAAGGGTCGTTTACACAGGTTAACAGAGATATAGACATAGGGCTGAAGTTGGCTTTGAAATGATGCCTAAAATGTCCCTGATAAAAAACTTACGAGATAAAGGCCCAGTTACGATGCGTCACTGAGCGAATAGATGAGTGAACTTAATGATCATAGCGATGGGAAGCTATCCCCGAAAAAAATTACAAAAAGGAAAAGATAGAAAATGAAAGCAGAGTATGTGTGTGTGTGAGTTTTTGGACTGACTATCTAAATTAGCATAATGCGTTATAAATTAGAAGTATAAAAGGAGATAAGATTCATTGTGGGTATGGTGAGAGGGAGAGCCCAGAAAAAACAATTTAAATAGTGATCCCGAGTGTTCCAAGTTTGGTTAAAATACAAACCACTACTCGAAGCTGAACAAATCCCAAACAGACACACACCTTTACAAGAAAAAGCCACACATAAAGCAAGCACTCCGTATTCAAATTGGGGGAAAAAATGCATGATGATGCTGAAAATACTCTTAAGGTGGCCAGAGAAAACACGTGTTAGATTCAGGTGAACAGCATAATGATAAATGCAGATGCCCAGTATTGATACAGAAACTAGTAAGCCTGGCATGGCTCTGTGCCTGTCCCAGCACTGGGGAGGCCCAGGGGAAGTGAGATCACACGAAGTCAGGAGATCGAGATCATCCAGGTGAACACAGTGAGGCAAATCTCTACTAAAAAAATCTGAAAAAAAGTGCCCGAGTTAAGTGCGTGGCGCCTGTAGTCCTCAGCTAAATACAAAGGCTAAAGGCAGGAAGAATAAAGTGAACCGGAGGAGGCCAGGTGTGCAGTGGCTGAGAATCCTTTCACTGCCCCAGCCTGGGCAAGTGAGACCATCTCAAAAAAGACGAAAAATGCAAACAGGGAGGAGCATTGGAGCTATATTTATGCTTACTAAGAGAAACAACACCCATTCAAAATCTTGAGATAGAAAGAAAAGCTGGAGAGGCATCACCACCTGATTTCAAATGTATACTACTTAAAATGCATAAGTAACTAGATGTATTATAAATATCAAAACAGCATAGCACTGTCAAAAAAAACAAAGGGGCAGGGAGGAACAGGGAAACAGACCGTGACAGACAGACATAAATGAAAAAAAAAAGAATGAGAACTCAGAAACCATTCATTTTGATCACCTCATTTTTAACCTAGGCATCAAAGATACCTTCAGGAGGAGGACAAACTAACAAAGGAAACTAACCAGAAGGAATAAATCTAGACGAATTATCTTATCATATACAAAAAATCAACTCAAATAAAGATTTAAGTATGGGACTTAAAACTATAGAGGAGACTACTAGAAAGAAAACATAAGGATAAATGCTTAATGGAATTGTGGCCGGACATGAGGAATTTTCAGTAGACATCAAAGGTGCAAACCCAGCAAGGCAAAATGAACAAATGCTCTCAATTGCATTGAAACTTAAACTGCAGAAGCAGCCAGTGGAACGAAGAAGAGGCAATCAGAGGGAGTGGAAGAAGAATACCTTAGAGCTATGCGGCATCGGGCAGAAAGTTTGTACACAAAGATACAGAAATAAAGACTACTCAAACCATTTGTCCATTCCTTCTTTTCCATTGCGTTGCCTCCTTTCTTTCATCTCCACCATGCTCCTGGCCTTTTCACCAGAGGCCGGCTATCTCCCATCATCGTCTTTCTGTCACTCCTCTTCTCCTGGTACCCCTCTTTCCTCGTCATCCGCCCATCTTTATCCTCCTATCTGCCCCAGACGGTGCTCTGTCTTTCCCAAGGCCATCACATCATATCCTCCACCGCCCTCGCCACATCCAGATCTGCCAGGTCGCCATTTTCCCATAAATCTTATCCACCCTGTGTCTGCGGCGTTCTCCGCCGTTTTGTCGTCCAGCACTTTGTGGGTGCTCCACCGCCCTCTTTGCCAGCAAATCTGCCCCAAGACTATTTTCATCCATCCTGCCACCTTCCAGCTGTGCCAGGTCTCACGTGTCCACCAGCACTTGGGGAGGAGAAGTGCGCTATCTACAGGCCCCAGCCTCCCAGCGTGGGCGCCCAAGCTGTCCCGCTCCCTCTTCTAGCCGGACTGGGGCGCTCACATGCCGGCCCAAGCAGCAGCTCCCGAGGGCTGGGGTCTCAGTCACCTCCACCTACCGCATGGCCGAGGCAAGAGGAGGAGGAGCCACAGCCCAGTGCTACTGGCTGCAGCCTCAGCGTGTGTAGTAAGTGGCTACAAGCTAGCACTTGGGTGGCTCAGAGATACACGAAAATCTCGACTGACCTGACTGCCCGTCTCATGCCTTATATACTGAGGTTAGGCAATGTGGGTTTCCTGGACTACATGTTCTGATTGGATGATGATAAGCCAGGCCTACTCACGGACAACGGGCTTTACTTCATTATTTCTGATTGGATGATGGGGAAACAAGTATTAGAAACAACTTGAGCATGAAAATAAAGTCAATCAAGGTAGGCCACAGGAGTTCTCTCAATCAGGTATCATCAAGTGCCTGACAGTATATATATATGAGCATGCTGCGGCATTCAGGCGTTCGGATTTTTTGTTTGCGGAGTGGAAACAGCGGTGTTCCGTTCGTAGGAAGCCGCCTGCCTTCAGGTGGAAGCGGAGGCGGGCCAGACTCCGCGGCTCTGTGGCTTTTAAGCCTCGCGCTTAAAGTGGTAGATGGTGTAGAGACGAGCCACCAGCGCAAAAACAGGGCCGCCGACAGCAGGAACTAACACCACTGTCCGGCTAGAAGTCGAGAAGATGGGAAGGCGCTACCTGCCCACGTTGGAGCTGGGCCGCATTGTCGCACCTCTCCTCGTTGTGAATTTGAGGAGGTGAAAAATGCGGAGACAGCAGCAGCAGCTGGAGAGTAGTAGGAGGAAAATAGTTACAAATGGAGAAGAGTGAAGGATCAGCGAAGCGGGAGAAGTTCAATGGGTGGCGTGGTGGGGCAGAGGGTGTCAGTGGCTGCTGGAGTGGTGAAGCGAAGTATTTTAAAGAAATGCGGCTGAAGTGAAAAGAGGTGGCTGTGAAGTGGCAAAAGCGGGGAAAATAAAGACGTAGAAATATTGAAGTGAATGAAAAGGGGTGGCAAAGGAAGGGGCCGAAATGTCAGGAAGAGGATTAAAGCGTGAAGGTTTCTCTCTGGTGTTCGATTATCGTCATCCGGTCGTTATTGTATTTTGCTTGGTACTACATTTTGTTTATTAATGCGCTTGCCTATTACCACTCAGATGAAGTACTATTTCGTTATCAGATTGTTTCATTTGTACCTGACTTTAGCTGCTCTTGAAGCTTTTTGGCTTGTCTTCAGTATTTGGCTCTGCTGCTTTTGTTGCTGTTATTTGATGATATTGGTGAACGCCTCGCGATTTCATTGGCTATCTATATTTCTTCTATATGATGATAATCATATGATTTCGAGTCCTGCTGTTCCAAATCTTTGTTACGAGTTGATTCCTGATATTATGATAATTGTCTGAATTTGTTTTACATCAATGGGTGTTCGGAGTCTTTCAGTTTGATGAAGAGATTGTTTAGCTGGAGATATCTGTTAAATCAAATGAACCAAAGAAATGAGTTGACTTTGCTGAAGCAAACAATTTATTTGAGTTCTTTTCATTCTCGTTTGATTATGTCTGTCATTTGTCTCTGTCCCTCTGACGGTGCCGTATGCGATGACCACTTATGTAGATTCACCCATTATGTGGTTATGAAATATCTTGTGAGTATGTTTTGAAATCAGGCTGAATCACCTCAACTTTCTTTACAATAAGGTAGTACTGTATCTGAGGTGTTTTGCATTACCAAAACAGAATTTTTTACGTAGTTTTTTGTTTCTGGGCAGTCTTTGTAATTTGCGTGAATTGCATTGGTTCTTGAATTCGCATTGAGTATTTTGGTAGAGATGTTTTGGCATATTTCTTCTGGTGTGGTGTGGATATTTTCAGTTTTACTTGTGTCTACTTTAATGTCTTTAGTCTATGGTTTTGTTTTGGGGCAGGAGGTCATCCAAGTCGCCCAGGCTGGGGAGTGCAGTGGCTGGTCTGTCCCTCGCCTCCGGGTTCTCCTCTCCCTCCGCCTCCAGTGGCTGGGACTACAGTAGCCTGCATGCACGCCAGACTAATTTTTTGTATTCTCTTAGTGACAGAGATGGGGATTTCACCGTGTTAGCCAGGATAGTCTCGATGTTTATGATCCGCTGGCGTTTCTCCCAGATAAGGATGACGTAATCCGATAACCTGATCTATATTTTAGTTGCGTGTTGGGGCTTTTCTTTTGGTTAAGTTTATCCCTGGAGTATCATTGGGTTTTGTTTTGTTTTTTGGTTTTGGAGGTGGGTAGTTGGATGTAAAAGTGGCTGGGTTTCTTTAAACCATATTGCTGCTTGCAGCCTTATTGATGTTGTATCTTACTGGCTCGTATGATTCTCGTAGGTTTTGTATGGAATCTTTAGGGTTCTCTATGTGTATATGATCATGTAACCCGGAAACATAGACAGATTTGACTTTTTGTTGGATGGGTTTTATTGCATTCTCCGCAATATGCGTTATACGAGCAATCCCAATGCCATGATGAATCAAAGTGGGGAAAGTAGCCACTTGTTGCAGATCTTAGAGGAAGGCTTTTAACTTTTCCCCGATTAAGATCATTGGTCCTGGGTTGCTTATACATTTTGTTGCTATGTTATGCTCATTTACGGAACTTTTATCATGAAAAGAATATTGAATTTTATTTTTTCAGCATCTACTGTTCTGGATTTTAATTTCCTGATTCGCTGGATCATTCTTGCAGCATTTATTTAGGCTGTGTTCAAGTTGAGATCATTTTATCTGTTCCTCCGATGAATCCCCAGGTATTTGGTTGAGGATTTTTTGAATATGTGCTCACTAGAGATATTTGCCTGTGGTTTTCTTTCTGTGTCGTGTCCTGGTCTGGTTTTTGTAGCAGGGTAATGCTGACCTCATAGAACAAGTTTAGAATTACTCCTTCCTTTTCATTTTTTGGGGAATATTTTGAGTAAAATTGGCATTACGTTTTTAAAAAATGTTTGGTAGAATTCAGTAAAACCATAATTCTTGTGTTTTTCTTTGATGGGAGATTTTTATTACTGCTTTAATTGCATTACTTTATTAGTCTGTTGAGGTTTTTTGTTGTTCAGCTTGTGAAATTGCTGTTTTCAGAAATGTATTCATATCCTAGGTTTTTCAATTCGTTTGTATATAGGTGTTTTTAGTAATCTCTTACGATCCTTTGTGTTTCTGTGTGATCAATTGTAATGTCTCCTTTTTCATCTATGATTTTACTGCAGTTTTTTTTCTCTTTTTCCTAGGCTCATTATACCTTGTCAATTTTGATTTTTTTTTCCAAAAAAACCGCAGCTCTTTGTTCCTTTGTCTTTTTGTAATTTTTGTGTCTATTTTTAAAATTTCTTCTCTAATCTTTATGATTTGTTTCTACTAATTTTAGCGTTTGATTTTTCTTGCTTTTCTCATTACTTGAAGTGTACTATCAGGTTGGCTATTTGAGATCTTTCTACTTTTCTGATTAGGCATTTATAGCTATGCACTTTGTCTCTTACAACTGCTTTTGCCGCATCTGACAGGTTTTACGTTGTGTTTCTATTGTTTCAATTAATTTTTAATTTCCCTTACTCGTTTCAATGAATTTTTAATTTTTTCATTTATTGTTCATGAGCAAGTATATTAATTTTCATATATTTGTACAGTTTTTAAAGTTATTGCTGTTACAGATTTCTAGTAGTATTCCACTGTGGTCAAAAAAGATACTTGATATGATTTCAGTTTTTAAAAATGTGCCGTTACTTGCTTTTTGTCCTAACACACAGCCTATCCTGGAGAATAATCTATGTGCTACTGAGTGGAATGTGCATTGTGAAGTCGTGGCGTCATGCAAACCTGTGTAAATTTCGATATAGAGTACAGCTTATCTGATGATTTTTTGTTGTCTGGATGATCTGTCCATTGACTATAGTGGTGTGTTGATCACAGTGGGGTATTGAGGTAGGTCTTCCATTATTATTAGTATTATTTTGTGTTTATTTTTTATTTTTTGAAATGGAGTTTCACTCTTGTTGCCCAGTCTGGAGTGCAGTGGCGCGATCGCAGCTCGCTGCAATGTTCGCCTCCCGGGTTCAAGCGATTCTCCTGCCTTAGCCTCCGCAGTAACTGGTATTACAGGCATGTTCCACCATGCCCTGCTAATTTTTTGTATTTTTAAGATACTGGGTTTCTCCGCGTTGGTCAGGCTGGCCTCGAACTCCTGACCTCAGGTGATGCACCCGCCTCGACCTCCCAAAATGCTGGAATTACAGGTGTGAGCCACCGCGCCCGGCCAGAGTCTTAAAAAGTTTAATACATGGAAGCAGGGTAGTAGAATGGTGGTTACCAGAGACAGGGAGGTGGGAGAAAAGGAGATCTGTAGGTCAAAAGTACAAAGTTGCAGTTATGTGATTATAGTTAATAATACTGTATACTGGAAATTTGCAAAGTGAGTATATTTCAGATGCTGTTGTCTATATGAGAAGATAGATGAGTTCATTAGTTTGACTGTAGTAATTATTTGTGTATATATGTATACATACAAATACATATGAAGGTTTTAATATATATGAATCAAAACAGGCTGCTCACTTAAATATATTCGATTTTATTTTAAAAATAAAAATATGAAAGAAAAAAAAGCATGCATATAGTCTTAAGCTCAATTACCGATATAAATAACTGCACTGCTAATCAGAACAGTGAATTAAATGTGTTATGTTTGTTTATATTGTAACCTTTCCTTTTATTTTCATACGTTTTCTTTTTACAATTTTGCAAATATTTAATGAGTTCACAGTGCAACTATGTATTAAACATGCTCAACATATTTTAGAAGTGGTGAATGTCACAAGTTCTAGGTCATAGTCACTATAAGAATGTTCCCTTGGGAAGTGTTATTTTCTGATGGTTTGTGTTTTAAAGCATTCACCACCACCAAGAGATAGCCTGGGGTTTTCTCATCTTCACCCACCATAAATAATGTTATAATGAGTGCCTTTGAGCATATATCACTATGGGCAATTACGCATACTTCTGAGAGCTTCTGAGATTTGGAATTGCTGATCCAAAATCAATGAGCATGTTAAAATATGACTTTTTTTTTTTTCTTTTTTTTTTGAGATGGAGTCTCACTCTGTCATCCAAGCTGAAGTGCAGTGGTGCAATCTTGGCTCACTGCAACTTCCGCCTCCCAGGCTCAAGCGGTTCTCCTGCCTCAGCTTCCCAAGTAGCTAGGATTATAGGCATGTGCCACCACGCCCGGCTAATTTTTATATTTTTAGTAGAGAGAGGGTTTCACCATGTTGGCCAGGCTGGTGTCGAACTACTGACCTCGGGTGATCCACCTGCCTCGGCCTCCCAAAGTGCTGGGATTACAGGCGTGAGCCACTGCGCCCGGCAAAAATCTTATTTTCGTTAATTTTATGTAATAGTACCAGTACCAGTTTTCCCACACTTCACACTACAATTAGATACTATAAATTTCATTAGTTCTTGTCTATATATACAGGCCATAAAATCATCTCATTGCTCTTTCAATTTGAAGTTTCTGATTACTGTAATTCCAAATTTACCGTGTCACGTTTATTATATAGTTCATATTACATATTGTGAACGCTATTTTCAGTCTCCTTTACTATGAGTAAATGGAATATGTGTGGAAACACATTCGGTTTTATATAAGAGTATCTTTCCTTGTATAAGATGTTTGAATTAGGCAAGAAAAATACCACATTCACCCAAACTGTACAACGTCTGTGTCCGTTTCACCCTAGCAATGCAATGTGAAGAGAATCACACTCGTATCTGTCATGACAAACTAATGCCTTATGTACAACAATCATTCATTTTGCATTGAAAAATCATTTTTTATTTTTTCAGCTACATGTGGTCAATTACTCTTTTTATGTTGCATACCTTCCTATTGCATCGAGGACTCTTTTATTTTTCAATAGTTTTGGGATACAGGTGGTTTTTGGTTACATGAGTAAGTTCTGTAGTGGTGGTTGCTGAGATTTTAGTGCACCCGTTCCTGACTGGTGTACACAGCACTCACAATATGTACTCTTTTATTCCTCACCCCCTCCCACCCTTCCCTCCGGGTTCTCAAAGTCCATTTCATCATTCGAAGTCTTTGCATCCTCACAGCTTAGCTTCCACTTACAAGTGAGAACATATGATACTTGGTTTTCCACTCCTGAGTTTACTTCACTTAGAATAATGGCCTCCGGCTGCCACCAGGAAATTGCTACAAAGGCTATTTCATTCCATTTTATGGCTGACTGGTATTCCACGGTGTATATATACCATATTTTCTTCATCTACTCATTGGTTGATGGGCATTTTTAATTGATAGGCATATGGTTGATGGGTTTCATATTTTTGCAATTGTGAGTTATGCTGCTATAAACATGCATATGCATGTGTCTTTTCCATGTAATGACCTCTTTTCCTCTGGATAGATACCCAGTAGTGTCATTGCTGGATTGAATGGTAGTTCTACTTTGAGTTACATAAGAAATCTAGAAGTTATTTTAATACAGATAATTGCGGTTAATTCTCCATCCAGTTTTCCACATTGGTTACTTACTACTACCGATTTGAGGCCATTTTTCATTTATATTACCCAATCATTTTATTCACTGTCACATTTCTACCAGTATATGCTGCTTCCAAAGCATATCATGTGAATAGTTTAAAATTCTCAAACTATAATTCTTTGTTGAAGCATTTGTAAGTTTTACACAAGCCCTTATATGATCTGTTTTGATTTTTAAATCATTTCTTTTACTTATATTTACGTTTCTTCTTGAGATTTAATGTTATACAAACTTTATAGATAGAAAGATGTTGGGAAGCTGTCACATGGTCTATGTTTATTGTGTTGTTTTAATAGACCAAACTCATTGATGAAAGAAAAGAGAAATCTTGATAGTTTTTTAATTATATAGGACACTTGACATAGAAAATTGAATGTTGAAAGTACTGCATCGTTGCATGTAGAGTGGTATGGATTCAACTTTATATGCGTGAATTACATTTGTAATGTTTGAATAGTGGATTACGGTTTTAACATGCTTTCACTTCATTTGGTCCTGTTAGGGGTAAGCAAGGGACCTTGTGTGTTGGAAAAAGAATTACTTCGGTGCAGCCGCCCTAGAGGAGCTGGGGGAGGGCGCTAGACAACGTGGCGGCAATGTCCGCGAGCCAGGCCAGTCCCGCGTCCACAGCTACGGGGTCTTGCCCGCAGCAGGGCGGCCTGGGCTTGGCCTGCCTCCGGTTCTCTAGAAGCAGGCCCGCGGCCGGGGCAGCTGCAGAGGCTCCAGTGCGTCTCTTTCTTCCCCAGTCAGCCTGAGCCAGGGGAGGCCAGGCAGCCCGGGTGTCTGGAGCGGGGATCCGCTTGCCCGAGAATGAGAATTTTCTTCACCAGAACATGGAGACTGTTCAATCACCAGGAGCACAAAGTTTTCATTGTTGGGCTGGATAATGCAGGGAAAACTACCGTTGTCTACCAGTTTTCTTTGAATGAAGTTGTACATATATCTGCTACGAGAGAGTGATTAATAATACACGTTTCCTAACGTGGGATATTGGTGGCCAAGAATCTCTTCGTTCTTCCTGGAACACCTACTATACTAACATAGCGTTTGTAATAGTGTGGGAAGTACGAGAGGATTTCTGTAACTAGAGAACTCTAAAATGTTAGTGCTTGAGGACCTAAGAAAAGTCTGATTGCTGAGTTTAGCTAATAAACAAGGTGTTAAAGAATGCATGACTGTAGCAGAAATCGGACAGTTTTTGAAGCTACCTTCTGTTAAAGATCACCAGTGGCGCATATCCAGGCATGCTGTGCTCTAATTCGCGAGGGATTGTGCCGAAGACTTGAATGGATGATGTCTTGACTTAAGATTAGATGATCTCTACTGACCTCTTCTCATTGACTTTGTATAAATGAAGTGCTGGACTTGACCTGAAAGCTGCAAAAATTAATGGTTTAGATATATTTATAATAAACTGATTTAAACTTTTTCTATAGGAGGACAAATTAAGACCACTTATTTGAAACGAAAGATGGAGAGGGAGGAGGAAGAAGAGAAAACGGCCAGGTGGCAGCGGCTCTCCCCCTGGCGGAGGATGGACAGCCAGGACAGGAAGGTGGTGGTGTGCGACAATGGCACCGGGTTTGTGAAGTGTGGATATGCAGGCCCTAATTTTCCAGAACACATCTTCCCAGCTTTGGTTAGAAGAACTGTTATCAGATCAACCACCAAAGTGGGAAACATTGAACAAGGATTTTTTTTTTTTTTTTTTTTTTTGAGACGAAGTCTCGCTCTGTCGCCCAGGCTGGAGTGCAGTGGCCGGATCTCGGCTCACTGCAAGCTCCGCCTCCCGGGTTTACACCATTCTTCTGCCTCAGCCTCCCGAGTAGCTGGGACTACAGGCGCCTGCCACCTCACTCTGCTAGTTTTTTTGTATTTTCTAATAGAGATGGGGTTTCACCATGTTAGCCAGGATGGTCTCGATCTCCTGACCTCGTGATCCGCCCGTCTCGGCCTCCCAAAGTGCTGGGATTACAGGCTTGAGCCACTGCGCCCGGCCCTGAACAAGGATCTTATGATTGGTGATGAGGCAAGCGAATTACGACTAATGTTAGAAGTTAACTACCCTGTGGGAAATGGCATAGTACGAAATTGGAATGACATGAAACACCTGTGGAACTAAACGTTTGGACCAGAGAAACTTAATACGGATACCAGAAATTGTAAAATGTTACTCACAGAACCTGCTATGGACCCAACCAAAACAGAAGACTGTAGAGGTAATGTTTGAAACTTAGCAGTTTTCCAGTGTGTATGTAGCCATCCAGACAGTTCTAACTCTGCGCTCAAGGTTTACTGACTGATGTAGCCGTAGACTCTGGAGATGGTGTGACTCATGCCCAATAGATGAAGGTTTTTTTCTCTCTCATCTTACCAGGAGACCGGATATTGCTGGGAGGGATATAAATAGAAGCAGGTTGCTTCTATTGCGAGGATACGCCTTCAACCACCCTGCTGATTTTGAAACGGTTCACATGATTAAAGAAAAACTGTTATATTGGATATAATATTGAGCAAGAGCAGAAACTGGCCTTAGAAACCACAGTATTAGTTGAATCTTACACACTCCCAGAAGGTCATGTCATCAAAATCGGCAGAGAGAGATTTGAAGCACCAGAAGTTTTATTTCAGCCTCACTTGATCAATGTTGAAGGAGCTGGTGTTGCTGAATTGCTTTTTAATGCAATTCAGGCAGCTGACACTGATACCAAATCTGAATCCTACAAATACATTGTGCTTTCTGGAGGGTCTGCTATGTATCCTGGCCTGCCTTCACGGTCGGAACGAGAACTTAAAACAGCTTTGCTTAGAATGAGTTTTAAAAGGTGATGTGGAAAAAACTTTCTAAATTTAAGATCCGCATTGAAGACCCACCCAGCAGAAAGCACATTGTATTCCTGGGTGGTGCAGTTCTAGCAGATACCATGAAAGACAAAGACAACTTTTGGATGACCCTACAAGAGTACCAGGAAAAGGGTGCCCGTGTGCTGGAGAAACTTGGTATGACTGTTCGAAAAACTCCAAAGCTTGTTCCCAACATACCCATAATGCTTTCTTTTTTCCTTTATTGCCAATCTTTGAACTCATTCAACTTCAGGACATGGTAGAGGCCTCTCTGTGCCTTTTAGACTGGAAAGGTCAAGTTTTATTCTGGTGTCTTGGGGAAGCTTTGTTAAATTTTTGTTAATGTGGGTAAATCTGAGTTTCATTGTACTGCTTCCCCACATAGACAAGAGAGCTAGGATCCTGTCCTTGTTTCTTTTAAGTAGGCATTTAGATCATTCCTGTAGGCTTCCTATTTTCACTTTACTGCTCTAATGTTGCTAATTGTAATCTTTAGCGCACTAGATAGTATGCCTTTATTAGCATAAGAAAAAATCTTTTAACAGGAGCTTTTACATATTACTGGGATGGGTGGGCAGCTGCTGAACCCTTTAGGGCATTTCCTCTGTAGTGTGGCGCTTTCAACTGTACTGCTGTGGCTTTAAGTACCTTAAAGCTTCTCCTGTGAACATCTTAGGGAAATTTTAGGTTGAAAGCTAAAGTGTTTTGGGGTGATTTTTTGCTGGGGATGGGTGACAGTGGATGGTCTTCTGATTTTTGAGGTTTTCTCACTGGAGTACATAGAGGAACTTTATTTACTGTACTTTGATTTGACAGGTTTTCTCCTTGTGCTCCGCCTGGAGCTGTTTCCATATGATATAAAAAGCACAAGTGTAGTATTCCGTTACTATGTGGCTTAGGGATTTGTATTTTAAAATCAACCATGTTAGCTGGGACTAGACTCCCTACAATCTACTAATGGAAAAGTAACACTTAAAAATCCTTTTGGCAATTCAAATTACAGGTTTAAAAGTGCTTAAGATCTGGTGTTTTGTTAATGCTTCTGTTTATTCCATAAGCATTAAGGTAACCCATTGCCAGGTATCATCCTTGCAAATTATTCTTTTATGTAACTGACCAGTGCTTAATAAAAGAAGCAGGTACTTTCAAGTAGTTACTGGCAGTAGGTTATAATTGGTTTAAAAATAACATTGGAATACGGGACTTGTTGCTAGTTGAGTAATTTTCATTAGTTTTTTTGTTTGTTTTGATTTGAAACCTCAAGTAGAGTGAAATTTAAAATGTTGGCCAAAAAAAAAAAATCAAGATTTAAATTTTTAATTTGTACTGAAAAACTAATCATAACTGTTAATTCTCAGCCATCTTTGAAGTTTGAAAGAGGAGTCTTTGGTATTTTGTAAATGTTAGCCTGTGTCATTTGTAAATGTTCCTGCCAGTGTCAGAAAATCCTATTCATGAATTCTGTTGGTATTTCTTGGTATCTGAAAAAAATATCAAATAGTACCCATACATGAGTTATTTCTAAGTTTGAAAAATAAAAAGAAATTGCATCACACTAATTACAAAATACAGGTTCCAGAAAAAAATATTTTTTTTCTTTTAAAGAAATGTTTTTAAACTAATAATGGCTTTGAAAGAAGAGGCTTAATTTGGGGGTGACTAAAATCAAATTATTGACCTGAGGATCTCTGTTTTGTAAGAATACATAATTAGCTTACATAAGCAGTAAAAGATTAGTTTTAATTCTGTAGCTTCTGTTAATACTGTGTTTTTTTGTCTGTTTTACCTCAATATGAACAGATAAGTTTGCCTGCATGTTGGAGATGTCTCAGAACACATGAATAGCCCACACTAGATCTTGGGAATGTGGATTTTAGAGTCAATTTGGAATAAGTTCTTATATAAATACCCCCAGCCTTTTGAGAACTGGGCTTGTTGAAAGGATGCGTATGTAGGGTCAGTACCTACTGGCAGTTGGGTTTAGGGAAATGGGATTGACTTGGGGATTGACTTGGCCTTTGGTCCTTTGGTCATAATTTAACAATGTGGGAGTAGAAGACAACAAAGGATGGAATGGACTCTTAAAATAAAGAGCATTTATCATTTGTCTCTTGAATGTAGAATTTGTTTTTGATTTCATAATTCTGCCTGTAAACATGACAGTTAAAATGGTGTGTTATGTATATATGTTATAATTTATAAATTCCATTTTATAATGTTACTATTCCAAGGTGAAATAATGCATTTGAATTTGGTATTTGGGTGGAGTATTAGGTTTAACTGGAGTTGTTGTCAAGTATGAATCCCTCAGGAAAAAAAAAAAAAATTCTGTTTTCAAAAGCAATCTGATTCTTCGCCCTTGAAACTATTGTTACTTAAATTTCCAATAATTGAAAATTCTAAATTTTTAAATTGGAATTGCCAATATTTTGACCTTTGAGAAGGGTTTCTTAGAAATATATTTAGTAATGTCCCCAAGACATTAGTCTTAACATTTAAATTTTTGTCTTTCAAACATGGTATTGGTTGTTCACTTTTATACAGTTTTGAGTACTCTTAATATCTGGAAAGTATCTTGAGAATAGTGGAAAGCGAAACAGTCTAAATTTAACATGAAATACTTCTTTTTGATTCAGAAAAAATCAGGTTTTTTTCAAAATCAAAAAAAAAAAAAAAAAGCAAAGATGAAGTCTCACCTTCCAGTTTGCTTTCTCATTAGTTTTTCCAAAGTAAGTTATTAAAGCCGTGATATTTTTCTCATAACGAATCCTCTCAGGGCGTTGTGGTAAGTACAAAGGGAGAGGAAGACATTTTGAATTTTCAGAGCTTTATTATCAGTATAACCCTCCCTAGTTGAATGTTGTTTTCTTGTTCCATTAAGTCAAAATACAAATCAGCACAGATACTCAGTTTTCAGTCTTTTAAAATGTAGTGTTACTTACGAAAAGTATTTTGGTTAAGGTTGTGTGTGTATTTTGTATACACCTCAAGTTAATGGCGTTGATTTATGTTCTAAAGAAAAAGCAAATTAGACAAGTATTAATAATATCCTTTGTTATAACCATAATGAGATAAGTATTGGCATTGGTGTTCAGTGCCATTTTATACTTTCTCCCTATGTTCTCTATATTGTACTAACCAACCTCCCAAATCATTGAGCTGCTTGTTAAAAAAAAAAAAAAAAGAAAGAAAAGGAAAAAGCATGACATTGTGTATCGATTTTTTGTTGTTGACCAAAATCACACACATGGAAATGTGTCATTCGACAGAGTGGAATAGCACTCAGATTCTCGGCTTAGTATTACTAATGGATAGGGTTGTACAATGAGCAACTATCAGATTATTCCTTTCACTGATTCTCTTATGGCATCTAAATTAGTGAATAAATTATTAATCCATTAATCATGGATTCAAATTATGATTAAAATTATTAAATGAATGCTCAGCATTAATTGAAAATTGTTGTGTGAAACATGTCTACCCAGAAAAGTAACATTCTACAAATACTATTAAACAACTTAGCTGTATTATTTTTAAGTATTATATATCAAGCAGTTAAAGTGAATTTCAGAGTAAAAGTAAGGCATGTTTCTGAGGAACATGGATAATACCTTAATTTGCAAATTTCTCTTTTATTTTGGTATTTGGAATATAGTGTGAAATTTTTTATTTCTAAATGTTGTATCTTCTATTATATAAATGCATTGTTTGGCAATTATAAAATGCAAGTGTTTCTCAAATTAATGTAAGAATTTGGCTTAAAAATTGATTGATACTTCTTAGATTGTAACATGACCCAGAACACTCCGTGTTTGCTTAGGGTATTTTTCTTCAGTGCCTGAAAGTCAAAGGTATTCCTGTCACAACTGGAAACAAACTGATCCTAAATGTGTTATAACATATTCTTGGGTACTCTATTTGTGTATCTTTCGTGCCTTGAAAATCTAACGGTTAATCCAAACTCACATGTTTTAGCATATTTGAGGGGGAAAAAAAAAAACTACTTTTAATAGCAGCCTTTTAAATTTCATGAAGAATTTGGTGAGGAATAATAGTATACACTTAAGTATTGACAAATCTTTGAAAGTTTTTTTCTATAAAATGGGAAATACTCAATATCTAAACCCAGGTCAGGCAGGGAGATCAGTATTTAACATTGTATGTTTTATATTTATAACGTTCAAAATGCAAGCGTAACATTTAATCTTTGTCCACGTGGTTTTACAAAAGTAAATCTGAAATTACCAAGCTTTTCTCATGTGTTCTCATACTTTCTCAAATCACTGTGAAGAATTACTTGTTATCTATTAAAAATCCCCTTCACTCAAATCTGTATTATGGTTTCACCAGACAAATATTCTGTGATGTAGCCCAGAAAATCCACACTTTTTGTCCTTTTTATTTTTTTAATTTGAATAATCATGTGCTTAGTCCCTTGGATTGCTGCCACATCAGTTTAACATGGTATCAGCACATTCCCATGTCATCAAGATGTTGGCTCGGATTTATTCTTAATTGGATGTTTGAAGCATGCACTACCTTGTTACAGTTGGTTTAGTGTCTGGATGGTTGACATGACACCATGAGATGATGTGGAGTTTTATACCACATTTATGAAACATGATTTTGTTTTCTGTCCTTCAAGGTAAGCATGAAAAATAAGGTAGTATCTGTGTACTTGTACATAAATCCAAAATTATAGTTGGGAAAAAATAAATTTATATGTGGAAATGTCAAAAAAAAAATTACATTGGGTCAAGAAAGGTTAATTGATTATTATGACTTTTGATAAGTTAGCAAATTGGTCAAATCTTAGATTCAATTTTGGGCTAACAATAGTTCTATTTTAAGGTTTCAATGAGGACTAAATGAGAGAACTTAATAAAAATACATTCTATATATGTTTATTATGTCATTATCTCCTGACTCCCTTTGTAGGGTTTATGAATCAAGTCTCATAGAAGTTTAAATCACTTGTTAAATGTCACTTATTTCAGAATCAACAAGGACTTACGGTTTTTTATTTTAAAAACTGCTCTGTAAAATGTGGAGTAAATGACCAGTGCCATTATCCAGTTCAATGTGTTTATTTTACATCAGAGAAATCTGAGTCTCAGAAGGCTTACTGTGTCAGCCCATGGCCAGGCCATTAGGTTTTGAGGAGGTCGGAAATTGTGATGATACCTTCTTTTGTATTTTGAGATGTATTGATATTGTGAGTACAAAAATGATGATTTGGTAACAGCATAAGTGTGGTAATCCAGCAAAATACATTATATTTTGAAACAGGAATATGACTGATTTTGAGTTTTTGTTTTGTTTTAATCTATGAGAAATATTGCATCTCACATTTGCCATGTTTAAAAATGTATGCATATATACTCAAACATTTATTTTTTCTCCTCCGAATAGCATCAGGTGCTGTTCGGAGGAGAAAAAAATAAATGAGTGAGTGAATATTTTTACAGGATTAATATTTCAATGTAATTTCTGAAATTAAAATGGTGTTACATAGTTTAGTTTAATCCATGCTTTTCATAAGAATTAACCTATGTGATTACGTTTCAAAACAAATAACCAAAACAAGATGAAAACTGTTAATTCTTGCAGTGTGTGACTGATCAATCTAAGTGCTAGATGAATTTTCTAGCATTCATTAACCTTACTCTCTCATAAAAATTCCTGTGGGATGAACTGATAATTTGGAGCCTATTACTTGCACAAAAGCGACACCACTTGCCCTGTTGGAAGAACTAGACATGCAGTTATGTGAGAAGTAAAATAATGCAATACGTCTTTACAGAAAATGTATTCTGAGAAGAAATAATGTTTTAAATTAAAAGTAAATTATTAAAGTATTCACCAACTGCTTTTCAATGTTTTATATAAACAAATTAGAATTGTTTTTATAATACAAATTTACAAATAATCGTGGGAAGATTTACAGAAAGCACCTTGATTAAATAGACCAACAATTATAAAGTGATACGAGAAGTATTTTACAATATATATTTACTAGTCAAAATACTGCCTTATAACTTACTATTCCAAACATAATTTGATGCAATAGAGCAAATTTAGAGGAAAGCTTTATTCATATAAGAGTTCTCAAAGGAATTTTTATAAGAATCATTGGGGATTACTTTTGAAATTTTAAAAAAACTACTAATGTGTTAAAATACTCATAAAAGGAAATTTATCATCTTAACAATGTTTAAGCGCACCGTTCAGTACTGTTAAGCATATTAATGTCACTGTACACCGTCTCCAGAACTCTTTTCATCCTGCAAAACAGACCCTGCGCTCATTATGCAACTGTTCATTCCTTTCCCACTCTCAGCTCCTGGCAATCACCCTTCTTTCTGTCTCTAACTTTAGGTACCCCATATAAGTGGAATTATACAGTGTGTGTCTTTTTGTGACTGGTTTAACATAGCATAATGTATTTCATGTTGTATGTGTCAGAATTTCTGTCCTTTGTGAGGCTGAATAACATGCCATTGTATATCTGTACTACGTTTTGTTTCTCCATTCATCCGTTGGTGGTTACTTAATTGCTTCCACTTTCCTGCCATTGTGAAGTGAACACTATTGCTATTAGCATGGAGGTACAAATATTCTGAGACTCTGCTTTCAACACTTCTGGATAGATTCCCAGAAGTAGAACTGCTGGGTCATATGTTGGTTCTATATTTAGTTTTTGGAGAAACTGCCGGTTTTTTTCTTTTTCTTTTTTTTTTTTTGAGACAGAGTGTTGTTCTTGTTGCCCAGGCTGGAGTGCAATGGCAGTCACGATCTCAGCCTCACCACAATCTCCGCCTCCTGGGTTCAAGTGATTCTCCTGCCTCAGCCTCCCAAGTAGCTGGGACTATAGGCACCTGCCACCACGCCCAGCTAATTTTGTATTTTTAGTAATGACAGGGTTTCTCCATGCTGGTCAGGCTGGTCTCTTAACTCCTGACCTCAGGTGATCTGCCCGCCTCGGCCTCCTAAAGTGGTGGGATTACAGGTGTGAACCACCATGCCCGGCCACCATCTTTTCTTTATAAATTACCCAGCCTTCCGTATTCCTTTCTAGCAATGCAGCAAATTAATACAGACACCAGCCCCACCATCCTTCTTCAGGACTGTCCTGGGCAGGACCTGTGGTCATCTCCGCTGGCCTCTGTCATTGGCACCTGCACGGTGGGTCCTGGATTGACATCACTCACTCCGTTTAGTTTCCCCTGTTGGAAGGAAAGGCACCAAGGGCCTGCCCTACTCTCTGCTCAGGATCGTCCAGATAACTGGCCTCCAGCCTGCTTACTCTGGGCTGATCTCCAGTCCCCTGGGGCCCTGCTGTGCCCCCAGGCTCCTCCTCTGAGATCAGATGGTTTTCACTTCTCTGGCCTGAGTCAGGGATGGTGAGTGGGGGCAGTGACTCTTTACTGGGTTCATTTGTTTAAGTGCAGGGTGTCCCTCCAAAAGGAGGGGCAACAAAGATGGGCACACAGCAAAGCTATGGGCAGGTGTGCCACAGGCCAGTGTCCCTGGATGCCTTGTTTTGGGCAGGCCGGGGCTGAGGCAGGCAGCCTGACAGGCCAGAATGCCTGAGGCCCTGACTCTGAGCTTGTGTCCCAAGGGATGCAGTGAGCACAGACCTCCCTAGAATGGGGCCTGGCCCACCAGAAACCCAGCCCTGGCCCCTGCTACCAGCTTGTCCTTTCTCAGCCCGTAGCTCCAGCCAGATCTCTGGAGATGAGCGACCCTGATGACCAGCAAGGCCAGCCCAGCCCTCCTTCATCTTCCTCCTCTTGCCCCGTGCAGCCTGGAAAAGGAGTGTGGTGTGAGGGTAGCCATGAACAGTCAGCTCCCCTGGGCCGAAGCCCCAGAAACGCTGTTCCAGGGCCCAGGCAGTTCCAGGCGCACAGCTCTCAGCACAGAAGGGCCCAGGCTGTGGATGTGGCCTGCGGCGGAGGGTGGAGGCCTGGAAAGGGCTTGGGTGATCCAGGGGATGTGTGGAGGCCTGTTCAGAGCCAGCTGGTGACCACCTGCTCCCAGTCCAGCCATCAGGCCCTGCTCTGCAATGGGTTCAGCTGCCCTGTGTTTGCCTTCCGGGCCCCAGCCCAGGTGGGAGGATCCTGGCACACCTGCTGGCCGCAGGCTGCCCTTCCTCCTCAGGCAGAGGAGATGCCCACTATGCGCTGTGCAGCCAGGAGCCAGGGTGAGCTGAGCCCCTACCTGCTGCCCCAGGGGAACCCTGCCACATTTCTCTTAGCCTAACTTAGCTGTGCATTAACCTCCCACCTACCCTGCACTAGGCTCACTGGGGCCCCCTTGTGGCTGCTCATGGCCTTGGCCCCTCAAGTGGGGCCCTGATGTCCACACCGCCTGCATTTGTCCTCTGTGGACTTTTGTCCTCTGTGCCACCTCCTTGGGTGGCACCCACCACTTGCTGTGCTGAGCTGCTTCTAAACTCCACAGTGGGCTGGGTGCAGTGGCTCACACCTGTAATCCCAGCACTTTGGGAGGCTGAGGTGGACAGATCACCTGAGGTCAGGAGTTCAAGACCAGCCTGGCCATCATAGTGAAACCCCATCTCCACTAAAAATACAAAAAATTAGCCGGGGGTGGTGGCGGGCACCTGTAATCTGTAATCGCAGCTACTCAGGAGGCTGAGGCAGGATCACTTGAACCCGGGAGGCGGAGGTTGCAGTGAGCCAAGATCGCGCCACTGCACTCCAGCCTGGGTGAGAGAGCGAGACTCCCTATCAAAAAAAAAAAAAAAAACTAAACCCCATGGGGGAAGATTGCCTGTTTTTATTTATAGGGTCTTCCTGTTTTCACGTGAGGAGCATCGCAGGACGCATCTGTTATGACATGAAAGGCCCCAGGTCACTGGAGGCAAGAAGAGGGATCTTGAGAGGCTGCCTGGGAAAGAGAACCGAAAGACAGTGACAGCAGTGACAATGATGACAGCAGTGATAATGACGGCTCACACCTGCTGTGTGCTAGACACCGTTCTGGACACTTTATACAAACCAGTGAAGAGAGTGGCTGTCAGCATGAGAAGAGTTCTGGGGACACGGGAATGTCTTACAATGGGGCTCCTCCTTCCACCTCCCCAGAAAGCCTTTGGTAGACCCCACAGCTTCAGGTACTTTCGGGTGAGTTTGCGTGGGAGTGGAGTGTGAGGCATGCAGGCCTGAGAGCAGGGGGCAAAGCCTGTCCTTTTGGGGTCACTTCACTCTCACAGGGACACTGGGGCAGTCTTGGGATCCCCCATCACATGGAGGGAATGACCAGGGGCCCCCAGAGCTGGAGCACAGTGCCCAGGCCATGGCCGCAGCATGACCTGGGCCCTCTGGGGGTGCTGCTCCACCTGCCATGGCCCTTCCAGCACCCCTTGCTTTCCAAGTCCCACCCAAAGCCCCAGACCCCTCAGGTGTCCTATATCCCCTGTCCCCCTAAAGTCCCAAAGACTTCCCAAGGTCCTTTAGGTGTCTGGAGATTCCCCAAAACTCCCCAGGCCCCCAAGGCCCAAAAGATCCTCCAGAGACCCCCCTCTGGCCTTCCCAGGTCCCTCAAAGATTCCCAAGGCCCCCCAGGCCCTTTAGGCCATCCTAAGGTCTCCTAGGCTCTCTAGATTCTCAAGACTCCCCAAGGCTCTATGTGGCTCCCAAGACCTCCAGGCGTCCCTGCATCTTCTAAACCTCCAGGAGACACCATCAGCTGCTGCCTCTTCTGGGATGTCCATGCTGAAGTCCTTAGGGGTGAATCCACCTGTTCAGCTCCTTGCTTCCTGCCACCAGCTATTGGTTCTGTGCTGACCTATGTTGTGGTGTCTTAGGGTCACGTGACCACTAGGTATAGTCATATGGTGTCAAACGTGGCTGCCTGCAGTACCACCATAGGAGAGATGGAAGTGAGTTCTGCAGCACCCCAGAGCTGGTCTGCAGGCAGGGAGGCCTCTCCAGAAGTGCCCACGAAGCTGCCTGGCAACCTGGGTGTCCCCAGCATGGGCCCCTTTAAGCCTGCTCTGGGAGAACAGTTTGTACAACACAGAGGGCTGAGGCTGAGTGTGATCTTTGTGTGTGTGTGTGCGTGTGTGTGTGTGAGACAGAGTCTCACTCTGTCGCCTAGGCTGGAGTGCAGTGGCGCAATCTCACTTCACCGCCTCCTGGGTTCAAGCATTTCTCCTGCCTCAGCCTCCCTAGTAGCTGGAATTACAGGCGTGTACCGCCACACCTGGCTAATTCTTGTATTTTTAGTAGAGATGGGGTTTCTCCATGTTGGCCAGGCTGGTGTGAACTCCAGGTGATCTGCCCGCCTTGGCCTACCAAAGTTCTGGGATTATAGGTATGAGCCACTGTTCCCAGCACGGTCTCAATCTTTAACAGCTCCCCTCCGCTCCTGGAGACCCATCCACAGCCAGCCCTTGCTCAGCAGCCGGGGAAACCAGCAGTCCCTACCTCACCGCTACATGCCCCTCCTGGGGATTGGGGTCTCTTTTAGCAATATGAGTGCCAGGACGCTTCCCTCGTCCTCTCTTCCTGTTTCCCTCATCTGGAGGCCTAGGCCGGTCATCCAGCCAGCTTCCACCCAGCTCTTCTCTCTGCACACACAGACTGACCCCGTCAAGCTGTGCTCCCTGAAACACACCCACAAACCACAAACTCACCTCCTCGTTGCCCACAGGATGCCCACAGGCAAAACTGTCACCAAGAGAAAGGAAGAGGGGCCCAAACCGGCCCTGTCTGCGTGGAGAAAGAGCCTGCCTGGGGCTGAACCCTGGTTGTGTGGCCTCAGGTGTGAGTCCCTTCCCCGTCTCCCCTCATTGCACACCTAGGGTGATGACGTGTCATGGCCCGGGGTTAAGAGGGACTCCCTGGGCTTGACTTCTGGCTCTGCTGCACACTGGCTGTGTGACTCTGAACAAGTAACCCTAGCCTCTCTGTGCCTGAGTTTCCTTGTATGTTAATAGGGATTAAACACAGCATACCACCAAGGTCGTTAAGAAGAGTGAGTAAGTTTATGTTTATAAAGGTTTTTTTTTTTATTTTATTTATGTTTTTAGACAGTCTCATCTAAAGTACTGCGGCGCAATCTCGGCTCACTGCAACCTGTGCTTTCCAGATTCAAGTGAGTCTCATGCCTCAGTCTACTGAGTAGCTGGGATTTACAGGTACCTGCCACCACACCCAGGTAATTTTGTATAGTTTTGGTAGAGACGGGGTTTCACCACGTTGGCCAGGCTGATCTTGAACTCTTCTGACCTTAAGTCACCTGCATGCCTCAGCCTTCCAAAGTGCTGGGATTACAGGTGTGAGCCACTGCACCTGTCCAGGATTCTTTGTTTTATTCTTGCTGATTTGAGTTCCTTGTAGATTCTGAATATTAGTCCTTTGTCAGATGCATAGTTTACAGACATTTTCTCCCATTCTGTAAGTTGTGTGTTTACTTTCGTGATTATTTCTGCTATGTAGAAGCTTTCTAGTTTAATTAGGTCCTGATTATTTTTTTGTTGCATTTTCTTTGGAGCTTTCGTCATAAATTCTTAGTCTAGGCCAATGTCAGTAAGAGTTTTTCCTAGGGTTCCTTCTAAAATATTTATGAGTTCAGTACTTAGATTTAAGTATTTAACCCATCATGAGTTAATTTTTGTATATGGTAAGAAATAGGGATCCAGTTTCATTCTTCTACATGTGGCTATCCAATTTTCCCACCATCATTTATTGAATAGGATGTCATTTCCCCAGTTTGTTTTTGTATACTTTGCGAAAGATCAGTTGGCTGTAAGTGTTTTGCTCTATTTCTGGATTCTCTATTCTATTCTATTGGTCTATGTATTTCCCTTGATATCAGTACTTGATACCAGTGGACACTGCTTTGATACTGTCTTGATTACTATAGCCTTATAGTGTAATTTGAAGTTGGGTAATGTGATGCCTCCAGATTTGTTTTTTGCTTAGGATTGCTTTGGCTTTGGCTATTTGGGTTCTTTTTTGATACCATATGAATTTTAAGATTGTTTTTTCTGATTCTGTGAAGAATGTTGTTGTTGTTTTTGAGATGGAGTTTTGCTCTTGTTGTCCAGGCTGGAGTGCAATGGCGCGATCACAGCTCACTGCAACCTCCGCCTCCTGAGTTCAAGCGGTTCTCCTGCCTCAGCCTCCTGAGTAGCTGGGATTATAGGCATGCGCCACCACGCCCAGCTTATTTTGTATTTTTAATAGAGACAGAGTTTGTCCATGTTGGTCAGGCTGGTTTCAAACTCCCGACCTCGGGTGATGCACCTGCCTAGGCCTCCCAAAGTGCTGGAATTACAAGCGTGAGCCACTGTGCCCAGTCAATGCTGGTATTTTGATTGGAATTGCAGGACTCTGTAGATTGCTTTGGACAATATGGTCACTTTCACAATATTGATTGTTCTAATCCATGAACATGGGATGTATATTCATGTGTGGTTATCTGTGATTTCTTTTAGCATTGTTTTATAGTTTTCTTTGTAGAGATCTCTCACCTCCTTGGTGTTAAGTATATTCCTAAGCATTTTACTTTTTGTGTGTAGGTACTGTAAAAGGGGTTGAGTTTGAACTCCTGACCTCAGGCGATCTACCCACCTTGGCCTCTCAAAGCGCTGGGATTACAGGCATGGGCCAACCTGGTAAAACTCCATCTCTACTAAAAATACAAAAATAAGCTGGGCATGGTGGCAGGTGCCTGTAATTCTAGCTACTCGGGAGGCTGAGGCAGGAGAATCACTTGAACCAGGAGGCGGAGGTTGTAGTGAGCTCAGATCATGCCATTGCACTCTAGCCTGGGTGACAGAGTGAGACTCCATCTCAAAGAAAGAAAAGGGGGGTGATTGAGTTGTTTTGATTCTCAGCTTGATCATTGTTGGTGAATACCAGTGCTACTGATTTGTATGCATTGATTTTGTAACTTGAGACTACTGAACTTATTTATCAAATCTAGGAGTCTTTTGGAGGAATCTTTAGTGTTTTCTAGGTATAAGATCATATCATTGGCAAACAGAGACAGTTCCTCTTTTCCAATTTGGATGCCCTTTATTTCTTTCCTTGTCGTGATTTCTCTGGCTAGGACTTACCTTACCAGATGTTCTTGCCATGTTCTAGCTGGGCCTGAGTAGACAGAGATGAACCAAAGAAAAATACAGCATACCTACAAGTAACCACATCCCATTTCAGCCTGGGGTCCTGGGTTCAAAGGGTTGGTAGAGGCAGGATGGAACATTTATGCTTTGGGTGGTCAGGGAAGGCTTCTTGGAGGAGAGGGCATTTAAACTGGGCATGGGAGCCTGGGCTGGTAGTGACACAGGCACAGGGCAGAGACCCATGCAGCCCACTGATCAGCTGATTGATCTGCAAGAGACTGAACGTGGGTGGGTGCCCAGTCAGCTGGCATCAAGGAGCTGAAACAACTTTATTATAGAACTGAAAGCATACTCTTAAGCCCACTTGGTTTGGTGCCCTGCCCATTGCACTTGCCTGGTGTCACGACCTAGGTGTGGCCATGGCACTGGCCATACTGTGGGCCAGGGAGGGACAGGATGGGTGGTGACCTCCTGACACAGCTCCTCTCACATACTTCAGTGGATCCTGAGGTTGGAGGTCCTGCCACCGACATGACTCATGAAACAAGATCCTTGGGAAGCTGGCCTGCCCCACCCCTATGCAGTGCTTCTGAGTTGTCCCCTCTTTAGGCCTTCTGCTCCTGCCAAGCCCCAAGGCCCTCAGAAGCTGCTGCTGAGAGCTGACCTGGGATCCCAGGGTCTGCCTGGGCAGAGACTATGCCCAGGAGCCAGTGAGCTGTCCTGACTCCTGGCAAGGCAGCTAGCACCTGCACCAGCCCACAAGGCACACCTCTTCCCTCCAGCTAACTCTGGTGCAACTATCAGGACCCACCCTGGCTATCACCTCCTATAAGAAGGCTCACTGACCCCTAGGCTGGGCCGAGTCCTCTCGTGGGGTCTCCAGCCTTTGGGATTTCCCTCTGTTTCATGGACAGAGCAAGGAGTTATATACGTAACAGAAAAAAACAGCTCAGACCAGCTCAAACAGAAAAGGAAATGTATTACTGTAATTGTTATGTCCAGGGTATCTTCAGGAAACTTGGATCCAGGGCTCAAAGGGGGCCTTTCTTTGTTAGTTCCATCTCATGGTGGTTCCAGACCAATATTCTCCCCTGTCAGCAACCTTGGATGAACCAGAGATTTCCTCTGCCCAGTGATTCTAACAAGTTTCAGAACCGGACCTCACTGGCTGTGGTTGACCGGGCCAAGGTCACGTGTCCCTCCCTGAGGCATGAAGGACTAGGGCTAGCTCTACCTGGGCTATGTGGCCTGAGTGTTGGGGAGACGAGGTATAGTTAGCAGTCAAAGGGAAAATGGAGTTGGCCAGGCAGTATTATGGTTGTCCATCTCATTGTGGCTGGCTCCCCACCAGACTGCCTACTGCTCAGGCAGGGACAGAGTTTAAGCCCCATCTGTGCCCCAGCATTGCCCTGCATAAGACAGCACAGGAAAAGAGCTCTAGCAGACTGGCTTTGGTTAGCTTCCTCAGGGTCTTGCACATGCTGTTCCCTCTGCCTGGAACAGTCCTGCACTGCACCCCCACCCACTGCCCCCACTTAGTACCACCTCATCTGGGGATCTGGAATTCTAGGAATTCTAGGAATTCTGATTAGATGCACATTAGAATCACTCGTTCTCTACCCCCAGCTTCTTTACCTTTCATATTTTTTCTCTTCTCATCTTTCTGTGTTGCATCCTAAGAAATTTTTTCATATCTATGTTCCAATTCACTGATTTTCTCTTCAGCTGTTTAATTCATAGTTTCAACATTTGTATTTTTTCACTTGTAAAGGTGTATTTGGTTATTTTTCAAATCTGTTGGGCCTTTTTTTTTTTCAATAGACCCTTTTTCCTTTTTGATCACCTTCCTTATTCCATTAAATCTTCCTTAATCTGCAGGCAGATTTAGCTGGAATTTCTTAGATGGAATAAGGAAGACTATCAAAAAGGAAAAAATGGATGAATAGACTTCATCTGTTCCTTCCTTTCTTCCTTTCATCTCTTCCTTCCCTCCCCTTCCTACCATTCTGTCCCCTGCCCTCCCCTTCCCTTCCCTTCACTTCCCTGACAGGGTCTTACTCTGTCTCCTAGGCTAGAGTGCAGTGACACTATCATAGGTCACTGCCGCCTAGATCTCATAAGCTCAAGTGATCTTCCTACCTCAGCCTCCCAAGTTGCTGGGACTACAGACATGTCCACCACATCCACTAATTTTTGTATATTTTTGTAGAGATGGGGTTTTGCTATGTTGCCCAGGCTGGTCGTGAACTCTTGGGCTCAAGCAATCTGCCCACGTCAGCCTCCCAAAGTGCTGGGATTACAGGCGTGGAGCCACCGTGCCTGGCACTTCATTTATTTCAAGCAGTTCTCAGTGGCCTAAATCTATTTATTTCTATTGAGTCTTTACCTTACAGTGGCATGTTTCTTTGGATTTCATCTGTGTGTGTGTGTGTGTGTGTGTGTGTGTGTGTGTGTGTATTTGGTTGTGCTTCATCTGTAGGAATCCTGAAGGCCTAAATTGGGATGCTTTCCTCCAGAAAAAATTTGTTTGCTTCTACGAGTTTTTCACTGACCAGGACCAGTATAATTTAATTTCTTGAGTTGGTATTTTCCTGTTTATGAAGATAGTGTAAATTTAACTTCAGCACTGCTGGAGAGCAAATGGTTGCAGATTCTCCAGGGACATTATTATTGTTTTTAAACATTTCCACCTGGAGCTCTGAAGTGGACACCCAGATTTCCCAGAGGGATCCCTGTGCTGGCAAGCAGATTTGTTGGAACCACCCTCTCCTTGCAGGGGGATAGCCTCCTTTGAGGGTCTCACGTCGGTGTAGGTATCTTAGGTTCACTCCCCCCACCCACCACTCTACATTTTGCATTATCTAAGGTAAACGCTTGTTGCTCATTTCTGGTTCCAGATAATTTGGTTTATTTATTGTTTCTTTCTTTTTTGGAAGGAGGGCTTTATTGTGATGTTGGCAGTGCAATAATGTTATGTCTGTAGACATTTACTCGCAATCAGGTAGCGGATGGCATTTTAGGGTATCTGGTTACTATGCTACCAGAAGTCAAGTCGACCTGTCAGCTCATTCTGGGAGTTACATCCTTGGCTGTCAACATGGTTCTCACCTTGCTTGCTCCAGAGTAGTAATTTGGAGAGAATTCAGGGTATACATTTTCTGGCTAAGCCATGGAATGGGGCCTGGCCCCTGCTGCTTACTCCTCAGTTCTCATGCGTGTTACCAAGCTTTGGGGTCCTGCAGCAGCCCCGCTTCCCGGTGACCTCATAGGTTCTTCTGAGGGCAGCCAGTGAGATGCTGTGACTCAGTGCAGCCAGAATGCATAGCAGAAAGAGTGAGGGGGTGCCTGTGTGTGTGCTGCAGTGCACTGGGGTGTGTTGGTGGTGGGAATAGCCCTAGAATTGTTCAAGTTGGTCACCTGGATTGGACATAACCTAGAAAACTGCCAGATTTCCTCTCCCTTTTAGGTACCACAGATACAACCTAATGGGCTGCTTTGCAGATGACCAAAAAACAGAAATGTCTGAGTGCAACAGAAAGCAATCCCACATATCCTCAGAGACAGGTCTAAGCTCTGCTTCTCCTCAGGGCTCTCCAGCCCCTCATACCCTCCTCCTCTCCTCTCAGGCACTGTCAGACCCATACTGTCCACATTCACTCATCCCCAGCCCAGCCTTGCTACCTGTGTCCCTGTTTGGGGGTGGGGCTGTCTCACTAGGAGATGCTGCTCCTGAAGGCAGTCCTGGCCCTCGGCCACATTCAACCACGAGTATTTATTGATCTCTGCTCTGCACCTGGCCCTCTGCTCAGTGCTACACAGTGGAAGGAGCTGGTCTTGGCTCTCTGGGGTCATAATTAGGGAAAGGGTCATCATTAGGGAGACAGTAATACAGGACAGTGACAGCTGTAGTGCACAATGCTGTGGTTGTGGGAACACAGGAAGAGGACCCTAGCCTGCCCAGAGGACAGAGAAGGTGTCAGAGGAGGCAGCATTTGAGCTGTGGCTAGAACACCAAGTCATACTTTGTCAAATGTACAAACTGGGGGAGGGGCGGATGGGGGATGACAGATGAGGCTGACTGATGGGCAGGGCAGACCCGGAAAGGTCCAGAGATGAGGAGTTGCCCAGGACCCTTCAGAAGGGGAGTGACCTTCTCAGATGTGTTTTGGAAGATATATTAATGGGTTTTCTGAGACTGAACCCCACATTTCTGAAGTCTTTATGGCTTCATAAGAGGGAACTAAAGTATTCTGAAGCTGCTCTTTGTGATACCCAGGGTGAAGGAGGTACATCTTCCTGGCCTAGATTAATGAGAATCACCCCCATTTGCAAAGTGCAGTAGAGTTCATGCAAATGACTCGCACAAGAACACTTCGCTGGTAAGTGGAGTGTGCCAGCTACATACTGCTGCATAACAAACCACCCCACAATCTCATGCCTTGAAACAACACTTCGTTGTTATTTCTCAGAGTTCTGTGGGTTGGCTAGGTTCAGCTGGGCAGTTCTTCTGCTTGTGGTCTCATGCAGTTGCCATCAGATGGTGGCAGAATGTCCAAGATGACTTACCACTCACCTCTCTGCATCCTCAATGCCCTCTGGGTGGGTCCTCTCCATCAAGATGGTCAGACTTCTTAGGTGGCAGCAGTCTTCTGAGAATGCAAGGGCCAAAGCTACTGGGTCTTGTTAAGGCTTAGGCCTGGAACTAGCAGAGTGGCACTTCACTGCATTCTGTTGGTTAATGTGAGGGTTAGGGCCAGTCCAGATTCCGTGTGGGAGGGGACTAAACAAGGGTGGAAACACCAGGAGACATTGGTTCCCTGTGGCCATCTGTGGAGACTGGCTGCTGCACAGTGAACCTTGCCTTCAGACTCTGTCTATGCATCTTAACCACTATGACTTTTCTCTGGAGACGCCATAGCCACAGTTGGCGGTCTCTGTTTGAGTTTCAGTGAGACCCCGCTTCCCTGATAACTGCTCCTGCAGTCATATTTTTAGTATGTGACACTCAGAGTCTTTGGGATGTCTGTATCAGTTGTTTATTGCTGTGTAACAAAACTCTCCCAAATGTAATAGCTGAAAACACAACCATTTATTATTTCTCATGAGCCTCCAGGTCCACTGAGTGGTTCTGCTGATCTGAGATGAGGTCACTTGTGAGTCTGAGTTCACTATGGGTTGGCAACATGGCTCAACCGTCTTAGCTGGGCTCACTCACATTTCTGAGACCTCAGCTGGGCCAGCTGCTTTTGGGTCCATGTGGTCACTCATCCTCTAGTGCAGGTCTCCAGAAGAGCAGAAGTGCACTTTTAAGGCCTAGGCTCAGAACTGGTATCACTTCCACCTCACTGTATTGGTCAAAACAAATCATAAGGCTATCTACCAGATTGCAGGATGGGGAAATAGCTCCCACCTTCTGATGAGCTGAGGTGTCACCTTGTGAAAGGCGTGAAGGCAGGAAGGAGTGGAGCCATTTGTCATCAGCTGCCACTGTGCCTGTGTGCACTTGAGAGGGGCCCTTCCCAGCAGCAGCCGGCCCACATCAGGTAGCCTGGCTGGGTAAGCCAGGCCAGGCTGGGTTTCAGGCCCTGTGCACCACTTGGTGGACACTTTTGTGTGTACTCTCATGACCCTGTCCGACCCTGATGACTTGACTGTGCGGATATTTCACACACCCTGGGCCAGCCTGGGAACTGGGAATTAGAAACAGGATTCTCATTCACGAGGAGCCGTTCATTTGAACTGAGGAGACAGTTGAGCCCAGGAGCTCTGGCCGATGACAGGGTGCCTGGAAAAGCAGAGAAAGCAGCTCAGAGGAAGAAGAAAAAAGTCAGGGGCTCAGGAAGGCCATGTTGAGGGAGAGAGGGAGAAGGCTCCCCATGGCCCCACGGGAAGACTGCCCTGGGTCCAGGGGTCTTCCAGCTGCTGGGCCCACCCTCACATGTCCTGGTCATGTAACATATCTTCAGCTCTGCCCATCCGGTGCCATTATTGTTGTAAAATTGAGATGTTTCCTGGGTCATCAGCTCTACAGAGAGCCACAAAGCTTTTGGGTCCCTGTCAGAATTCTGCTTCTCAGAGGGAGATGGCCTCATGGGCTGCTCCAGCACCAGCCTATGCAACGTGGTCCATGTGGTCAGAGAGCTGGAGGCCAGGGGCTTGGGATTCCTGGGACCCTCAAGCGGCTGGGAGACTGTTAGGGCCTGCAGGGGCATGGGAACAGGGGGAGTGGATTGAGGGTCTAGGTTCTAGGGCAAGCTGAGGTCAGGCTGGGTCCACAGGAGACCTGTCGTCAGCCCCCCACCTGCCCATGCCAGTGGGAGCCAGGACAGCTAGACACAGGTCCTCCAGGATACAGTAGGCTGGAGGCCCTGAGAACCCCTGTCACCAGGTGGCCACATAAGCCACATCGTCCCCTCAAGCACCCAGAAACTGGAGAGATGGCAGTGGAGGAGGGGAGGGATCTGGGGTCTGATGTCACTGGCCTGGCCTTGTTTTGTGCCCACTGCCTAGCGGGAGGGGCTCAGGAGACACTCAGAAGATTACAGGCAAAGGAGAGAAAGCTGCACCTTCTCTGGACGTGTGAGGGAGGTGGAGTTTTTTGGACCCTTGGAAATGTGGGGTCCATCCCCCTCTTATTTCCCAGAAGAGCTCCAGTTACCATTTCCACACCCCATGCAAAAGTAGAGGGAGATTCAGGTTTACACTAAAGCCAAAGCTCTACCCTGTTGGGCCATGGCCAAGGCATTCACCAATCTCCCCTGCCAGCAGCCCAGCCCCTAACATCAGGGATGTCTGGCTCTCTGGGGAGATCCCACATTGCCTACAGTCCACCTCCCAGAAGCTTCTGGAATCCCTTCCTCCTGCCCCAGGTCCGCCGTCCCCTCTGCAAGCCTCACTTCCAGTCCTCTCCTTGAAGATACACCATTCCTGCCTCCAGGAGCCCACCCAGGCAGACCCGGTGAGAAAGGCTGCCTGGCTCTGGGCCCGTCCCATGAGCCAGAACCTGCCACATGGACTGGCCCTGACGGCCCTGCTCTGCAGTGAAGGCAGGTAGGACAGGGTAGGCCTCCCCACCCCTCTCCTCTGGACTTCACCTTACTGGCCAGAGAAGAGCCCCTCGCAGGAGGGAACAGGGTGGGAGATGAGGAGAAAGACCGGCCTGATGGAGTAGGTGTTGGCACCCACCTCACTGCTCTAATTCCCGCTGCTGTCTCCACGCTGACGGTAGAAGACACAGTCATGTTCACCTGAAAGGGATGCAGGAGTGGGGATCTCTCTGAGCCCCTTCTCCATATGGGTTGGGGGACCTCACCCAGCAGTATTGCCACAGTAAAGGAGCCAAATGTCCACGTTTACGGAGGCAAAAACAGAGAGATTTGGCTCTTTCTTGAGTGCACGCTAGCCAGCAGCCAGCGTGGAACTCGGTTCCAGGTCACTTCTGCCAAACCCAGCTCTCCCCTCATCACTGCCGGTGGGTGAGCAGGGTCATCGTCAAAGGAGTGACTCTCAAATGCTGGAATTGCTGATTATGAGAAAGACAAGAACTCTCTTGTCTCTGAGACTGGCAGCCTGGGGACGGTAGCCCCGTCCTCCATCAAAGAAGTTCCTGGCTGGGACTTTGGAGTGACCCACCTCTCAGCTGTCCAGTGTTGTGGTATGTGGGTTCTGGTGTCCTGTGTGTTGTGCTGGGCAGACATCCTTTCAGGGTGGAAAGTCGCCTCTTCTGTGTCCTCTGGCAACATCTCAGCATGGGCATCTGGTTCTGTGCTCAGCTGGTCTCCTCCCCAACCCCCCCTGCTCTTCCCCAGCCACTCATGCTGTCAAATGCACAGCTGACCTTGTCTCTCCACAGCTGAAAATCCCCAGTGCCTGCAGTCTGAAGGCCAGACCCCTTAACCCACCCCTGCCTACCTCTGGCCTCATCTCCCACCCCCCTGTCCAGCCCTGCGATTTCACCCCTAAGTAATACTAAATTGCTTATAGTCCCAAACCCTCCCCTACCACACGGACACTTTGTTTGATTCCTTGATGTCTTTGTATACATTTTTCCCCTTGGCTGGAATTCCGCATTCTCATCTGCCTGGTGAACCTTCAAAACCCAGTTACCCTGGACAGCTTTCTCAGACACCCCCGCTTCACTCTGTCTCTGGAGTGACCTGTCCCTTGGTTTTGCTCCACAGTGTTTGACCGAGTATGTGTGTATGTCTGTCTCCCCAGCACAGCAGACAGGACTCACCAAGGGCGGGTCACATGCTGAAAACTTAGGCCCTGAGTCCAGCACAGGACTGGGCACAGGGCAGGCCCACAACAGTGGTGCATGGCCCAGATGAGATGAAGCAGCCTTCCCCCAGTCTTGACCCCAGGAAGCATCTCTGAAGGGTGATGAGGATTTGGGGGTCACAGTGGTTACCCCTCAAAGGCCAGTCTTGGGAATACTCCTGGCTTCCACTTGAACAAAGTCCCCCTTTCCCTCCCAGAACACCCTGGCCAGGAGTGACGCTGATTGATCCCTCACCCTCCTGCTGACCACACAGCCCCATCCTGGGCTCTGGCAGACCATGAGCGCTGGCTTTTCAACAGAACTTGACCCCAGCATGGCAGACATCATGACGTTAGCACATGTAGAGCGCGCCATCTCAGACCTCTGACCTCCACAACCAGCAGATAATCAGCGTCTGTGGTTAAGACTAAGTTTGTGTGGCTGGGCATGGTGGCTCATGCCTGTAATTCTAGCACTTTGGGAGGCCAAGGCGGGTGGATCACATAAAGTCAGGAGTTCAAGACCAGCCTGGTCAACATGGTGAAACCCCGTCTCTACTAAAGATACAAAAATTAGCCGGGCATAGTGGCCGACGCCTGTAATCCCAGCTACTCAGGAGGCTGAGGCAGGACAATCGCTTGAACCCGGGAGGCAGAGGTTGCAGTGAGCTAAGATTGCCTTACTGCACTACAGCCTGGGTAAGAGAGTGAGACTGTAAAAAAAAAAAAAGACTACGTTTGTGGGATTTTATGACATCAACCACGGGAGACGATTGTACCCCATTTTAAAGAGAAGACTGAGGCCCAGATATGCCCAAGCTCCCCACCAGGCCTCCTGACTCATTGCACAGTGATCCCTGCCTGTCTTCCTCACATGACAGGGACAGAAACCCCAGTTCACATGTCCACTGCTGATTCCACAGAGGCAAACGTTAGGAAAAAGCAAGCCAAGTCCATTTTTCTGGGTGTGCAAGTGAGTGAACTCTGACAGAAAAGCCTGTGTGCCCTGAATCATGCAAAGCAGCCAATTAACCAATTTTAGCAGAAGTCGGAACTTGCTGGAACTGAACACTGTGCCAATAGCTCCTCCTCGTCCCCTGCATCCCCTTGAAGCAGGTGGTGGTGTACCACGATGTCAACCTGGATTTGGAGTTTCTTAGCTTCGTGAGAACCTAGAACATGTACCACCTGCATCCCTGAGGCCAGCTGGGTGACTCTGGCCTATTTATAGTATCCTCATCTATCTTTTCTTTTGATCAGGGCAGGACTTGATCTCCTCAGAGGAGCTGCAAATCTTGGCAGGCTCAACAAATTCCAGCAGGGCATGAATCATGTTCTCCTGCCTCCTGAGGGCCCTCCTCTGCTAGAGGGGCTGATGGAGCCTGGGGCTGGCCTGCTGCCCAGCTTGGAGCCAGAGCCAGGCCTGATGGAGTCCTCCCTGCTCATTCTAGATGAGCGGAAGCCAGCTTTCCCGCGGGGATCTCAACTCACACTGCAAGGCAGAGCGCTCCATGGAAAGAGGGTTTCCTTCACTTGCCTTTTTGCCCTGGCAAGATTGGCAACCAGGAGTCTGTGAGCACTGGTGGCCTCTTAGGCCTGGAACCTCTTTTTGGGAAGCCTCATGGGTCTCAGACAGCTGTGCGCTTCCCGCTCCCCTCCAGCTGCCAGATGGCCAGAGTTCCCCCGTGCCCTGGAATGTGGGACTGTCTCTTTGAGAGGTTCACTCGGGGACCTGTCCTCAGGCCCTAGGGTCAGCACATTGGTGGCCAGTTTCTTTAGGCTCAGGGTCAGGCTTCCACTGGTGGGTGGAGGCAGCCCTTTGTCCCACATCCTGCCCCTGCATTCCTGAGTGGTGGGCTCCCTCCCCCATCCTCTTGGCAGGTGTTCCTCCCTGACCCCTCCTGGTGACCACAGTCAAGCCAAGAGGCCTGTGCTCTCTTCCCAACGCATCCACGTGGAGCAGCTGGACATTGGTGTTGAGTATTGTAGAGCTGGCTGGGGGGAGTGGACATTCCATTGTAATGATGGCAAAAATAACCATAATCTTTCAGCCACTGCTGAAATTGCTGGAGTCTGGCCCTTCCCAGGTATGATTTGCCCTCCCTGATGGTGTCTTTCTCTCCCAGATGTGCAGATATGGAAGCTGAGGCCCTGGGGGGTCAGGGGAACCTCATGAGGGAGGAGGCAGGGGCGCAGGACTGACTCCTGAGCTCTGCAACCTTAGTGTTGCTGTCTAGGAGGCGGAGGCAGGCAGATCACTTGAGGTCAGGAGTTCGAGACCAGCCTGGCAAACATGATGAAACCCCATCTCTACTAAAAATACAAAAAAAATTAGCTGGGTGTGATCTCAGCTACTCGGGAGGCTCAGGCAGGAGGATCGCTTGAATCCAGGAGGTAGAGGTTGCAGTGAGCCAAGATCACATGACTGAACTCCAGCCTGGGCAACAGAGCGAGATTCCATCTCAAAAACAATAACAACAACAAACTCATAATAATAATTAGGATGCTGACACTGTTTCTACCTTTTCTGGGTCTCTCTCATTCCTGTAGAATCGTTCTTACCTGCAGTCACCTGCCCATCTCTCTTGCACCCCAGAAGTTTTGCAACTTGAGGAAGAGAAATGAATAATTTGATATGTACCATCTGTATTCTTTCATAAGAATAACCTCTCTATGTGGGCGGGGGTGTCCATGTCCACAAAATTTTCAGAAATGTGTGCACCACATCCACAATTGTGATGCAGAACATTCCCATAACCTTAAATCCCTGTGACTCGTTTGCTGGAAGTTCCCCCACCCAGCCCCAGGCAACCCCTGGTTTGCCCTCTGTCATTATAGACTAGTTTTGCCTCTTTTAGAATCTCATATGAGGGAGTCATGCAGTATGTACTCTTTTGTAGATGACGTTTTTGAGATTCCTTGGTGTTGCTGTGTATTCTGTTGCTGAGTAGTATTCCTTTGTACAAATGTACTGTAATTTGCCCATTTACTCTTCTATGGCTGGACTTTAGAGCTGTTTCCAGTTAGGTGCTAGTATGAATTGTGGAGGCAGTTTTAGACCAAATTTAACTTAACAATACAATATGGAAAGATTGAGTGAAGCTAATGAACATACCTGTTACCTCACTTACTTGGCATTCTTTTATGGTGATACACTTGAAATTTCCTCTTAGTTATTTTGAAATGTTCATTATTATTGACTATAGTCTCCTGCTGTGCAATAGACCTCAAAACTTTTTTCTCCTGCTTGGCTGAAACTTTGTATCTTTTGAAGAGGAAGTCTCCATTCCCTTGTTCTGCCACCTCGCCAGCTCTGGTAACCATCATTCTTCTTCCTTTTTTTTCTTTTTTTTTATTTTTATTTTTTATTTTTGGGGATGTTGTCTCACTCTGTAGCCAAGGCTAGAGTGCAGTGGCGTGATCTTAGCTCACTGCAACCTCCGTCTCCTGGATTCAAGTGATTCTCCTGCCTCATCCTCTCAAGTAGCTGGGATTACAGTTGCCCGCTACCGTGCCCAGCTAATATTTGCATTTTAAGTAGAGACAGGGTTTCACCATGTTGGTCAGGCTGGTCTCAAACTGCCAACCTCAGGTGATCTGACTGCCTCGGCCTCCCAAAGTGCTGGGATTACAGGCGTGAGCCACTGCGCCCAGCCAAGTTTTGTTCTTTTTAAGACTGAATAGTATGTCGTCGTACATGTGCACTGCCTTTTCTGTATGCATTCATCTTAGGCTGATTCACTCAGGCAGATTCCACATCTTGGCTCCTGTAAATGGGGCCGCAGTGAACATGGGAGTGCAGATATCCCTGAACACATTGATTTCAGTTCCCTTGGATATATTCTCAGAAGTGGGATTGCTGGCTCACATGGTAGTTCTATGTTTAGTGTTTTGAGGAACGTCCATGCTATTTTCCATCGCAGCTGTACTATATGCCGGCAGTGTACTAGGCTTCCCCTTTCTCCACATCCTGGCCAACACTTAACCTTCCATCTTTTTCATAAAACCTGTTCTAATGAGAGGGAGGTGTTATGTCACTGTGGTTTTAGTTTGCATTTTCCTAAAGATTTAGGTTGCCACCAGTCAGTTCTGGGCCCCAGAGCTTCTTCAGTACTTGCTGTGTATAGTAAGCATCTCAGACTTTAACGTGCATATGGATCACCTGGGAATCTTGTCAAAATGCAGCTTTCAGGTAAGTGGGTCTGCAGTGGGGCCTGATATTTTGCCTTTTGAACAAACTTCCAGATGATACTGACGTCACTGCTCCCAGGTAGCATATTTTCATGAACCTGTTGGCTGTATGTTTCTACTTTGGAAAAATGTATTTGGTTCCTTTGTTCATTCTTATATTGGCTTATTCTTTTGCTGTTGAGTTGTTTGAGTTCCTTATATATTTTGGATATTAGCCCCTTATCGAATGTGTGGTTTGCAAATACTTATTCTCACGATGTGGGTTGTCTCCTTCATTACTTTTTCCTTTTACTGTGCAGGAGCTTTTTAGTTTGATGCCATCCTGTTTCTATTTTTGCTTTTGTTGCCTGTGCTTTTGGGGACATACCCAAAAAGTAGTTGCCCAGATCAGTGTCATGGAGCTTTAAAACTCTGTGCTTTCTTATAGTAATTTTATAGTTTCAGGCCTAATGTTTAAGTCTTTGATCCATTTTGGGTTGATTTTTGGGCATGGTATACGATAAGGCTCTAATTTTATTTTCTGCGTATGAATAGCCACTTTTCCAAGCACCATTTATTAAATAGACTGTTCTTTCCCCTTGGTGTGTTCTTCGTGTCTTTGTCAAAAGTCAATAGACAGTAGGCCAGGCACGGTGGCTCACACCTGTAATCCCAGCACTTTGGGAGGACGCTAGTTTATTTCTCTCTCTCTCCTCCCAAGCCAGGTCAGCAGATCTGCAGTGGGGCTTAACAGTTTGCCTTTTTAACAAGCTCCCAGATAATACCGATGCTGCTGGTCCCAGGACCTGCCTTTGGAGTAGCAAGACTGTTAGACAAGTGGTTCCTAGTGTTTTAGCAAAACAGAACAAAAAGATTCAGGATCTCTCCTCAAGATAATTGTACTTTTAGTATCCATTAGTTGTGAGAACACACTGAAAATGACCATGCATTCAGAAAAGATTTTACACGAACTTACATTTCTATAGGTAATGGCATCTGCCTACATTTTGGCAACTTTTCACATAACGCTAAAGGGCTGGGTGTTAAGATACAGTAACAGTTGAGACCATCTGCCTCTCAGTTTTCCTTAAATGCACTTGAATTTCAGCATCTCCACTGGAATTGAAGGCTAGGAGGGTCTCTGTGGCAGGTATCACATGAGAAATATTTGGATTCTCAAGATGACTTTTAGTTCAGTTACTTCCTTGCTAGGTTCTGGTGGATAGATCACAGGTACTAAGTTCTGCAAACTATAGAATTAAGGCTTTTGTGGTGGTTATTGTTTAGCCTTTTAAGCATATGATGGCTGCTATTCTGTAGTGTTTGAACATGTTGCAAAAGTATCTGACAAGGCAACTCTAGAGGCTCTTTGCTGTCAGATGTCTTGACTGATGAAGGATGATGCAACTGGCTTTTTTTCCTTGGCCAAAATTTCTTACCTTCTGCTGTGCCACAGTGAATTCCTGAACACCGATCTGAGGAATGTGAACAAATCACCGTCCACAGGACAAACATACATAGTTTGTGAGTCCCATGGCAATAAGAACGCAGAGCTTTTGATTAAAAAAATTATTAAGAATTTCAAATTGGGAAGAGGAGAGCATTAAAGGAAGCCAGGGACTCTTCTGAGCCAGGGCCCTGGGCCATGACACAGGCTGCATGCTCTTGAAGCCTCCAACTCTGTTTGCTATTCTCTTTTTTTTTTTTTTTTTTTTTTTTTTTTTAGATGGGGTTTTGCCACATTGCCCAGGCTGCTCTTGAATTCCTGGGCTCAATCCTCCCACCTCAGCCTCCCAAAATGCTAGGATTACAGGCATGAGCCACCACGCCTGGCTGCTTGCTATTTTTTTTTTTTTTTTTTTTTTTAATTTATAAGAGATGAGGTCTCATTGTGTTGTCCAGACTGGTCTTGAAATCCTGGGCTCAAGTGATCCTCCTGTCTTGGCCTCCCAAAGTTCTGGGATTACAGTTGTGAGCCACCATGCCTGGTGTGTTGGCTATTCTTAACCCATTCTTAGCCTTCATCTTCTTTGTTCTCCTGTTGATGAAAATCGTATGACATTGACATTTTAAAAACTGGCTTTCCAGTCTGTAACTGATTTCTTCAATCAGATTTTCCAGCAGAGAATCCTCACTGAGTTCATCATTAATTCATCATGATGTTAAGTTAAAAAGACTCTGTTGTGCTTAGTTCTGCCTGTCCAAATATCTGAAATACATGATTTAGAAACAACACACTTAAAGCTACCATTTTTCTGGTCCATGGTCTGTGACAGAATATAATTCAGGAAAATTATCTTTAGGAACATGTTTTCCAAAGGTAATGCTGTTCCTATGATTCGTCGTTTGGTCAACTCTCAAAAGTTGAGCATTTCATCTTCCACTGTTGAATTGTGATCATCTCAAGTGGTCATTTGGACAACAGTTTTCAGTCCCTGTAAATGGACTGGACATGACAAAGAGCATGTGCCGCAGGCATTTGTGTAGTCTGTGATTTCTGAAGTTTGGTTGGTGAGATCAAACTGTTTTGGGTACTTTGCTTTTCTCTAAAACATTTCTTCCTTTGTTCCAGCTTTTAAATATGTTTTATTGTATCTAGACTGAATGATAATTTATTGTTGATGTTGTATATATGTTTGGAATTTTTCTATCATAATTTGATGTGGTAAAATCAACATTCTGGTTTTAATTCATCTTTGCAAGATGCGAAGAATTTGCAAAATAGGATTTTTTTCTTGGAAGACTCATGGCTTAGTTGTAATTGAATAATTAAAACTCAAATACAATTGTGAAAAGATTATTTACTTTAATATGACAAATATGAATATATCAAAGAATTTTACAAAACATAGAACTGATAGACTCTTAACTGAATTATTTTTTAAATTGAATTAATAGTTGTGTTAATTGATAGTTGTTAACCCAAAAAGAATAGAATATTCTTCCTAGACTATTTGGCAAGTTTATTCTCTTTTTCATATGTATAAATTTTCAATTTCTTCTTTTTAAAAGTTTTTTTTTTTTTTTTTTTTTTGAGACGGAGTCTCGCTCTGTAGCCCAGGCTGGAGTGCAGTGGCCGGATCTCAGCTCACTGCAAGCTCCGCCTCCCGGGTTCACGCCATTCTCCGGCCTCAGCCTCCCGAGTAGCTGGGACTACAGGCGCCCGCCACCTCGCCCGGCTAGTTTTTTGTATTTCTTAGTAGAGACGGGGTTTCACCGTGTTAGCCAGGATGGTCTCGATCTCCTGACCTCGTGATCCACCCATCTCGGCCTCCCAAAGTGCTGGGATTACAGGCTTGAGCCACCGCGCCCGGCCCTTTTTAAAAGTTTTTAGCTGTCGTATACATAACATTAATGATCCAAACCATTCATTATTGCAGCATCATACCTGTGCATTACAAACTTTTTATACCTCAAAATATAAAGTATATGAGATTTCCCAAGCTATGTGTAGAATATTTGCAACCGTATGTTCAATGTTAAGAGTTAATACAAGTGACCTCCCTCTTTGCTATGCTGGTTAGATGCGGCAGTAACCAAAATGATCACTTGACCATATGCAAGTGCAGAGACCCCAGAAATGACACTAAGTGGGCATTTTGTTTGTAATTGGCCTTTCAAAGGCTGGGGCCACAGCTGAAGCCACAGAGCAGATCTTAGCTGAATAATGATGTCGAAGCCACACTTTGGGGCTTTCATGGTTTCTTTATCTGAAAAATTTAAGTATTCATACAATGTTTAGAATGTATTTGGATCCTGTGCCACTTTCAGTAGGTGGCCCGCCCATAGATGGGAACACTGATCTATCCATATGATTTGTGGTTCCCATGTTTTTTTGTTTGCTGTTTAGTGCTTGCTCATTTTTATATACTTGGCACACTGCTTGGGGGGCTTGTTTCAGCTTATTTCTACCTGGATGGTCCTCTCATATTTCACTAGAGGGTATTGTCTACAATACCCAAACTTGGCTTGGCTTTTGTGGTTCTCACTAGAAGACATGCCTGTCTGAGCTTTGGGAAGGCTCTTCCGCCTTTAAGGGTCAATCAAAATAGAGTGTTGCTGGGGGACGATTGTGAAGTGGTTTGTGATTCAGATCTATTACCTACCACAGAGGCTCTGCCTATGCTGTATGCGGTGAGAATGGTTCCCTCAGGCCTGTGCTGGACCATGGCTGCTTTCCTCAGACCACTGGGCTTGATTCCAAGGTCTTAATTCATTCATTAACTGATGAATAATATAAACACTTAAGAAACTCCTTCACCTCCAAACTAGAACATTGCTCGCAGTGATAAGCTGTCTGCCTCATCCTCCGGCCCTCCCCTCAGAGGAAATTGCCTGGCTTTGTCATTTTCATGATCTATTTAAGGAGTTTTATTACTCACATATATATTGATCCATAAACAACATCAAGTTCCATTTCCATTTATAGTTTGAATCTGTAAAAAGAAATAACTTTATCTATTGTCTTTGAAGAATTGCTTTTTTGATTCAACCTTGTTTCTGAGACTCACTGTGTCCTGACATGTGCTGTCGTTACCCAGTTTTCCCTGATGAGTGAGTGAGTGGCCTCCCCATTGCTTGAGTGTCTTATGGCTTAGGCACCTGTGCTCTGCCGGTCAGGTTGAGCACCTAAGTTCTTTGCATGTTTTTCCTATCACAGACAGTGTTGCTATGCACATTGTTATACATGTCTCCAGGACCTGTGTAATAATCTCTCTTGCATTTTTTGAGTTGAAGTTGAGTGAATTTATAACTTGTAAGACGATGGCAAATAGTTTTCCAAGCAATTGTATTTTACGCCTCTTCGTAGAAGTATGTAAATGATCCTGTTTATCCACATCTTTTCCAATACCTAGTTAGATCAAAATTCTTGTTTTTAACAGACACATAATAATTGCCCGTATTTCTGATGTAGAGAGGGATGTTTTGATGCATGCATATGCTGTGTAACAGACAAATCAGCTGGGCGCGGTGGCTGAACCTGTAATCCCAGCACTTTGGGAGGCCGAGGCAGGCGGATCTCATGAGGTCAGGAATTCGAGACCAGCCTGGTCAACATGGTGAAACCCCATCTCTACTAAAAATACAAAAATTAGCCGGGCATGGTGGTGCATGCCTGTAATCCCAGCTACTCGGAGGCTGAGGCAGCAGAATTGCTGGAATCCAGGAGGCGGAGGTTGCCCTGAGCAGAGGCTGTGCCATTGCAACCAGCCTGAGCAACAAGAGCAAAACTCCAACTCACAAAAACCTAACAGAACAAAACAAAAAGACAGCCAAATTAGGGCAGTTAGCATGTCTATCACTTCACACATTTATTATTTGTGGTTAGAACGCTCAAAACCCTTTTCTAGCTATTTTGAAATATACACTATTGTTAACTGCAGTCTCCAACAGAACGCCTGCACTTTTTCCTCCTAATTGTAGCTTTGTACACATTGAACAGTCTCTCCCTATCCCTTCTCCAGCCCTCCCCAGCCTCTGCTAAGCACTGTTCTACTCTCTTCCTTTATGAAATCAATGACTTTAGCTCCCAGATATGAGTGAGAACATGTGGTGCCTGGTTGATTTCATTTAACATCCTGTCCCCCAGTTCCATCCATGTTGATACAAATGGCAGAATGTTGCTATTTTTTTGTGACTGAATAATATTCCACTGTGTGTATATACCACAGTTTATTTTTTCTTTTTTGAGATGAGATTTCCCTTTTGTTGCCCACGCTGGAGGGCATTGGTGGGATCTTGGCTCACTGTAACCTCTGCCTTCCAGGTTCAAGCGATTCCCCTGCCTAGCCTCCCAAGTAGCTGGGATTACAGGTATGCATCACCACGCCCAGGTTCAAGCGATTCCCCTGCCTCAGCCTCCCAAGTAGCTGGGATTACAGGTGTGCATCACCACGCCCAGCTAATTTTTGTATTTTTGGTAGAAACTGAGTTTTGCCATGTTGGTCAGGCTGGTTTCGAACTCCTGACCTCAGGTGATCCACCAGCCTTGGCCTCCCAAAGTGCTGGGATTATAGGTGTGAGCCACTGCACCCAGCCTATACCACAGTTTCTTTGTCCATTTACCTGTTGATGGACACTTAGGTTGATTCCATATCTTGGCTATTGTGAATAGTGCGGCAGTAAACCCGGAAATGCAGATATCCCTTGGATACTGATTTCCTTCCTTTTGGGTAGATGTCCAGCAGTGGGATTGCTGGGTCATACGGGATATCTACTTTTAGTTTTTCAAGGGACCTCCATGCTGTTTTCCATAGTGGTTGTGTTACTGGGAGAGGGGCAGGGTCGTCAGTTCTTGTTTTCTTGGAAGAAAATGCAGCCAAGAGACACAAAGGTTAAGTAGCAGTTTATTGGAAGAAGATAAAGTACATTCCAAGAAGGAGCAGCTGGCTGGGATGGAAAGCGACAGCAGCAGCAAGGTTTATTTAGAGACAGCACCCTCCAGATGACAGGCAGAGCAGCTGCTGAGAGAGAGAATGAGCCCGCAGAGGCCGTGCTGGGACTCTATGAGGCTCTTCGTGATTATTCTCGGAGGGGCTTGAGGGAGTGTCACTTGCAATTGTGTTTTAGGCAGTCTCCTTTGGTGCACATGCTTGTGGTTGTACATGGCTAGTACACATGTCCATGTCTCATTAGCATTTCAAATGTCCACCCAAGGGTGTGCTTTTTTTAATTACAATGAGCAAAAGGCTACTCTAGGGCACGTTTTTGGAGGCATGCACGTGCTCATCAGCAAGAAAAATGGCCTACCACACTTATCTCCAGCTGGGGCCTGATACATCCGCCCTTCAGGGCAGAAGGAGCCCAACCATGAGGCCCCAAGCAGCCAGTATGGCCATTGTCTTTTTTGCTGTCAGTGGGCAGCGTCTCCAGTACTTTTTTCCCTGGGGTTCCCTTGCCTGCTCATTTCTGGCTATCTACCTTCTCTAACAGGTGAGCTAATTTACACTCCTAACAACAGTATATTAAGTCTTCTCCTGTCTCCACATCCACACCAACATTGGTTATTTGTGTGTGTGTGTGTGTTTAGACAGTCTTGCTTTTTTGCAAGGCTGGAGTGCAGTGGCGTGATCTCAGCTCACTGCAATCTCCGTCTCCCGGTTTCAAGTGATCCTTCTGCCTCAACCCCCTGAGTAGCTGGGACTACAGGCATGTGCCATCACGCCCAGCTAATTTTTGTATTTTGAGTAGAGATGGAATTTCGCCATGTTGGCCAGGATGGTCTCGATCTCTTGACATCATGATTTGTCCGCCTTGGTCTCCCTGGGATTACAGGCACCCCGCCATTTTTTGTGTTTTTAATAGTAGCCATTCTAATTGGGATGAGGTGGTATCTCATAGTGGCTTTGATTGGTATTTCCCTGGTGACTACTGATGTTGAGTAGTTTTTCATATACCTGTTGCCCATTAGTATGTCTTTTGAAAAATGTCTGTTCAGGCTGGGCTGGACGTGGTAGCTCAAGCCTGTGCAATCCCAGCACTTTGGGAGGCTGAGGTGGCCAGATTACCTGAGCTCAGGAATTTGAAACCATCCTGTGCAACATGGTGAAACCCCATCTCTACTAAAATGCAAAAAATTAGCTGGGTGTGGTGGCGCGTGCCTGTTACCCCAGCTCCTCAGGAGGCCAAGGCAGGAAAATCACTTCAACCCAGGAAGCGGAGGTTGGGGTTGAGCTGAGATTGTGCCACTGTACTCCAGCCTGGGTGACAGAGCAAGACAAAGAAAGGAAAGAGAGAGAGAGAGAAAGAAAGAAAGGGAGAGAAAAAAATGTCTATTCACATCTTGCCCATTTTAAAATTAGATTGTTTGTTGGCTATTGAGTTGAGTTCCTTATGTATTTTGAATATGAACCCTTGTCAGAGGCATAGTTTGCAAATATTTTTTCCCATTCTGTGGGTTGTCTCTTCACCTTGTTTCCTTTGCTGTGCAAAAGGTTTTTATATTGATGTAATCCCATTTGTCTATTTTTGAGGTTTTACACAAAAAATCTTTGCCCAGACCAATGTCTTGAAGCATTTCCTCAATATTTTCTTGTAGTGTTTTCATAGTTTTAGGTCTTAGATGTAACTGTTTGATCCATTTTGATTTGCTTTTTGTATATGGTGAGAGAGGGGGTCTAGTTTTATTTTTCTGCATATAAATAACTAGTTTTCCCAGCATCATTTATTGAAGAAGCTGTTCTTTCCTCAGTGTGTGTTCTTAGCATTCTGTTGAAAATGAGTTGACTGTTAAGTGTGTGAATTCACTTCTGGGTTCTCTATTCTGTTCCATTTCTTTGTGTGTCTGTCTTCATGCCATTACCATGCTGTTTTGGTTACTGTGGCTTTGCAATACATTTTGAAATCTGGTGGTGTGATGCCTCCAGCTTGTTCTGTCTGTCTAGGATTGCTTTGTTTATTCAGGGTCTTTTGTGGTGCCATATGAGTTTTAGGATTTTTGTTTTTCTATTTCTGTGAAGAATGTCATTGGTTGTTTTTATATATATATAGATAGATATATAGATATAGAATATATATATAGATAAATATATCTATATATATATATAGAAATTGCATTGAATCTATAACTGCTTTGGCTGTATGGTCATTATAACAATATTTGTTCTTCTAATCCATGAGCATAGGATAACTTTTTAATTGATTTGCATCTTCTTTTATTTTTATTTTTTCTTTTTCTTCTATTTATTATTTTTTTTAATGGAGTTTCACTTTTGTTGCCCAGGCTGGAGTGCAATGGCACTATCTCGGCTCACCACAACCTCTGCCTCCTGGGTTCAAGCGATTCTCCTGCCTCAGCCTCCCAGGTAGCTGGGATTACAGGCATGTACCACCACACCTGGCTAATTTTGTATTTTTAGTAGAGATGGAGGTTTCTCCATGTTGGTCAGGCTGGTCTCGAACTCTCGAACTCAGGTGGTATCATTTGTAATGTCTCTTTTTTTCCTCTGATTTTACTTGAGTGTTTTTTTCTCTTAGTTTAGCTAAAGATTGTTCAATTTTGTTTATCTTTTCAAAAAAACAACTTTTTGTTTTGTTGGTCTTTTGATTTTTTTTTTTTTTAAGAGACAGGGTCAGGCGGGGCACGGTGGCTCACATCTGTAATCCCAGCACTTTGGGAGGCCGAGATGGGCGGATCACCTGAGGTCAGTCTTGTCCCACTGACCTTGTAGAGGAGATTAACTTACCAATTAGCCCTGCCAAAGACTCAGAGCACCTCTTGACCCTTTGTACTTGTCCAAATTCATTTATGTTCTTAGCGGCCCTCAGGAGATTAGAATGTGTCAAGTCCTGTCAGTGCCCCAGACAGGGGAGATAGAAGCCAGCCCCTTCAGGTGCAGCTGGAGACGTTGGGGCATTAAGTGTGTGTTCCAGTTTATTCTATCCTGAAGGAAAAGCTGGGAGCATGAGTTTATCCCCCACTTGCTCTGCAAAAAGCCAGACAGAGGATCTGTGGCAAGTGCCTGCACTCATGTTTAAACTGCACACTCCTTCAGTGCATTGTTTTGCTCTTTGTCACCCCCAGGGGCCTAGCAAGTGCTGACTCCTCTCTGCTTAGAGATAGACAGGTTGGAAGCTTGACGCTATCTGTTGAGCAAACCAGTGGGAGCTGCTGTGGAAGTGCTCACCTGCCTGTTCAGGGTCTCAGGAGCACTGGTGTCCTGCTCTGTCAGCTCCCAGATGCATGGAAACGCCAGGGCAGCAGCTGCACATGTGCAGACAAACTCCTTCTAGAGAGACAGTGGGAGTCAGGCCTTTTTGCCTTTTCACCCTGCACTGGGCCTGGGGCGATGTTTTTTGGTCTCTGTGCCCCTGTGGGACTCAGAAATACAGAGCCTCGTCAACTCCCAAAGCTTGGTGATTGAGGAGCTAGTCCTTCGTTTGAGAGGGGTAAGCGTTGTGTACTCAATGTGTGAAGTTAGAGACCTGATTTTATCATGGAACAGGGGGTGGGAGAAGGCATGGGACTTGCCCACACACCTGTCCAGACTCCTGGAAATCTATTGTTTACCTGCCCATTGGCTCCAGGTGCAGGCTGGTTATTACTAGAAGCCCATCCCTCGGGCAATAGCTCGGACAGCCCGCAGACATACCCTTCCAGGGAGAAACTGGGAGCCTGGCATTTCTGCCTGTTTGTGCTGAGCGCAGGGGCACAGCTGCTGGAAGAGCTCACGTGCCCATTTGAAACTGCCTCTTTGCTCTCTGTGGTCGCAGAGGATTCATAGCTGCTGACCCATGTCTGCTGCCAGAGCTAGGTGAGCTAGCAGCCAAGCCCTTGAGTGGGAACTGCAAAAGCTGGGGCTGCCTATGTGTGGTCCAAACCCTCGCCTCTCCAGGAGAAAGCTGGGCGCAGGGATTCCTTCCCCACAGTAAGGTATTGTGCCTACGGTGGGGCTTGTGGTGCGAGTGTGTCTCAGCTTTTCCAACCCATTGTGATATGGATGTTTTCTCCATTGCCCCATGTGCTAGTTTCTGGGTTTCTTTCTGAGGGAGTTGATTTGTGTGTAGATGGGAGTTTTTCTGTGTGTCCACGGGAAAAGGGAGCCCCAGGAGCCTCCTTCTCTAACCATCTCGCTTATGTCACCCTCTGTGATTCTTTTTATACATAGTTAATGATTCACTAATATTTTGTTGAGGAATTTTGCATTTATGTTCATGAGAGATACTGGTTTCTAGGTTTTTTTTCTTATGTCTGTCTGGTTTTGGTATTAGGATAATGCTGGCCTCAGAGAATGAGTTAGGAAGTGTTCTCTCTGCTTTTGTCTTTTGGAAGAGATGGTAGGGAATTGGTATAATTTTTCCCATAAATGTTTGGTAGAACCCATTGTTCACTAGTGAACCCATCTGGGTGTAACTGAGTACTCCCATTCTCTACGAGATAGTTAGTTTCATTACTTTTCTTACCGTTATTTTCTTTTCACTTCCCCTCTTCCCTCCCCTGCCTTTGGTCCTTTAGAAAAGCAAGTATCACCTCTCACCTCCCCCTCACCAGACATTCCCTGCAGGGATAAAGAAAGAATCTGTAAACTTGGAGATAGGTTGAAGGAGGTTTGGTTGAGAACAGGGCAAGTTCTTCCAGCTGATCTTTCCTGAGACTTAGCAGTAGATTTGCAGCCCAAAGTGTACCCACTAGGGAACTCTCCCTGCCAGGGGGTGGCCTCAAAACTTCCACACTCCAGGGGTTTGCCTTTCACCCACTAGGAAGGCATGGAGAAGGCATATCCCCTTGGCCACCTTTACAACTTACTTCTGCCCAGGCGGGTGCCAACTCAGCTGACCAGTGCATAACTTGGTACAGCTGCCTGGTAGATAACCGCCATTGCTCACTCCCCCCACTCCCGCAACACACCTTATGAAAATGTCCCTTTCTCCTGCAAAGGAGAAATGGCACATTAAAAGGCAGGATGCGTCATACTCCTTCCCCCAAGCTGGCTTCAGAATAAATTCACATTTTTGTATAAAACCTTCTTTTGTATCAGATTTCTTTGGTGTCAGAGTTAGTAGAACTCTGTATGCAGTGAGCAGCTAACCAGCTTTTCAGCTGCACGGGCACTATGTTCCATCTTCCTTCCGTCCTCAGTCTGGAGAACCTCAGTCAACCTGTCTCTAAGTTTATGGATTTTTCTTTTGCCAGCTCTAATCTGCTGTTGACCTCCGCTAGTAAATTTTTCATTTCAGGCCAGGCACGGTGGCTCACGCCTGTAATCCCAGCGCTTTGGGAGGTCAAGGTGGGTGGAGCATGAGGTCAGGAGTTCAAGACCAGCCTGGCCAATATGGTGAAACCCCATCTGTACTAAAAATACAAAAAATTAGCTGGACCTGGTGGCGGGTGCCTGTAATCCCAGCTACTCGGGAGGCTGAGGCAGAGAATTGCTTGAACCCAGGAGGCGGAGGTTGCAGTGAGCCAAGATTGCGCCACTGCACTGCACTCCAGCCTGGGCGACAGAGCAAGACTCCATCAAATAAATAAATAAATAAATTCATTTTAGTTATTGTACTTCTCAACTCAAGAATTTCTGCTTGGTTCTTTTTTTATAGTTTTTGCTTTATTGGTACTCTTTATTCACTGAGGCAGCATTTTCATACTTTTACTTCTTTTGACATGGATGGTTTTCTTAGTTCTTTGAACATATAACAGTTAGAATCTCTGTTTAGTAAGGCCAACATCTAGCGTTTCTCAGTGAAAAGTTCTTCTGATTGCTGTTTTCCTGTGTGTGGCCATACTTTTCTGTTTCAGTATGTCTTGTATTTTTTGTTGGAGAAAGAACATTTTAATAATACAATGTGGAAACACTGGACATCAGAGACCCCCATACCAGTGTGTGTTGTTGCTGTTTTATTGCTATTGTCCTTGTTGTTGATCATTGTTCAGTGACAACTTTCCTGAACTAAGGCCAGGCGCAGTGGCTCACGCCTGTAATCCCAGCACTTTGGGAGGCCCAGGCGGGCGGATCACGAGGTCAGGAGATCGAGACCACCCTGGCTAACACAGTGGAACCCCGTCTTTACTAAAAATACAAAAAATTAGCCGGGCGTGGTGGCAGGTGCCTGTAGTCCCAGCTACTCGGGAGGCTGAGGCAGAAGAATGGCATGAACCTGGGAGGCGGAGCTTGCAGTGAGCCAAGATCACGCCACTGCACTCCAGCCTGGGCGACACAGGGAGACTCCGTTCCCCCTCCCAAAAAAAAAAAAAAAACTTTCCTGAACTAATTCTGTGACATCTATCTTCCCTGTAGTGTGTGGCCACTGACTTCTCCGTTTGGTTACTTTAGTGGTCAGATAGTAAGTGGTCAGAGATTTCCTTAAATGCCTGAGCCAGTGAGTCTTCCAGTATTTGCTGAGGGGCTGTGTGTGTCTGTTAGGGCACACCTTCAAAGCGCAGGCAGTTTGCGATTCTGTATTTGCCTTCATTGCTTTCTTGCATATGGCCTTGTGGTCAGAGGGGAGACATCAGAGCCCTCTCAGGTCTTACATGGGCATGCGCATGGCCTTCTAGATCCTCAGGAATGTATCAGTGCTTTTCTTTTTTTTTTTTTTTTTTTGAGACAGAGTCTCGCTCTGCCGCCCAGGCTGGAGTGCAGTGGCCGGATCTCAGCTCACTGCAAGCTCCGCCTCCTGGGTTTACGCCATTCTCCTGCCTCAGCCTCCCGAGTAGCTGGGACTACAGGCGCCCGCCACCTCGCCCAGCTAGTTTTTTGTATTTTTTAGTAGAGACGGGGTTTCACCGTGTTAGCTAGGATGGTCTCGATCTGCTGACCTCGTGATCCGCCCGTCTCGGCCTCCCAAAGTGCTGGGATTACAGGCTTGAGCCACCGCGCCCGGCCATATCAGTGCTTTTCAAAGTCCCTGTGAACATCTCATTCCCCAGGCTGAGTGCAGTGGTAACATCACAGCTCACTGTAGCCTCAACATCCTGGGCTTAAGTGATCCTCCTGCCTCAGCTTCCCAAGTAGCTCTGACTACAGGTGTGTGCCACCACACTCAACTGATTTTTAAATTTTTTTATAGAGACAGAGACTTGCTATGTTGCCCAGGCTGGTCTCAAACTCCTGAGTTCAAGCGATCCTCCTGCCTTGGCCTCTTGAAGCTTTGGGATTATAGGCATGAACCACTGCAGCTGGCACTGGAGCTTCAGTTTTAAGAGGTGTTCTCAGAAATCAATACCAAATTTACTGTTCATTGATCACTTCATATGTGGTGTCAGCTTAGGTTTGCGGTAGGCTGGGGAGCTAGGAAGAGACAAAGTGATGAGTGCTCCTGTGTGTCTAGGTAGCAGGACATGAGAAGCAACTCTGAAGACCTCACTAATTGGCTGTTCCTTTTCTTTGTGGCCAGTGTTTGTCCAGCACGATGTTGCCCAACTCTACCTCAAACTCTGGAACCTGATCAAGGACCAGATCACTGATGTACACTTGGTAAGAACCTAGAACCAGAGCACTCGGAAGCTTAAGATGCTGCTCATTTGACTCATTCAGCTGTTGTTCCTGTAGTGTGTAGAGGAATGAGAGAGTTAATCCACATAAAACACTTACCACAGTTTCATAATATTGTTACTGGTAATATTTTGCACCTTTGTGAGTAGGACAAAGAGCATTAGTGACTACCATTTCTAGAGCTTCTGTCTCCTGGCTCCACCTTCTGGCAATTGGCCTGACCTGGCTTATGGTGGTGTTCCCATCTCACCTCTCTGCTCTCCCTCTTGCAGGTGGAGAGGTTGCAGGCCCTGTATATGATCCGGGTGAAGGACTCCTTGATTTGCCTTGACTGTGCCATGGAGAGTAGCAGAAAGAGCATCATACTCATCCTCCCACTTTCTCTTTTCAAAGCTCCTGAAGACACTGGTAAGGGGATTCTCTTGGTATTTGCTGCTTCTGTATGTGTTAGTCCATTTTCTGTTGTTATGAGTCAATATCTGAGATTAGATAATTTATTTCTTACAGTTCTGGAGGCTGGGAATTCTTGGTTGAGGGGCTGCACCTGGTGAGGGCCTGCCTGCTGGTGGGGACTCTGAGAGTCCTGAGGCGAGGCAGTGCAGGGCATCACATGGTGAGGGGGCTGAGCATGCTAATGTGCCAGCTCAAGTCTCTCTTCCTCTTCATATGAAGCCACCAGTCCCACTCCCAGGATAACCCACTAACCCATTAATCCATGAGTGGATTAATTCATTCATGAGGTCTGTGCCCTTATGACCCAATGACCCCCCCTTTTTTTTTTTTGGAGACTTCCTGTCACTCAGGCTGGAGTGCAGTGGTATAATCTCAGCTCACTACGATCTGTGCCTCCCATGTTCAAACGATTCTCCTGCCTCTGCTTCCCGAGTAGCTGGGATTACAGATGCCCACCACCACACCCAGATAATTTTTGTATTTTTAGTAGAGTCGGGGTTTCACCACGTTGGCCAGGCTGGTCTCAAACTCCTGGCCTCAGGTGATCCACCCGCCTCAGTCTCCCAAAGTGCTGGGATTACAGGCGTGAGCAACCTCGTCCTCCCTAAATATTTCTCAAAGGCTTCACCTTTCCATCTAGCCACATTGGGGATTCAGTTTCAACCTGGGTTTTGGGGAGGACAAACCCTCAAACCATCGCACCACATAATACAGTGTGGCCAGTTCCCCCTTGCCTCTTTGATCTATCTCTGGCTTCGGAAAAGTCGCTTATTTCATTTTCATGGCTCTGGACAATTTCTCCTTCATTTTGGCAAAAATGTTTTTCCCTCCTACCTCCACCTCCCTCATAGTGCTCCCTTAACAGGAGCTTCCTCCTGTTTTCTTCCTCCAGTCAGTAGGTGCCCTTTGAGATCCTGCCAAGGGGACCACACCAGGCCAGGCATTAAGGGGGATATGAAGAAAACCAGAAAAAAAGCTGAAATCCTCAGCTGTGAAGTGTGGGGAGGCTGTACCCGCTACAGTTTGGGGCTGTGTCCCCACCCAAAAATCTCATGTTCAATTGTAATCCCCAGTGTTGGAGATAGGGCCAGTGGGAAGGAGACTGGATCCTGGGGGAGGGTTTCTCGTGAATGGTTTGGCACCATCCCCCATGGTACTGTCTTTGTGACAGTGAGTTCTCATGAGATCTGGTTGTTTAAAAGTATGCAGCCAGGCTGAGTGTGGTGGCTCATGCCTGTAACCCCAGCACTTTGGGAGGCCGAGGCGGGTGAATCACCTGAGGTCAGGAATTCAAGACCAGCCTGTTCAACATGGTAAAACCCTGTCTCTACTAAAAATACAAAAAATTAGCCGGGTGTGGTGGCAAGGCCTGTAGTCCTAGCTACTCAGGAGGCTAAGGCAGGAGAATCACTTGAACCTGGGAGGCACGCCCCTGCACTCCAGCTCATTTACTTTTGTGCACCTGCTCCTCCCATGTAAGATGCCTGGTCCTGCTTGGCCTTCTGCTATGATGGGGAGCTTCCTGCAGCCTCCCCAGAAGCAGATGCTGCCATGCTTCCTGTCAGCCTGCAGAACCATGAGCCAATCAAACTGCTTTTCTTATAAATTACCCAGTCTCAGCTATTGTCTCACAGCAGTGTGAGAACAGATGAATACAGTACTCTAGGTGGGAAATACCGACACTTTCTTTTTTCCCTATTCTCTTGGGTGGGACAGGAGGACGCCCTGCACTGCTTCTTCCAGCCCAGGGAGTTATCAAGCAAGTGCTTCTGTGAGAACTGTGGGAAGAAGACCCATGGGAAACAGGTACTCATTCCCTAGATCAGACTCAGCTGTCCCTCGGTGCACATGGGGGATTGGTTCCAGGACCCCTGTGTGTACCAAAATCCACACACACTCAAGTCCCCCAGTCGGTCCTACAGAACCCACGTATAGGAAAAGTTTGTCCCTCATCTATGTGGTTGTGCATCTGGGATACTATATTTTTTGATGAGCGTTTGGAACTCGTGCTTCTATGGGGGAGGGCAGACTGTATTTATTTAAAACAATGTGTGTATAAGTGGACCCACACAGTCCAAACCCGTGCTGTTAAGGGGTCAACTGTCCTTCACTAGCCTAGGGTTGCCCCCTGTGAATTTCCTGATAGAATCATCAGAGGCCCTGAGGGCACCCCATTTTGGGTGAGAAAGGGAATCTGGATCTGGCCAGTAGTATCTGGGACACTGGGGTTCTAATTTCTAGAGCCGTAGATGTGGCTTCTCAAGTGGCATCACCGAGAGGGACCAGAGAAGAGGGCCTGAGAGCAGCCAGCAGGGCATTTCCCTCGAGGCGAGATTAGCTCCTTGGAGCAGGTGCCGTGGCTCCCCGGGTCCTGGTGCCTGTGTAGAGCCCTGTGCCCTGGTGTCTCGTGTGGGGACCGCATGGTGGTACAATAGCCAAGTTTTGCATTATTGTCAGAGGAGCTCAGCAGATCCAGCAAACAGGAGCCTTAAACTCCGTGATGTCACCCTGCTCCCCTCTTTTTGGGAAGAACGCGTCACTAGCCCTGACATTTCTCTGACTCTCCCATTCCAATCATGTGATTCTCCATCAGGAATTCACAGACAAGAAAGATCTGCCACGCCCTGGACATCCCCCAGAGCTTGGATTTCAGTCAGGTCCTTCCGAAGGCGTGAGAGCCCTGTGATACTGAGGAGCAGGTGGGTTGCTGCTGACCTCTTTGCCATCCTGCCTCTCCCCAGACGCCTCATCCTTTCCGTTTTCCCTTCCCTCACCCCGAGTCTGCTAGAAGCCACTCATTCCTCAGAGATTGTCCCCAGCCTCAAAAGACTTTCTTCTTTCTAAATATTGGATTTGTGTTTATATGCCTCACACTACTGAGGGAAGGAATCCAGAATTCAGTAGGCTTCTTTGGAAATAACATGTGGAATACATAGAAATGCAAAGGCAAACATGTCATTGTGGGTTCTTACTACCAACCAAACTTTCTTCCTAAAATGGCCTGTGCCCACTTTGAGGATAATCATAAAGTAGCCAGTTGACTGGACCACATTTAATCAGAGTAAAGTTTAATTCTCTTGTCCTGAGATAATAACTTATTGAGAGATTCTGAGAAAAAAAAAATGATAGAAGGCCAGGCGATGTGGCTCATGCGTGTGATCCCACACCTTGAAAGGCTGGGGTGGGAGGATCACTTGAGCCCAGGAGTTTGAGGCTGCAGTGAGCTGTGATCTATCACTGTACTCCAGCCTGGGTGACAGCACAAGACCCTGTCTCTAAAAACAAAACAAGAAATACTAAGAAAAAAAAGACACAAATATCTTTTCTTCATAGATTTGAAATGCTACATAGCAAATTTTGTATTCCCGTATGTACGGGTCTATTTTTGGAGTGTCTCTTCTGTTTTATTGGTCTGTTTGACTATTTATGCTCTAGAACCATGGCATTTAGAAAATTAAGGCCTGATAATATGTTAAAATAGCTCCTATTATAACATGGTTTCTTTACCTGCTTAGGCAGTATACATTTCATAGGATTCTCTTTTTCTTCTAGTTCTTTATATTTCTACCTACACATTTTACCTGATGAAATATATTTAAAATTGTTTTTCTCAGAAAAGACTTATTGGCTGTGTGCAGTGGGTCACGCCTGTAATCCCAGCTCTTTGGGAGTCCAAGAGGATTGCTTGAGTCCAGGAGTTTGAGTCCAGCTGGACAACAAAGACTCCATCTTTGCAACAACAAAAAAAATAACAACGAACAAGACTTTGTTATGGAACATTACAAATAGATACTAAAGCGTGTAGTGAGGAATTAGCCAGTGAATCCTTGGCTATAACAGTTACCAAAACTCATGGCAGGTCTTGCTTTTCCTATAACCCACCCTCTTGTTTCACCCAACCCTGTACAGGGTTTTTCTGAAGCAAATCCCAGACTTCATACTATTTTATTTGTAAACACTTCATTATGTGTCCTAAAGGACAGCACTTCAGTGTCGGAGCGCCAGGGAGTCATATCTCAGCACTTTGAGGCCGAGAGACGTAGGATCATGAGGTCAGCAGATCGACCATCCTGGACCTCCGGGTGAACCCCGCCTCTACTAAAATGCAAACTAGCCGGCAGCGCCTGTAGTCCCAGTTGAGGCGCTGGCAGAGGCCCAGGAGTAGCGGAGTTTGCAGTGAGCTGAGATCCCGCCACTGCATTCCAGCCTGGGCGACAGAGCAAAGACTGGCCTCAAAAAAAAAAAAAAAAAAAAAAAAAAAGCACTCAAAAGATAATCATCTCCATCTTGTAATTCCTTAATAGCATCAAATATCTGGTCAATGTTCAGGCTTCCTGACTGTTGTATAATCTGTGTGGTTTGCTTGAATCTAGATCCAAACAACGCCTACACAAACAACACAGATGGAATCTTGGTTTGTTGTCCAGTTGACTCGTAATCTGCATTTCAGTTACGTTTCTTTCTTAAGTTCCTTTTAGATTTCTGCTCCTTTTCTTTTCCTTGCAGTTGATTTGGTTGAAGATTTTTTACATAAGCCAGAACTGGCTAGTTGGTTTCATTTAACGTGTTCCTCTAACCTTTTTATTTCTTGTAAACTGATATTTAGATACAGATATTGCCCTGCATTTTGTAAAGTCCTGCACAAAGTCTGCAAATGGAAACAGGGATAATTGCAGCCTCCACTGTGGGTGACCCAGCTTTGTGTGTGCTGCCCTTGCCGTCTGTCTCCCCTCCGCCTACAAAAGACTTTTGGCTGGGTGTGGTGGCTCAAGTTAGGGCCATTCCTGGGCTTGTGGAGAAACAGAACTCTGTTCTGATGACCCCCACCCCTCCCAGGGGAAAGTTCTAATCTTGCCTTGGCTTTGGGGGCCTCTCTCGTGACCTCCTGCCTTCCATCTCCTGTGTGCTCTGCTCTGCCAAGCTGCTGAGCCTTCGCAGTTCAGGATCCACACTCAGGAAAGCCCCTCCTGGAGGGTGCCCACTGGCCTTGGGTCAGGACTGTTTTCTAATATTCTGAAGTCCCAGAGTCGGGTTTAGGGTGGGCAGGTATAAATGTGTGAGGCAGTCATGTTTGTGGCGGTGGGTGAACTGTCTCGTGCCTGTCTTTTTCCAGCCTGGAGGGCAGTATGAGCTTTTCGCTGTGATTGCGCACGTGGGAGTGGCAGCCTCCGGTCATTACTGTGTCTACATTCGGAATGCTGTGGATGGAAAATGGTTCTGCTTCAATGACTCCAATATTTGCTTGGTGAGAAATATAATCCACCATTGCCTCCTGTCCTGGATTGGCCACCTCTAGCAAATGCTGGGCCCGGGACTGCGTGGGTGTCTGAGATCAAGACACACGGTGGTCCCGCTGTCTCGGTGTGGGGCCTTTGATGAGGGTTCAAGCCTTTTTCGGCCTGAAGTCCCCATGTGGTTTGCACCTCGTTCACTTCCCTCCACTTTGAAGTTTTTGGTGCTCTAGGCTCATGCCCTGCGGCTTCGTGCTTCGTGGGAAATGTCTAGAGAGCAAAGAGAGTTAGAAATATGTAAGGCTTCTGGGAGAAGCATGACCAAGTTTAAACACAGGGATGAAAGCGCTAAAAAGACTTCATTGCACATGATGTCCTGCTGCTGATGCTCCAGGCTCTTGGGAGTTGCTAGAGGTGGGCTTGTCTGGAGGATGAGGGGTACATTGTAGCACCCTGTCCTCTGTGGGTGCTTGTGTCAGCTGGCTGCTTGACCCCATTTGTTTCTGGCTTCCAGGTGTCCTGGGAAGACATTCAGTGTACCTACGGAAATCCCAACTACCACTGGTAAGAAACGTTATTTGGGTAATGGGAGCGTGATGAGCTCACATAGGGTCCTTGGAGTTGCGTGAAATGCCTGTGGATTCCCCTGTTACTAACATGCTGATGGCTCACTGTCCGCCTCATCTCCAACACTCACCCCACCACCCCATGCTTGCCTCACACATCACACTCCAGGAATATTAAAGTACAGGTAGCTCAAACAGCCGTGCCCTCCATCTCCCCTCTGCTGTGCACATGCACTTCCTGGCTGTATTGTCCTCTCCTCCTTTACCATCTAGGCCAAATCCCAACTCATGTTTTCATACTCATGGTCTTTTCCTACCCTGTAAAGCCTTTACTGATTCACTCAGATTCCTAGGGGCTCGTTGTATGCCTTTTTTTTTTTTTTTTTTTTTTTTTTTGACGGAGTCTCGCTCTGTCACCAGGCTGGAGTGCAGTGGCACAATCTTGGCTCATTGCAACCTCTGCCTCCTGGGTTCAAGCAATTCTCCTGCCTCAGCCTCCTGAATAGCTGAGACTACAGGCGTGTGCCACCAGGCCCAGCTAATTTTTATTTTTATTTTTTACTAGAGATGGGGTTTCACCATGTTGGCCAGGATGGTCTCGATCTCTTGACCTCGTGATCCACCTGCCTTGGCCTCCCAAAGTGCTGGGATTACAGGCATGAGCCGCCGCACCTGGCCTTCTTGTATGCTTTTACTGCATTTGAGCATACTTCTTTTACAGCAGAGATCACAATTTTTAATAAAATTTTATTTTTAGAGATGGAGTCTTGCTTTGTTGCCCAGGCTGGAGCACTGTGGTGTGATCATAGCTCACTGCAGCCTTGAACTTTTGGACACAGGTGATCCTCCCTTCTCAGCCTCCTGAATAGCTGGGACTACAGGCATGCAACACCACACTTGGCACATATATATATATATATATTTTTTTTTTTTTTTGAGACAGAGTCTCGCTCTGTTGCCCAGACTGGAGTGCAGTGGCGCGATCTCGGCTCACTGCAAGCTCCGCCTCCCAGGTTCCCGCCATTCTCCTGGCTCAGCCTCCCGAGTAGTTGGGACTACAGGCGCACACAACCGCGCCCGGCTAATTTTTTGTATTTTTAGTAGGGACGGGGTTTCACCGTGGTCTCGATCTCCCGACCTTGTTATCCACCCGCCTCGGCCTCCCAAAGTGCTGGGATTACAGGCGTGAGCCACCGCGCCCGGCACCTGGCATATTTTTAAAAATTGTAGAGATGAGTTCTCACTATGTTGCCAGGGGTGGCCTCAAACTAATGGTCTCAAATGATCCTACCACTGCAGCATCCCAAAGTGCTGAGATTACAGTCCTGGGCCACTGCGTCTGGCCTGTTCTTAGGTTTAATTTCATATATTTGACTGAATGCTGTGAATACCACTGCAAGAAGTTCTCATTTGAGATATAATTTATGCTGAATTGTGACTATTACAAACATTCAGGGATAACTAGTCATGCATTATGGCCCTAGATTTTTTTTTAAATGTGATTTGGCGAATGACTTTGGAGAAAATGGCAGATGAAAGACCTCCAAAAATTATTTCCCCAAAAAAATGAGAAAACTGGCAAAAAGTTATCACCATTACCACTTTTTTACTATTACCATTTTTTTTAAGAGAAAGGGTCTTGCTCTGTTGCCCAGGCTGGAGTTCTGTGATGCAATCATAGCTCACAGCAACCTCAAACTTCTGGACTTAAGTGATCCTCCCACCTCAGCCTCCTAAATAGCTGGGACTACAGGTATGCACCACCGTGCTTGGCTAAAGTTCTCATTTTTTGTAGAGAGGAGGTCTTGCTATGTTGCCCAAGCTGGTTTTGAACTCTTGGACTCAAGCAATCCTACCACCTTGGCCTCCCAAAGTGGTTGGATTACAGGCATAAGCCAGTGCGCCTGGCCCATTAACATTTTTAGACTTCAGGAAATTAGCTAAAAGCCTGTAATAATCCAGAGGATGTTCATTGTAGGGGGGAAAAAAAAAGAAAAGGTATGTAATCTCACAACAGTGAGTTTTGTGGCAGTTTAATTTTTCTTTCCCCTGTCTCCTGCTCTGCAGTTCCACAGTAACCCAGAAAATTAAAGTTCACATTTACGGTGAACACCAGCAACCCAACAGCAGAAAAGCTGGATCTCCCTCAAAGCTTTATTTCCAGGAATTATCACAATTGAAGTGTTTGGTGGTTCTCTGTAACACCTGACTTGCTAGACTGCATTTGACCTGCCTTGGAGCTTGTCCAAGGCAAAAAGCTTTTCAATCTGGCACAATTGTGAAAAACAATGACAGGGGCTGGGTGCAGTGGCTCGCGCCAGTAATCCCAGCACTTTGGGAGGGCAAGGCAGGTGGATTACTTGAGGTCAGGAGTTTGAGATCAACCTGGGCAACAATGTGAAACGCCATCTCTACAAAAAATAAAATTAGCCGGGTGCAGTGGTGTGCACTGTAGTTCTAGCTACTTGGGAGGCTGAGGCAGGAGAATTACTTAAACCTGGGAGGTGGAAGTTGCAGTGAGATCATGCCGTTGCATTCCAGCCTGGGTGCCAGGAGAGAAGTCTTGCCTCAAAAAAAAAAAAAAAAAAGATAAAAGAAAAAAAATTAGCCAGAGTGGGGACATGTACCTGCAGTTCCAGTGAATCAGGAGGCTGAGGTAGGATGAGTCCAGGAATTTGAGGCTGCAGTGAGCTATGATCTTGCTGGGTACACTCAACCTGGACAACAGAGCAATACCTTGTCTTAAGAAAACAAAATACAATGACAGGCAAATGTTTAACTTTGTGGCTGCTTGACCTGGTGGATAACAGCTGGGGCAAACAATAGACTAACTAAAAAGCTAAAAAGGAAGGCTAAAAAGGGTAATGAGATGCCCATAGGGGTTTGAAATGCTCTGACACATTCCTGGGTATCTATAAAATGCAAAGGTGCACCACGCTGTGAGAAGAGGGGCTCAGTGTGCCTAAACTGCTTTTATAAAACACTGTAGGTTGGGCGTGGTGGCTCACACCTGTAATCCCAGCACTTTGGGAGAATGAGGTGGGCAGATCACCTGAGGTCAGGAGTTCGAGACCAGCCTGGCCAACATGGCAAAACCCTGTCTCTGTTAAAAATACAAAAATTAGCCGGGTGTGGAGGCGCATGCCTGTAGTCCCAGTTACGCAGGAGGCTAAGGCAGGAGAATTGCTTGAAACCAGGAGGTGGAGGTTGTAGTGAGCTGAGATTGTGCCACAGCACTCCAGCCTAGGTGACAGAGCAAGACTTCATCTAAATAAATAAAAAACACTGTAGCTTGTGCCAAACAGATTTTTCTTTCTGGGATAATGGAATTTTGATGTGAGCTAGGAAGAGGACACCAAGCCACCAGTCCCCACTCAAAACCCTGGACACTCAGTCTCTATGAGCTTCTCTGGCAGACAGTATTTCATACATAATTGTCACAGTCATTGTTGGAGAAATGTGTGTCTGTGTGATTCGTTTGGGCAGGAATCTCGAACGCCTGTGCTTAGTTTCAAGTGGACTTTGCTACGCATACCTTTTCCTGTTGTTTATTTTGCTTACTATTGTGCTGTGATAAATCATAGCAATGTGTATGACTACACATTGAGTCCAGCGGGTCCTCCCAGAGAACCACTGAACCTGGGAGTGTTGGTGTCCCAACACAGGTGGCTACACAAGAAAAAAAGCAATCAACAGACACTGTCCCTGAGGAAGTCCAGACACTGCATATGCTAGAAAAGACTATATGACCTGCTTTAAATATTTTCAAAGAGTTAAAGGAAACTATGTTTTGTTTTGGTTTTTTTCTTTCTTTGGGTATATACCTAGTAATGGGATTGCTGGTTCAAATTATATTTGTGCTTCTAGATCTTTGAGGAATCGCCACACCGTCTTCCATAATGGTTGAACTAATTTACATTCCCACCAACAGTGTAAAAGCATTCTTTTTTCTCTACAACCTTGCTAGCATCTTCTGTTTCCTGACTTAATAATTCTCGCTCTGACTGGTGTGAGATGGTATCTCATTGTGGTTTTGATTTGCATTTCTCTAACAATCAGTGATAATGAGCTTTTTTTGAACATGAGAACACTATGTTTAAAGAACTACAAGGCAGTAGTACAATTATGCTTAACTGAATAAAAATAACAATAAAGATGTAAATTATAAAAAAGAACCAAACAAAATTTCTGGAATTGAAAGTAAAACAGCAACTAAAAAAATTTACTGTGGGAATTTCTACTAGTTTCCTAGAGTTGCCAAAACCGATTACAAAAATCTGAGTGGCTAAAAACAGCAGAGACATGCCTTTTAGTATTCTTTGTAATTTTATGGATGTGAGGTGTTAGATACAAGAACTCATCAAATAGACTCTTAGTGTGAGGTTTTATGGGGATCTGGAGGAGTTAGGCTGTGCTCATATTGTCACTGTTAGGTGTCAGAAGCTAAAATGAATTCTGGTGTCTTTTTTTTTTTTTTGGAGATGGAGTCTCTGTCGCCCAAGCTGGAGTGCAGTGGCATGATCTCAGCTGACTGCAACTTCTGCCTCCCAGGTTCAGGCGATTGTCTCACCTCAGCCTCGCTACTAGCTGGGATTACAGGCACGCACCACTACACCCAGCTGATTTTTTGTATTTTTAGTAGAGACAGGGTTTCACCATGTTGACCAGGCTGGTCTTAAACTCCTGACCTCAGGTGATCTACCCACCTCAGCCTCCCAAATTGCTGGGATTACAAGCGTGAGCCACCGCGCCTGGGCATGTTTTCGTCTTCCCTATTGTTTTGGGGGTTCACTAGAGACTTCTTCACCACAAGGTCTGAGACTGGCAGTTCCTTCTGTTGCACTCCCTGTAATATACAGGGGTCCTGAGGATGGAGTGGTGTGGTGTGGAGGGGGGAAAGTGTTCTCTAGTCCTGTGATAAGTCTTCTAGGGAGTCCGAGGTCCTGTGCTGTGACCTCCAGAAGTGCCTCTCAGTTTTCCCCTCTTTGGTGAGATTGAAAGGATAGAGGCAATGTTCTGCAAAAATAGTTGTCCTTCAGGGCAATTTTTCACTTTTTTGAAAACATTTTTTATTTTCAGGGGTTTTGGGGGAGCAGGTGTTATTTGGTTACATGAGTAAGTTCTTTCATGATTTGTGAGATTTTGGTGCACCCATCTCCTGAGCAGTATACACTGAACCCAATTTATAGTTCTTATGCCTTTGCATCTTCACAGTTTAGCTCTCTTTTATGAGTAAGGAGACTGGAATACTCTGGGCATATTTCAAGACTTGCTCTTTTTCTCCCCCTGCTGGAGGCACAAAGGTATTTTTCTCTTATCTTCACCCTGAGAACATTACAGTGGGGGTGTTCCTGGAGATTAAATGTATGATCATGTGAGGACCCCCATAACACAGCCCCTCCCTCCAGAGTGTTCACCTCTCAAGCTGGTCCTCATGGAGCCTCCCGCAATCCACCAATCACCGTCTGAAATTTGCCTGCCCAGGTACTGGCTCCAACACAGGCCTCTGCTCATCTGAGCTGTGATTCTCTGCATCTACTGTCTTTCCAACTTACAGAGCCAGTGGTTCAGCTGTGATCTCACTGCTCTGATGGATCTAAGAAGAGTTGTGGATTTCTAGTTTGTTCAGCTTTGTTGTTGTGAGGACAGGAGTGATGACCTCAAAGCTCTGTACGTATTAGCCTGCAAACTGGAAGCCCCAGAGGGGAGAGTGTCTTAGAACAGCATTGCACAGGCCTCCCAGATCCTGCTAAGGTGGCAGCTGTGGTGGTGGCCGGGGCAAGTTTGGAGGAACCTACTTTCCATAGGACCCAGCACTCCCCTTCCTGTACAGCTGACCAAGAGAAATCAAAACCAAACTTCCTTTTCCACAGACATACTAGGGCGAGGCTGGGTTGTCTTTCTATAGTCAATCAAACAAGACATTGAGACAGATTGAATGCAGGAGGAGACAGGAGAATCCAATTGTCCTTCATTTTGCAAAAATGTACAGCAAGGCCACTCAGTCCCTTATTTATTTGTTTTGGAGATTATAATTATTTCTCTTTTTTCCTATAATGCTATCCTGAAGCAGATATTATAGTTATTTTTCATAAAAGAATATTTGCATTTTCATGTGTTATTTTTCAATTAATGGTTCTCAATTGCCCATCTGTCATTTCATATTTAACTTTCTGTTTTTGAAAGAAATTCAGAAAAGCTGCAAAAAGTAAGCACAAAAGTCCTAGCGGTCCTTCTGTTAGCTTCTAATGTCAACATCCTGCATCACCTTAGTTACAAGTGTGGAAACCAGGACATTTGCACGGATATATGATTAGCAAATAAACTGCAGACCTTACTTGAATTTCACCAGTTTTCCATCGCTTTCCTTTTTCTGTTGCAAGATCCAATCTAGGATTCCACACTGCATTTAATTGGCAGGTGTCCCTTGGATGCCTCATTCTGTGCCAGTTCCTCACTGTTTTCTTGTCTTTCGTGCCCTGGCAGTTCTGAAGAGTACTGGTCAGGTATTTTGTTGAGTGTCTCTGAATTAGTGTTTCTCTGATGTCTTCTCATGATCAGATTGGCAATTTGCTTTTAATGGAGAGGATACCACACATGTGATGCTGTTTTTTCCTCAGCGTGTCACATCAAAGGGTACCTGATGTTGCTGTGTCTTGTTTGCAGGGTGATACTCACTTGATCACAAAGTTCGTGCCGTGTCTGCCATGTTTTCTTATGGAAAAGTTATTGTTATTTTTTGGTGGTGTTAACTTAATCTTTCTTTTTTTTTTGGAGATGGAGTCTGGCTCTTTCACCCAGGCCGGAGGGCAGTGGTGTGATCTCTGCACACTGCAACCTCTTCCTCCCAGGTTGAAGTGATTCTCCTGCCTCAGCCTCCCAAGTAGCTGGGATTACAGGCACGTGCCACCATGTCAAACTAATTTTTTTGCATGTTTAGTGGAGACAGGGTTTCACCATGTTGGCCAGGCTGGTCTCGAACTCCTGACCTTAGGTGAACCACCCGCTTTGGCCTCCCAAAGTGCTAGGATTACAGGTGTGAGCCACCATGCCGGGCTGGTGTTAACTTTAATAGGTAAAGCATACTCCGGAGACAGTATGTTGAGGTTACGTCAGTGTCCTGCATCTTAGAATTCTGCGTAGAGATTTTAGCCTCCTCGGAAGATTCTTGTCTGCAACAGTGATTCCTGTATTTCTTGCTTCAATGTGATTTTCTATTTCCCTCATTCTTTCTACATTTATCCATTGGAAATCTATAAGGATGACTGGTCTCTTCTTCTACACTTGTTTATTCATTCAGTTACTTACATCTGTATAGACTTGCTGATACTACTTAATTATATGGCTTCTAATTTAATACTATCAATACTCACTTTCTAGCTGGGATGCTTTCAGTTCTGGTCACTGGGAACTCCTTCAGATGGGCTCCTGTGTCCTTTCAGCTTGCTCCATCTTTTAGTGAGCACCTCTTTTCCTCTGTATAACAAGATATTTTGCATTCATCTTGTATTTTTTTTCCCTCAGCTTTGAAATCAAGTCCTTCTTCAGTGAGACCTGGCTCTTTTGATTAGAGGACAGCTCTTACTGTACAGAAAACATTCATGGAAGTCATTTGCTGAAGGACGGAGCAACCCAAACCCACACAGCTCCCAGGCCATAGCACAGAGTTTCTGCCCCAGGAAGGGGTGTGACAGTCCGAAAAGACTGGTCCTGCGTGAGGGGAGTGACTTTACTTAAATCAGAGCAGGAAGAAAGTTCTGCACCAGAGCGTAATTGGAGCCAAAGGGCATCACAGTAGCTAGCAGTCCTCCGTGGGAGCTTGTGCCCCCTGAAGCACAAAGGTCTGTACCTGTTTGTCCCCTTGCGCCTGAGCCTGAGTGCAACTCCTGGGCATGGGGGGAAGGAATGAAGTTTGATTGATCTCTGAGGCCCTGGCTCTCAGCACAACCTCCATCCATGAGGCCTCTGAGGACTGTTGTGGAAGGAGTCACCAAAGGAATGAATCCAGCAAGCCAGGCCTGACTCCAGGAAATAACTGAAGGAGAACTCGCACAGGGACTAAAGCGTATTTTGCGTAATATGGACTTGGACATCTGGTGTGTAAAGGCTAGGTGTTAAACATCCTACTACGCACAACTCTCCTCCCCTAAAGAATTAGCCATCCCCAAATCTCAGTAGTGCTGAGGTTGACAGTGCTTGGCTTACATCCTGCCTATTAGATCTGGAGATCTGGGAGAATTGGGTATAACACTTTCAGTGATCCACGGGGGGGATCTGCAGCCATTGTGGGCGCCTGTTTTTCCCGTGACCTTTGTGTGCTCGTCTCTCCTTCCAGTATCTATTGTGCTGCCTCCTACCCCCCAGCCCCCTCCACACACACACACAACCATCCAGCCTCCTGCCATTGCCAGCAGGTGCCTTGCACAAGTACCTTGCCGCGCTAATCCGTTAAGGTCGCTCTGTCACTCGCACCTATTCTTTACACATGCACGCACTCCCTCAGGTTTAAAAGGTGCATTGCCCAGCAACAGAAGAAACTGCTTGCTTAGGCTTTGGCCGAGTTGGCAGCTTGATGAGGACGCTCAGAGCTCAGCTCTGGAGAATTCGAGCATCCAACCGTACCCCGCTGCTCCCAGGAGCGGTTACCTGGGCACCCCTGTGCTCTTACTCTGTCCCTGCTCATGCTGAGGACCTGCTAGTAGGGGTTCAGCTGCCCTGAGCCCGCTCAGCCCATCCCCAGCCTGCCTCTTGCTGTGGACTGACGAGTGGCAGGCCATCCCATACAATCTCGACACTTGGCATCAGTGGTGTCAAGACAATTCAGAAGGTTTTCCGTGATCCTTCAAGCCCCCATGCTCGCTCCCAGATCCTGCCTTCAATTTGATTAGGTACAGGTACCACAGCAAGCCAGTGCTGTGTGCTTCAATACCAGGGCGTCCTGCAGCTCAGCCACTGCACTAAGCACAAGGAATCTCTGTGGGGCCCAGGAGCAGGGAGTCACCCCTTTGGGGCCCACAACACCTGGCTGTCCCCAGACTCGTGTCCAGGGAAGATCGTGTTGAAGGCCCTTAAGGAGAGCGGGGCAGGGATGCCTGAGCAGGACAAGGACCCCAGAGTCCAAGAGAATCCTGATGATCAGAGAAGGGTCCCCATGGTCACCGGGGATGCACGGTCTGCATTTCAGCCCCTGCGGGACAATGGAGGCCCAGGCCTGGGCCACTGCAGAGAGACCTCCATGCCCAGAGGTCAGAAGTCAGATATAACCAGAGATCCCAGACCTCCTGGACGAGCTCGTGCACCAAACGAAATGCCATCTCGAGCTCCTACAGCTCCACGGGAGGCTTCCCGTGGCTAAAGCAGAGGAGGGGGCCGGCCTCATCCCACTGTCAGCTGACCCTCAGTTCCTCAAAGACAGTGAGGCCAGGTCTCAGGCTGTCCCTTTTCACACCCAGTGTGAAAAGGTGGCAGATACAGCACCAGGGCAGACACTCGCCCCCAGGAATGGCTTCCCCAGATCCCAGGCCTCCAGGCCCCATAGACGCAAGTTTCCCCTGCTGCCACGCAGGCGAGGGGAGCCTCTGATGCTGCCACCTCCATTAGAACTGGGGTTCTGGGTCACTGCTGAACACCTGGACCTGGAGAAGGAGGCGGCGTTCCAGTGCATCAACAGTGCACTGTGGGGTGAGGCCAAGGCCATCTGGGCCTGCAGACCCTCACGGCCTTCCCATGCTTTGTCCTCACTTGCAACAGGGGCTTCTGGTCTGCCTGCTGTTTCTAAAGCACCCAATATGGATGCACAGCAGGAGAGACACAAGTCCCAAGACTCCTGGGGCCCGGTGCCCCCCTAGCATCTGCTGCAGAGGCTCCCTCTACAGCTCCTGTGTCTGGGAAGCAAAGACCACCAGGCCCTGTTCTCCTTCTCAGATCCCCTTCCTGCCACCTGTTCCCACTCCCAGGACTCAGGCAGGTCACCTCGCTGATTCCTGCCCCCTCTCCAGTTGCAAGCATGGAGGGCAGCATGAGAAGCCCAAGGCCTGGCACTTCTGGAGCCAGTTCCAGCCCTGCAGCCACACCCACGGGCTTTGGGAGCAGAGAGCCAGCCCCAGCTCTGAGTTCCCTCAGAAGAAAACAGGTAAAGAGAAAGGCCCCGAGCACCACCCATGGCAATGGGGCATGAGGGAGCCTGAACACCAGGGGGCCCCCCAGGCTGAGCACATCCATGGTGACTGCGGGACCTGGCACAGGGAGCAACTCTGTTGGGTGGCACTTTTGTCTTTACTTTCCATCACATCCCTGGGGGATCATTTAAGCAGACACCCCCAATTGCAAGTTAGGGACCCAGTGCCACTGCAAACAAGGCAGGCTGCATATGCAAGTCTGGGCCGGCCTCTGACCCTAGCAACCCCACTTCCCACATGGGCACAGCAAGGAGGAACCTGGCCTCTAAGGCTCCCTCGTGCGCTGTCAGGGGTTCTGCTGGACACAGGTCCAGTGGGCCATCGTCCAGCTCATCCTTCTCCACATCGGGCTTTTGAGCCCGTCGTAAATTCCTTGCCTAGAGTGAGGTCCAGAAGATTTTCCTTCCAGTGTTTTGTAGTTTTGTATCTTAACATTCAAGTCTTGGATCTATCTCGAGGATTTTTGTATATGCTGAGAGATAAGGGTCCGGGTTCATTCTTTTGCATGTGGCTGCCCAACCCTCCCAGTACTATCTTATTGAAGAGGCTGTCCTTTCCCAGTGTGTTTCTGTCGGCTCTGTCAAAGATCAACTATTGTAAATATGTGGCTGTGTTTCTAAGGTTCTCTGTCTGTCCCTGCTGATCTAAGTGGGACTAGTTTTATGCTAGGATTACACACTTTTGCACCACGCAGTTCTCAAACATTTTGTAGTTGTAATTTGCAAAAGAAATGGGATGCCTCTAGTTTTGCTGTTTTGACTGGAGGATGATTTTGGGTCTTTGAGCTCTTTTTTGATTCTTTTTATGAATTTCAGACTTTCCACCCTGTGAGTGGTGACATTGGTATTTTGTGGGGGTTGTATTTGAATCTCTAGACCAAGTTTAGACAGTGTGGTCATTTTAATGCTAAGAATTCTTTACCATGAACATGAAATGATTGGTTTTCATTTCTTCTCTCCTTTAAACATTTCTCTAGTGTTTTGTAGTTTTCCCTGTAGAAATCTTTTCACCTCCTTGGTAAAATTTCTTCTTGTATATTACATTTTTCCATTTTGTTGTTATTGTAAATGGGATTGCCTTTCTTAATTCTTTTCCCCAACCAGACCATTATTGGTGTGTAGAAATGCTGCTGATTTTGTCGCTGCCGTCATTAATTCTTGTATGCAAATGACTGTATTAATTTATTTATAGTTCAGAGTTTTCTGGTGGAGCTCTTTATATGTTTCCAACCAAGATCACATCTTCTTCTGTGACAAGGATAATTTGATGTCCTCTTTTTCCAACGTGGATGCCTTTTACTGTTTTCTCTTGCCTGATTGTGTATGCCGAATAGGAGTGGTGAGAACCGCATCCTCATATCTTTGTTCTGTTTACAGAGAAAATAAGCTTCAACCTTTCTCCTCCATCTCCTGTAGTAGGTTATCTACAGTTTTGCCTCTCATACAGCTTTACATTCTTAGGTATGTTGGGGCTTCCTTTGCTGTTTTTCATTTTATTTGTTTTGAGATGGAGTCTGCCTTGCCACCAAGGCCAGTGCAATGGCGTGATCTTGCCTACTGCTACCTCTCCCTCCTCTGTCTAAGTGATTCTCTGCCTCAGCCTCCTCTGAATAGCTGGGATTACAGGCACCCCACCACCACGCCTCAAGCATTTTGTACTTAGTAGAGATGGTTTCTACTGTTACACCCTGAATTTCCTGACCTCAGGTGATCCACTCCATCTCAGCCTCTCCCAAAGTTGGGATTATGCATGCGAGGCACTGGGGCCAGCCCGGCCATTTCAGGTATGTTTCTTTATGCCTAGTTTGTTCCTTTTTTCAAGACATGGTCTCACTCCTGTCTTCAAGGCTGGAATAGCTGCACCATCAGAGCTGCAGCTTTGAACTCCTGGCTCGCCACCTCAGCCCGAGTAGCTGAGACTACAGGTGCACATCACCAGAGCGGCTATTTTTGCTTTATTTCTTTGTAGAGCCTTCTGTCTCAGGTTGACCTTTGAACTGTTCGACCCTCAATTGATCCTCCCAGCTCAGCCTCCCAGAAGCACTGCCGAATTGACAAAGATGAGAGACACCTTCTGGCCCAGAGTCACATTTTAACATCACATCCTCACTGCTGGGCCTAAGTTTTGGCAGTGACTGAAAAACCCTATGGGGAGTTTCTGGTCAGACCCTGCCCAGTCTGTGCATAGGAGGGGAATGGAAAGTGGCCCGTGGATGGTTCTTTTGAGAACTGGCCAGACAAGCACTGAGATGCCGCCCTGGAATACAGGGGTTGTGTGATGTCCAGCCCAGCTGCCAGGTCCAGGGTCCTCAACACCGCCCAGCTGGGGAGCTCACCCAGAAGCGGGCCTCGCTGCCCAAAGCAGCTGGTCTCCTTCCAACGTCCCATTTGAGAGAGGCAACTGGGCCCTGCCTCCAGGAAAACATTTCAGTGCTGCTTGTCTTTGTCCCCGCACTGGCTGGCCTCTCTGCACTGCGGAGAACTTGTTATGCAAGGCTCTGCCAGTCAGCTGAGCATCACGGCAGCTCTCTTCTGTTCCAGTGAGGCTTCCACCAGGCTCCAGCACTCCTGCCCCGGGTCTGACTGTTCTCCCCCACCCAGAAGTGACCCCTTAACCCATCCCGCCTCCCTGTCTTCTGGCAGCTGCTCTGGGAGGGGTATTTGACCTCAAGGGCTGAGCTGCAGTCATTTTCTGTTTCTGTTTATCTTCCAGAGCTGCTTTGGACAGCCCATGCGTCAGTCCACATGTACTGCTTCTTTGGAAGGCAATTGGGGCTTTCTTTCAGGGGTGGGTATAAAAGTTCTTGTGACATTTGTTTATGAAATCAGCCTTCACTACATGGATAGGACCAGCATACTTCTGCGGCATGACTCTGCCATCTTACTACATTTATTTTTTTATTTTGTATTTTATTTCTTTATTTCTTTTGAGATGGAGTCTCGCTGTGTCTCCCAGGCTGAAGTTCAGTGGTGCAATCTGGGCTCACTGCAACCTCCACCACCTGGGTTCAAGTAATTCTCCTGCCTCAGCCTCCTAAGTAGCTGGGATTACGGGTGCACATCACAATATCTGGCTAATTTTTGTATTTTTAGTAGAGATGGGGTTTTGTCATGTTGCTGGAGCTGGTTTCAAACTTCTGACCTCAGGTGATCGACCCGTCTTAGCCTCCCAAAGTGCTAAGATTACAGGCGTCCATGTATTTATTTGAGATGGAGTCTTGCTCCGTATTTATTTATTTGAGACAGAGTCTTGCTCCGTCACCCAGGCTAGAGTGCAGTGGCACAATCTTCACTCACTGCAACCTCCACCTCTCAGGTTCAAGCAATTCTCCCGCGTCAAGTGTTCTGAGTAGCTGGGATTACAAATGCCGGCCACTGCACCTAATTGTATTTTTAGTAGAATTGGAGTTTCTCTGTCTTGACCAGGCTGGTCTCAAACTCCTGACCTCATAATCCACCCGCCTCAGCCTCCCAAAGTGTTGGGATTACAGGCGTAAGGCACCGTACCTGGCCACATTTATCTTTTTATTTATTTAGAGACGGTCTCACTCTGCACCCAGGCTGGAGTGCAGTGGCGGCATCTCAGCTCACTGCAGCCTCTGCCACCGCAGTTCAAGCAATTCTCATACCTCAGCCTCCCAAGTAGCTGGGACTACGGGCTCCTGCCACCACACAGGGACAATTTTTTCATTTTTTGTAGATAGAGTTTTATCATGTTGGCCAGGCTGGTCTCGAACTCTTGACCTCGTGATCTACCCACCTCGGCCTCCCGAAGTGCTGGGGTTAGAGGCATCAGCCACCACACCTGGCCACATTTATTATTTAGAGACAAGGTCTCTCTCTGTCGCCCAGCCTAGTGTGCAGTGGCGCCATCTCAGCTCACTGAAGCCTCTGCCTCTGGGGATTAAGGGATTCTCATGTCTCAGCCTCCCAAGTAACTTGGACTACAGGCACCTGCCACCACGCAGGGATAATTTTTTCAATTTGTTTGTAAAGACAGGGTTTTACCATGTTGGCCAGGCTGGTCTCCAACTCTTGACCTCAGGTGATCTGCCTGCCTCATCCTCTCAAAGATTACAGGTGTGAGCCACCGTGCCCAGCCTGTTACTATATTTAAATAATGTGGTGGCTTTATTTAGTAGAAACCCCATCTCTACTAAAAAAAGAAACAGGCCAGCGGCAGCCCTCGCCTGCAGACACCAGATTGGGCGGAACAGCAGACGGCACTCGCGAGGAGGGCAGAACCCAGTGTGGACCCTTCTGCCTGTGGGAGGGGCTGCTGAGGCCTACGGAGAGGCCAGGCTGGAGGCTCGTCCCCTTGTCCAGCCCTTGGTGTGGTCTCTGCCAGGTCCCCAGCCCACCAGTGCAGGGCGCCCCTGAGCCTGCTGCTGCCACGGGCCTGTCTCTACCCAGGACGTCCCCACACCCTCGCAGTGTCAGGGAAATGGTCGTGGTGGGGGTAACACTTCCCAGGCAGGACTGTTGAGAGAAGCTGAGAAGGGTCACACTGCAGGCAGGGGCCCGTGTGACAAGCCCCTCTCACCCAGAGAGAGCTGACCAGGCAGCTCACGAGCAGAGCCACATCCCCGAAGTTTGAGAAAGGTTCTGGCTGGGCTCAGCCTCCTCACTGGCCACAGGCAGCCTTTGTTGTGTGAACCTTGCTCTCCTGGGAAGGCTGACGGCTGATGTGGGCATTGCTGAGAGTAACCTGTGGCCCAGTGGATGTAGCCAGGTCTACTCAACCTGCACTTAGTACCTAAGTAGGACCCAGGCTGCACACCCATCTCCAGCCCAGGGCAGGTCCCCTGTAAGCTGGCTGAGCTACTGAGGCCAAGGTAGGAGGTGGCTGACAACACCCGTGGCCCATGCGGAGGTGGTGGAAAGGCTGGACTCAGCAGCAACACCAAATCCCAAACCAAGCAGAAACCACCCGAGACTGAGGGGCTCGTGCCAGAGCGGTGGACACAGGTAAGAACCCAGTCCCAGGTTGTGTGTGGTGGGAGTCCTCCCAGTCCCAGGGCTCAGCACAGCAAAGGAAGACCAGCCAGGTCACCCTGGTGGCCATCTGTCCTTGTCCCACCTGCAGAGTCAAAACAGCCTCTCCCCAGTGGGCATCGTCTCTCTCTGCCAAAACAACAGCGGTCCCTGCCCCAACCAGACTGCCCCCCTCAGTAGAGTTATGGCTGCTGCTCCAGTGCTCACCGATGCCCTCGGTGAAGTTGGGGTAGAACGGGTCAGTGAAGAGGGGCTCGGGCAGCTCACGGAAGTACAGCTTCAGCGTGCCTGCGATGGTGTTCACGTCCATCTCGCTCATCATCACCGACACGTCCTTGTTATCTGGAAAGAGCACGGAAATGCAGCGGCCTCCTTCAGGATCCCAAGTGAGTCTCCCACCATCTCTGCCTCGGGTATAGCACCATCCCTGCCACGCTGACCACTGTGCGGGTCCCTCCTGGGCTTTGAGCAGCTCATCTGACCCCTCCCAAGAACTGTGCATAGTTCTGTGTCTGCAGAGTTGATGGGGCTGCATGGGCATTCCCATTCCTCTCCCCTGCTTGGCCCGATGTGACGGCCAGGAGGAGGCCAGCACGGCAGGACACAGTGCTTGCATGGGAATCGGGTGACTCTGCCCTGTACATAGCAACCACCCCTGCACCAGTGTCTTCTGATGGCAGGAAGGCTGTGGGAGAATCTGGTTTCAGTGTTTGAACCAATGTGTTCCTTCGGACCCAATGGGTCACTGGTGCTTACTTCCTCACTGCAGGCCAGGTCTATCGTGGACCCCCAAAGGGAGCTGAAACTACCACAGGCCCTCCCAGGGGTGCTGGGCATTCTAGGGGTCCTAGTCAGGGTTGGTGGTGAGTGCTGCAAAGAAGGGTCTGCAGGCACAAAATCCTGTTGCTTTGAAGATGCTGGGAAGGACCGTCTAGGGCCTCTGTGTCCTCCTCTGGCATTTGAGGCAGGTCCGGGTCCTTCATAGCCTGTGAGGGCTGGTGAGATGGAGGCGGAAATGCTGCAGCCCCAGCGTGAGCTGGATTTCATCAGTGTCCTCTGCCCGCCACATCCTCACACAGGGCAGTGGACAGACCACACTGAGTCCTGGGCTTCCATCTCCTGTCCACCCCCAAGGCAGCAAGGCCAAGGCCCCGCAGAAGCCCCTGGTTCACCCCAACAAGTGGGATGGGTGGGTACGATGGTGTAAAAACTGGCTTCTATAGAAGCTTTTTCTACAACTCTTGTCTTTTTTTAAAAAATAGTAAAACAGTAAATGAAGAAAAGACGAAAAGAAGGATGTGACATGCCCGGGCCACGGAGTGCTCTGAGATATCACGAACACCACCGCCCACACCTCCATCCCGTCCTGCGCAGGCCGACACTCACTGACGTCGAAGGCTGCCTTCCATCTGCACACCGAGCCTTGTACATGCCTGTTCTCCCTCTGCAAGCTCTGTCCTCATTGCATGTACTTTCTCAGGAACTTTTCAGGCAGCCAGAATCCCTGTGAGTCGCTACACATGATCTTTGCGGGGAGGTCAGGAGGCCTCTCTAAAGCACGCACAGGAAGGGCATCTGACAGATTCCAGGCCTGGGGTTAGCAGCCCATGCCCCAGGCTGGGGGATCAGACCCGGTGTTGGTCCTGCCACCCTCGCTGCTGTGAGAGGAGAATCCCTGACCCCTGCCCTGGGCTTGGGCCTTAACACACATCTGACGAATGAATGAAGGGTTGCCTCAGCACCAGCGCTCTAAGTCCTGCACTGCTAAGTGCTTTTCTCTGAGTCTTAGCACTGAACAATTCCAACAATGCCACACAGGACACTAGAGTAAGAATACTTCAAAGTTAGAACAGAGCGCTGTGCTGAAGCCTTTAGTTCCGTTTTGCAACTGGATTTGGGAGCACATCAAAGCTAAGCCAAGCCACCTCATTAGCAGTGGGTTATTTGGTGAGCTGCTGCTGGAGTCCCCGCTGTCATGCCCAGAGCCTCCCAGTGCTATGCGCGGCTGCCGTGCAGGTGGGGGTGAGCGTGCTGTTTAGACACACAAAGGAGTGCAGGTATGATTGATGGAGGCCCCGGCCCATGACCAGCAAGTCTACAGAGGCCCAGCTGATTCCATCCTGGGAAGCAAATGAATTCTCAGAGGAAGTGGTCTGTGTCTGCAAGAACTGCTCTCAACCAAACAAGTTTCTCTTGGCAACTGACTCGTGACAAGTGGGCAAGGGTTGGCCATCTAACGGGAACCTGGGACCATGACAAATTCCAAGCAAGGAGAGAAAACCCTGCACTGGCACTCCTGGAGCCAGCCCCACTGCTTCCAAGCAAGGCGCAAGGACACTCCTGAGCTGGTGTTGAGTAAACACAGAGGTAGCTGAACACGGCTCAGTGTTCTGGGGCCTGGACTCACCATCGCGAAGGCCATGCAGAGAGAGGGAGAGACCCACACATGCTCCTCTGCAGAAACAGCTGAAGGGACAGGCACCTCAGTGCATGAGCCCAAGCCCCTCCCCACTCTGGTGGCTACACCTTTGACTCCAAAGACCCCTGTCTGTTTTCGATGGCATCCTCGCTTCTAACTCCTGCTGTTGAACTGGGATCAAAAGCTACTTCAGTCTATAGTGGGGCAGAAGGGCACAGTCCTCTGATCTCGTGTGGAACTCTCAAAGCCCAAGGTCCCAAGGGCCCCTGGGAGTCTCATCAAATATTTCCACTCTCAAGGCATGCAGAGGTTCTCAGCATGGGTGGCTGCCCGAACTCTAATCTACTTCTGGCAACGGCAGGGATTATGAAGATGGTGTAAAGGACTGGCTTCTGCAGAACCACCTCCAAATCCCCATTGCTTCTCTTGCTTGCTTGGGTTTTTTTTAGATACAGATCTTGCCATGTTGCCCAGGCTACTCAACCTTTGGCTCCAGTGATTCTCCTGGCTCAGCCTCTGTAGAGTAGCTGAGACTATAGGTGCACCAGCCTGCCCTTTCCCTTTCTTATGACAAAAATTAAGTAAGAAAGAGTAATACAAGAAACCCAAGAATCATCAAATATTAACATTTTACCATTTATACCCAGGTCTTTGGGTATGTCATTGCTTCAAGGTCTAAATCCTTTTCTGGGGTAAATTCTAAAGACGTAAATCCGGGAAGGCTCTTGTTTCTACATGCAGCCCCCAGGTCCCCAGTGGGAGGCCCCACCTGTCCTGGTGTTAAGTAGACCTTGGTTTGAGGAGGATGCCCAGGCTGGCTGGCAACTGTATCCCAGCCAGTGAATGACGATTCTCGGCATGGCAATTCTGCTCTTCAGGGAACCTCCCTCCAACCAGGCTCCTGTCAGATGCTACGAGGCTCAGCTACCTGGACCGACATTTGAAATGAATAGAGGCCACCACCCTTCTGGGGGATGTGGGTGCCATGGGAGGTCTCATAGACACGCACTTATTCATGGCGGCCACACTGTCAGTCTCTGTCCTGCAGGGCTTGTAGGTCCAGCTGAGCAAGGGAGTCATGATTGGCAGAGGCCCTGGGGTCTGTTCACAGGCCCCACGGGGCAGCAGCCCCATACCCAGCCATGTCTGCAGCCCAGAGAGCCCGACTGCAGCCAGCATCTCCATCGAGGCTAAGGAAGGTAGAGTAAGGAGGGGCCTACCAGACACCCCTGGAACCCAGGGCTCCCACTCACCCCAGAGCCTGCTGCCTGGGGCCCCACCCCTCCTCCCTCTGCCCTCCCAGTTGGGAGCTGATGCAGGCTGGCAGGTTTTCCACCCGGCTCCCATCACCACGGGTGCTATGTGAGCTTCAGTGAAAGGTTTAGCTGTCCAGCAGCAACTTGCACAACTCCTGGGGCCTTGCATCCACTGCTGCTGTCTGGGAACTGTGCACGCTGTTCTCCCCCTGCATGAACAGCCAGGCAGGAGCCTGCAGGCCACACCAGTCCCGGTATTTAGAATCGGCCCAGAAGGACCCAGGACAAGTCTTAAATCAAGCAGCTGGTGAGGCGGCCGGGAGTGGCTTTTCCCTGTGACCCCCTCTAACTTCTACCCCCACTCAGCCCTGTCCAGGCAGCTAGCCTGCAGGAACTTGTGCTTAATGCCACCTTGAACACAGTCTGTGCTGATACAAAACACCCTGTCATGACTAAGCCACACGCCCCCGGCCCCGGGTGAAGGCTCTGTCTCCCTGCTTTATGGGGAGCACCAGCTCATGTCAGCAGTTCCTGGCACACAGAGACCACTGGCTGGGCTGGTGAATGAGCAGTACTATCTTGTTAAAAAAATACACCTTCCTGGGCTCCACCTGTAGAAAACTGGACTCATCTGTGGGACCTGGATTTGGCACAACTAGAAACCCCAGGTAGTTCTGGAGTGAAGCCAGGGACCCAGACAAGGTCACTGCATCTGGCCCTTGTGTTGCCACCCCTGATGCAGGTGATGACCATTTCACACAAGGCAAGCTGCCTGTTGTGGACCACATCATGATGTCTGCACACATTGAGATGCGTGTACACATACGACGGTGCTGAGCACAGTGCCAGGCCTAGAGAGGGACTGAGCACAGGCGTCAGGTCCATGGTAAGGCAGGAGAATCGCTTGAACCCAGGAGGCAGAGGTTGCAGTGAGTCAAGATCGAGATGGTGCCACTGCACTCCAGCCTGGGGAAAAAAAAACAACGTATGGAAAATGTTAGCACAAATGGAGAAAGTTACCTTAAGCCTTGAGAGCAGGCAGGTGCGGAAAGGCAGGCCTGGGCGCCCTCCCAGCCCGAGTGGGCTCAGGAGGCCCTGCATACTCTGATGGGGGGTGCTCTGAGGGGCAGCAGGGGTCCTGGTGGAGACTGCTGGCAGGAGGAACCCCAGAGCCATGAAGCCTGGGCATGGGATCACATTCTCCTGCATCTGCTCTGCGGACTAAGAACCCAAATCCCTCAAAGTGAGGAGTCCCACTCACTGGGAAACAGTTTTTGGTTCAGGCTCCCCACAGGCCCTGGGAAACTCTCAGCTGTCCTGAAAGCTCTGTAGGGTGAGACCCCACCTTCCCTCCCACCCCTGAGAAGGGCCTGCACACAGTAGGTGCTGAGTCCATGCACGAGAGCAGGTGGTGCTGGGGCCCCTGGGGCTGAGCACCCCGAAGCCCAGGAGTTCTCTCCCTGGTATGTGTGGGGTTCACCTTGGGAGCAGAGCTGAGGTGTGCTGGCTGCTCTCCCACCTGCGGACACACCTACTCTCAGTACAGGCTGGCAGGGGCTGCCAGGCTGGGGAGGCTGTGCCTGGGCTTTCCCTGGGTACTTTGAAGTAAAGGGTGTTCTTTGCTGAGGCAGGCATATCACTTGAGGCCAGGAGTTCTAGATCAGCCTGCCAACATGGTGAAACCCCATCTCCAGTAAAAATAACAAAAACACAGCACAGTGTGATGGGACACACCTGTAATCCCAGCTACTTGGGGGCTGAGGCAGGAGAATTGCTTGAACCCGGGAGGCAGAAACTGCAGTGAACCAAGATCACACCACTGCACTCCAGCTTGGATGACAGAGCGAGACCGTGTTGCAAAACAAACATGCAATTCTATAGGCCTAGGTATTCACAAACCATGTTCATCAATGCGCGTTTTTAACCAACGTGTAGATGGTGTACATGAGGTGAGAGTTCACCTAACTTAAAATTGGCATCTTTGTGGGAATATTTCAGAAATAGGAAGGTGAGGCCCATGGGAGGTGCTGGGGGTGGGCCGGGTGTGTGGTGCCTTTTAGCTTCCCCGTCTCTGCTGAGTACGTATCCAAGGACAGGCCCTGGACCTGAGGCTGGGCCTGAAGGACCCAGCTCTCTCTTCCCTGCCCGAAGTGTGTGCCCAAGTTAGCTCCACCGATGCCCCTGCTGTGGCTGCCCCGCCCTAAGAGGCAGCAAGGAAGGTGGGTAACCCGGGGGTCCAGCCCCGGACCCTCGGTTCATTCAGACGTCCCCACACTCCCAGCGCTCCCACATGGCCTGAGCATCCTGGTCTCACAGCAGCCTGCAAACCCCACACCCCTCCACTCCAGGCTCAGGCGCAGCCTTGCAGCCTCTCCCCTCTCTCATGGCCCGTCTGCACCCTGCCCTCTGCGGGTGGACGCCAGCTCCCAGCCGGCTATCAGTGACTGAAGGTCCTTGTGATTTCCACGTGGTGGCTTTAATCGAGGGCTCGGAGGGCAGAGGCCCTGGCTGAGTGAACAAGGCTGACAAGGTTCATGGCTGTGTTCTGGATGCAGGCCCGGCAGATGTTTGAGGGGGAGGTGGTGAGCCTGGAGGCCTTCTGGAGCACGGGCCTGGTGCAGGCACTGAGGCCCATGAAGGTCATAATTTTGCCAAGAGGCGGGGCCACCTTTGTGACGGACCATTTGAAGATGAACTTGAGCAGGTGTGTGTGTGTGAGAGACCCATATGCATACACGTGTACAGGCAGAGAGACTCAGAGTGACCCAGAGACACAGATAACGGACAGAGAGAGGGGGTAGTGAGAGAAATGGAGTAGCCTCTGGCTGAGCGGTCCACACAACTTCCCAGTTATCAGAGGCAGGACCAAGAGTTCCATCCTGCCATTTTTAATGGAGATAAAAAGTTACTGCTTTATATGACTTTTCTTTTTTTTTTTTAAATTAGTTTGGCTGTAATGAGGCTGCATAAAATAAGTATACATGTATTTTGAAACAGTCTCTAATTTCTTTGCCCAGGGTAGAGTGCAGTGGCACAATCTCACTCACTGCAACCTCCGCCCAGAGTTCATGGTCCTCCCACCTTAGCCCTGCAGAGTAGCTGGGGACCAGGTGCCCACCCACCACAGCCGCTAGTCGGATTTTTAGTAGAGATGGGGTTTCACCATGTTGGCCAGCTGGTCTCAAACTCCTGACTTGCAGTGATCCACCCACTTTGGCCTCCCAAAGTGCTGGGATTTCAGGGTGTGAGCCACCGCCTGGCCTTTCTTCTTTATACTTTTATAGCACATTAATGCCAGCTCACTTTGGGCAGAATGAAGTTGATCTATGAATTGCCCCATGCTCTTACATCATTTTTTTCCTTTTTTTTTTTTTCTCTTTGAGATAAGAGTATCACTTTGTTGCCTAGGCTGGAGTGCAGTGGTATGATCTCAGCTCACTGCAACCTCCACCTCCTGGGTTCAAGCAACATTCTTGCTCAGCCTCCCAAGTAGCTGGGACTACAGGCACGTGCCACCACACCCAGCTAATTTTTGTATTTTTGATAGAGATGAGGTTTCACCATGTTCGCCAGGCTGTTCTCGAACTCCTGACCTTGTGATCCACCTGCGTTGGCCTCCCAAAGTGCTGGGATTATAGGCATGAGCCACCACGCCCAGCCTCTATGTTTTCTTCTAATAAAGTCATACATAGTCATTGTATAAAATGTGGAAAATACAAACTCACGTGAAGACATAAAGCCACCATAATTCCATCAGCAAAGAACGATCACTGTGAACATTTAGGCATATGATTATCATCTCAGTCTTTTTTTGTTGTTTTTGAAATGGGGTCTCACTGTCTTGCCCATGCTGGAGTGCAATGGCACGATCTCGGCTCACTGCAACCTCCACCTCCCAGATTCATGCAATTCTCCTGCCTCAGCTTCCCGAGTAGCTGGGATTACAGGCGCCTGCCACCTCACCCAGCTACTTTTTGTATTTTTAGTACAGACAGGGTTTCATTATGTTAGCCAGGCTGGTCTCAAACTACTGACCTCAGGGACCCCCCCACCTCGGCCAGCCAACGACCCTCACTGGGGTGCAGCTCCTGGGACGAGCTTCCATCATGGGCGCTGAGCAGACCCAGTGGGCTTCCCCTGATGTGCCAACCCAAGGAAGCCCCCTGGTGCCCACACTGGCATTTTCTGGCACCTCCAGTGGTTCACTGGTGCTCACCTCACAGCCCTCCAATCTGCGGGGAGTTGGCCAGTTGGCCTGGCTGATCCCAAGCAGCAAATGGTGCTGCTCCCAGGAAGGCTGACCCCAGGCTTGGGCGGGGTCTGCAGTCCTGGCCTTCCCCCCGGGAAGTAGCTGACCTGGCTGTGGACTCCTGTACCCAGTTTGGCAACCAGGGGTGGGGGAGACTGGCCTGGAGGGTCCATTCTGAGAAGGGTCCTGAAGCCAGGGATTCCATAGCCCAGCCCCACTCAGGTCTCACCTGGGCTCTTGGGTGCTGTGTGCCATGTTACTCTCCAGTCGCTTAGCATAATTCAGGGCTGCTGCTGAAGCTCGGGCAGATCCCAGCTGCAAAAGGCAGTTCCTTGAGCTGCAGAACGTGGCTGGAGGAGTTGGCTCAGCTCAGGGTGAGGATTCACACTGGGGCTGAGTCCAGAGATGAGTAGGTGGGAGGGTGCAGGAAGGACCCCAAGCCCCTTGGGGGAGAGGCTGAGACAAGGCTCTGGTCTGGCACTGGGCCCTGCAGGGCTGTTGGGTGGCTGTGCCAGGGCCAGCTGGGTTTTGCCTGAGTCCTGGCAGGGGCATCCGTGACATGGTCGGGCAGTGGCCCAGCAGTGGTCATTGGGAACATTCCCCGGGTGTCTCAGGGGGTGTCACAGAGACCAGCTGTGCCGTGAGGCTCTCGTGCCGTTACACAGGAGGACACCAGATCAGGTAAGGAGCTTCAGTCAAGCCTGGCTTGGCTTCTGCATCCTCCCTGCAGGGGGATCCCCTGCCTGTGCCCCCAGCTTTTGTTTGGCTGAAAGTTGGGCCTTAAGGCCCCAAGTATCTGAGGGCTCTGGGTCTCTCACCCCAAAGTCCAGGCTTAGTTTCCTCCCAGAGGATCCTCCTCCCCCAGGACCCCACAATGACTCAGGCCAGTACTGTGAGGTGCCTTGGTGGGCTGCGAGGGAACAACTGGCTTCTCAGACACAGTACCAGGAGCTGGACCGGCGGGTCTCCACAGGGCGCCTCTGACTCATGTCCCTGTCCCACATAGAATGCTGTGGCCTGGAAGCGCCCCTCAGGAAGTCTTTGTGTGCCCCCCCATCCTAGACAGAATCAGCCCGTCTGTCCCTGCCCTGCCCCAGGGGTCGTCTCCCCAGCCCCAGAACCTCCCCCAGGGATGCTGGGCTTCTGAGGGTACAGGTTCCAGGGAGACAACAAGCTGTCCCATCTGGCTACCCCACCCCCACAGGGTCCTGTGCCAGGCAGGCGCGAACCGGCAGGTGGCTTGGAACCTCGGCGGTGTCTTGAGGCAGCAGGTGCCCTGCTCCTGCGCTGTGGCCTTTGCATGCCTGGGTTCCACCCTTGACAGCCCCTCACTCTGCACTCAGAAATCAGCGCAAGGCTGCCAGGGGCTCACGGGAGCCCAGAGTGCGCCCAGCCCAGGTCCTGGTCCTCTATCCAAGGCTATTGTCTGACCCAGCAAGTCTGTTGAGTGCCTACTGTATATGCATACAGTTGAGGGAGAATGTTGTTCGGCCTCCACATTGCACACTAGTCTGGTCCAGAGAGCTGGACCAGTTTAGGGGCGTTGGGGCCCATCCCCCAGGGCATGGCCACACCCACTGGGCTTTGCCCTTGCTGGCTGCCCCCACCTTGCCCTATGCACTCTCTCCAAGCCTTGGGCAGTGCTCCCTGCCAGCCTTCTCGGAAGGCCTCCCTGACCTCCTCACTGCAATCCATGCCTCCCATGATGGTCCTCCCTCCTGACCCCCTCGCACTACCGTGTCACCTCGTATCAGCCTCAGGGGCCACTCTTCCTTGCACTGTCCCAGGGAAGTACACAGGACAGCAGCCGAGGGGACGGGGAGTGCCCAGGAACATCATGGTCTGGCCCCAGTGGTCTGCTCTGCCCATCCTGACCCAAAGCCTGGGATGACCCCGCCTCGCCGGAAGGCAAAGGAGGGCTGGATCGGCAGAATCCATCTCCTGGGAGGCAGCTCCCACACGCTGACTCTACACAGCTCTTAGCTTTCTGAAGAGCCAACTAAATTGTTTCAACAGCAGAGGGGTTACTCTCTTCTGCACTGCAAGCTGAGGGCCCAAGAGTTCTTGCACCCTACTAGCTGCCCCTCAGCCTGGGGCTGGCCCCAGACAGCTGTGGACGCCCATATGCCTGAGGCCTGGTCAGCTTGGCGACCTGGGACCAGCCTGTCCGGCATCCCTGGACTCAGCTGCCTCCTCCAGGGAGTGATGCATCCGACCCAGGCCTGGCCCCGGGTCCGCGACACCCTCACAGGCCCCAACCAGACCTGGAGTGTTCCTACCCCCACTCCACCGAGAACACATGGCGGCCCTGAACCTCCAGCCTCCTCCTTCCCATATATACTTTCTGCTCCTCTCCACTCAAGACTGCCGCCAGTGCTGGGGAGCTGGGACGTATGGGTGTATTACATATATATATACATATATATATATACATATATACATACAGGGCTCAGGTACGTTCGGTCAGGCCCCTGCCTCAGGGATGACATGGCCCCTGCTTGGGATGCTCCCCTGCAGGTCCCAGTGAACCACCGGTGGGCACCAGAGAGCCCTTCCCCTGAGGTGGGGGCTTGCAGTCACCCTTTTGGCTATGGAGGTGGGTGAGCCAGTCTGCCCACCAGAAATGACTATTTCTGCAGCAGCCGCTTTGCCTGCCCGTGCCCCCCACTGCCCCTCACTGCAGGCCCTTTCATGGTTTGCCTTTGAGTGTCCTGCGTGCACGGTTCAGAGCATGCGCTGCCTGCAGGTAAGCTGCTGCACGGTGAGACAAGCTGTCCAGGTGTGCATGTGTGTGCTGCCCACATGGGTGTATGTGAGCATGCCGCCCAGGTATGCACGTGTACATGTGTGAATATGCTGCTTGTGCGCATGCAGGTGAGCTGCAGCAATCTACGTGTGTGCCTGTGTGAGTGCTGCTGCCTATGTGAGCATGTGTGTGAGAGAGCATGCTGCTGTATGGGCATGTATGTCTGTGTCTACTGGCCATGCCCTCCTGGGCTCACGTGCCCCTTCATCTCCATGATGCCCTATGGTCCCTGACTCTCCCCTGTATCCAGTTTCTTCCTCCCCCACCCCGCTCCCCAGCCCACCCAGTGCTGATGGGGGAATCAGGGACCAATGTGTGTACCTCTCCCAGCCTCGCTGTGTGACTGGGAGCTAAAGAGCCCTCTCCGGGCCCACTGCTGCTTCACTGTCTCCCAAGTGAGGTTACTTGTGCACCTGACACAAGCTGAGCTCAACAATTACATCCCAGTTGCTCCAGCTCTGGAAGGGGCCCTGAGGATAGACCCAGGGTCACGGGTAGGCTCTAGGCTGCCCAGCTGACCACAGCACAGGGCGGGCCCCCACCCACGCCAGACAAAGAGCGACCAAAGGGAGCCACGGAGTGACAAGCAAGAAAAGAATCCCCAGCTCTGGAAGGTTTGGCTTCCCTCAGCCCCTACCCCCAAAAATGAAAATCATCCCTGGGCCTTGACTGACGCTCAGCTCCTGCGCCTGGCTGGCCTCAGTGACAAGACAGGAAATCCATACCAGGCTGAGGGATGTTTCCAGTCAGGTCAGACCCACTGGCAGGGGAGGCGAGTGGGGGCGGCTGCTCAGCGGCCAGCCTGGCTGCCTCCCCTCCGCAGCTCCCAGACTGAAATCAGGCCGCAATGTTCAGGCCGGCTTCCTGCAGACCTGAGTACACCAGGCTGGGCCATCACAGGGCCAGGTCCTGCCGGGCTGTGTCCAGCTTTGCTGGGTCTCCACCACACAAGCCCTGACCCCGGGGCCCAGCTGGAGCCCTGGCAGCCCGGGTCCTCACACACAGGCAGCGGGGATGCAGATTCTACTCCACATCCCAGGGTCCAGGACGCGAGAGCCCTTCCTAACCAGGACAGAGCCACCCAGCAGAGATGGAGCCTCACCCTCTGGCCGCCCCCTGCACCCTCTTCCCCCTCCCGGGCCTGCCTCAGGGGCTGCTGGAGCGTCAAAGGTCCCTGCTGGGGTTCCGCCTCACTGCCTGGGCACAGCTCATCTCCTACCCAGGAGCTGTCGCCCTGGATACCACCTGCTCCCACAGCAGCTCAGAAAGGCTTTCTCTGAGCCTCCCAGACCCCCTGGCCAGGCAGGAACTGATGGCATCAGCATCCCCTCTACCCAGGAACCAGCTGGCCAGCTCAAGGATATTTGTGGATAATTGAATGAACGAACAAAAGAACAAATGCTCCAGGCCGCCCCACAGAGCTTAGGGTTGCCCCAGGTAACTGCAGGAGCAAGGAGCTTCTGGGCCCTAAGGATGGGGAGCCCAGTCCACAGGGCCCTGGACCCAGCTTTGTTTGTGGTTCCTATCAGCGCCAAGGATCAGCTACAGGACAGCAATGCCCCGTCTGGGCTCGGGTGCCAGAGGCCTGGCGCCAGCCTCCCTGATGCACACAGCTGGGCAGTGTGTGCCATATGGTCTGCTGGAGAAGTGGAGGCAGAGGGATTGGAAGCTTCTGCTGCTGCTTCCCAAGTTGCTCCCACCTGCCCCTGACTGCTTGGTAGGCTGGCCCTTTTTGGTGTGGCACCACCACGTAGCTGGTTCTGGCATGCGGGACACGTTAGGAGTCGGGTACGGCACGCCTGGGTCCCACGCAAAACCTGCAGGCTCCCTGTCTCCCTCTGGGATCCAGCAGCATCTGAGAGGACCATCAAATGACTTAGAACAGGGCCTCACCCACCCACCCTGTGGGGGTTTGCTGGGCCTCTGGCCTGGGTGCCCAGACATGTAGCCACTGTTCTCTGGCACTGGCCAGGGTGGCCTCTGTCTCCGTTTCTCTCCTCCAAGAGGTGGCTCTGCTGCCAAACCAGCTCTTCCTGCTGGTTCCTCCCTCCAGGTCAGACCCCCCAACCCATTCCCCAGGCCTGACTGTGGAGGGGTGCGGACAGCCACCTGTGCCTGCCTGGTGACCAGTGTCCACTGCACACTCTCCCAGGCCAGCCAAACCTGGCACACACTGGGTGTTCCCTAGCCATGGAGGATATCATAGCGACCCCCCATTTTATTCAGGGGTCATCAGCTCCCTGACCGTAAGGCCAGGCTTTCCCTGAGCCCTAGATGTTATTTGGAGGGGGGCGGGGGGCACACCTCCAAAGCCATGTTTTCATTAGCAAGAGATGAATAATGCCACAGCACCTTTGAAAACTGTGCACTAAGGAAATAATTGAAAACATGTAGGTAAAAATAAAGAGAAATTCAAAACAGAACTCTGGGGAAAATCAGTAAAAGCAAACCAATTATTGGGATAATTTAGGAACAAAACAAAAAGATAAAAGACATACAGAAAACAAAGAGCAACAAGCCAGAAGGTCTTCCTTATCAGAGATTGCTTTAAATGTTAATGAATTAAATTTCTCAATGACGGCAAAAATGACAGAATTATATTTAAAACAAGATTTAAACATGATTCTATTTATATGCTTTTCACAGGGAATCACTTGAGACCCAAAGACAAATAGGTTGAAAGAAAACAGCGAAAATATGAATAGTAAGAGAGCAGGGGTAGCAAAAGTAATTTCAGACAATATAGACTTGAAGTTAAAAATGCTTAGAAGAGACAAAGAAGGGTGTTACAATTGAGAAAATAATCAATCACTCAAGAAGCTATAATAGTTATACCCAGATCTGTACCAAGAGATAGCTCTTTAAAATACATGAAGACCGATTTGAGACAAAAAATATGTAGATCTGTAATATAAGTTGGAGACTTCATTTCCCCACTTTTAATAATGAATGGACCGTCTAGGCCAAGTGTGATGGCTCAGGCCTGTAATTCCAGCACTCTGGGAGGCCGAGGTGGGCAGATCACTTGAGGTCAGGAGTTTTCAGACAAGCCTGGCCAACATGGCAAAACCCTGTCTCTGCTAAAAAAAAAAAAAAATAGTTGGGCATGGTGGTGGACATCTGTAAACCCAGCTACTCTACTGGCTGAGGCAGGAGAATTGCTTGAACACAGGAGGCGAAAGTTGCTGTGAGTGATGGTGTCACCACTGCACTCCAGCCTGGGAGACAGAAACCCTGTGTTAAAAATAAGAATTAAAAAATAAACAGACCATCTAGAGAGAACAGAAAATAGAGAATTTGAACAACACTACAAACCATTAGACCTGCCACACATGTAGAAGACACTCCACAAAACAACAGTGGATCACAGTCTTCTCCAGTGCACATGCAACATTCCCCAGAATGAACCCCATTTTCGGCCATAAATCAATCAAGTTTTTTTTTTTTTTGAAACTGAAGTCACACAGGGCATCATCTAAAATCACCATGGAATGAAGCAAGTGCAGGGGAGGAAAAATATTTTTTTTCTTCTATTCGACTTAGGTTTATTAGCTAGAGACCCCTATATCCAAAAGAAAGTTTAAACCTGTGTACTTTTTATGTGGTTAGGTGAATATAGCGTGGAGAAATGCAATATATGATAAAGAGTCTGCAGTGAGTGTAGTAGGCTGGGGAAACCTAGCTCAGCCTGTGTGCTCAATTCTTCTCAGCACTTTTGTTTTGGAGACAAGCGTGCTCCTTCCCAGCTCTGATTATCAATCCAAATTTACAATTCATGGAACAACAAAAAGAAAAGAAAACCTAAACCAAAGCCCACAAAAGGAAGGAAATCATCATTAGAATAGACATAAAAAAATAAGAGAAAAACTGTAAATATCAATGGAATGAGAAGCTGGCATTTAAAAAATAGCAACAAATTAACTTAGGTAGACTTCAGATCTTAAGAGAGAAGTCACAGAACTAAAATCAGAAATTTGGGACAAAACTACCAACCTTATGGAAATTTAAATAAATATATAAGCAATTGTATGGCAAATCTTAGGAGATATGGACACATTCATAGTAAAACACAATCACCAATCTGATCCAAGAAGAAATAGAAATTAACAGAAGCATAGAAAATCAGGAAATTAAATCAGTAACGGAAACTTCCCAAAACGAAAAGCTCAAAACCAGATGCCCTCACTGGCCATTCTGATAGTGACTTAAAAGAGGAAATGATACCAATATACTCAATCTCTTTCCAAAATAGATTAGGAGGAAGCACTTTCTAGCAGTTAAGAGCCTAACATTAACCTGATACAAAAGGCAAACAAGAACAGTATAATTAAAAAACAAACAAACAAAAAACTAAAGGCTAGTATTCCTTAAGAATAAGCATGCAAAAATCCTCAACAAAATAAACCAAATCCAACCATAAGAGGAATACAGGATTTCAAGGATAGATCTACATAAGACCATGAATCGATGTGAAACATATTAACAGAGTGACAGAAAAAGCATATGATCATCTGAGTAGATGTAGAAAAAACATTTAGCAAAATTCACCACACTTTCCTGATAAAAATCCTCAGCAAATTCAGAAGGAAACTTCCACAAACTGATAAAGGGCCTTTACCCGAAGCTACAATGTACATCACATTAAATGGTAGAAGAGTTAAAGCTTCCCTACTAAGATCAGAGACAAAACAAGGAACTCCTGCCTTCACAACCACTATTTGACATTGTACAGAAGTTTTAGTCAAAGTGCTTAGGCAAAGAAAGAAAGAAGTATCTAGGATGGAAATGAAGACGTAAAATCATCCTTATTTGCACATCACAGGATTCTAAATGTACAGTGTCCCGAAGAATCTACAAAATAAATTAACAAAGGGAAGAAACACACTGAACAAAGTTTCAAGGTACAAGAACAACTGCTGCTCTTAACAAATTTTTCTGTTACCCTGCGCATTAGTTCTCTTGGCCTCAATTTTATCTTTACAACTGGAAGGCTTATACTATGGTTATGAAACTGTTTTCTTTAAAAAAAAAAATCCAGAAAGACTTGAAAGGGACCTATTAGTTAAAGATGGAATAAGTGAATCTCAGAGAGTGGAGCCCGGTTGGTGGAGTCCTGTTCATCTCTGTGGGAATTCATGAAGAAGCTCAGCAAAGGAAACGTTTTTGTGGAATGCGGGAATGCATGTTCCCAGGTGTATTAGCAGGATATTCCCAATTTTCTTAAAGCAACACACAAGGATGTGTAGAAATCCTCCCACCACAAACTATGAATGGTGTGGATGAAACAAAAATAACAGAGGAAAAGATGGTAAGGATGATGATAATGATTTAAGTACACAACTAAGGTCTAGTGGCAGAAACATCACATTACCAATTCCAATGCAGCTTGGCTTTTTTTTTTTTTAATAGACGGATTCTCACTCTGTTGCCTAGACCAGAGTGCAGTGGCATGATCTAGGCTTACTGCCACCTCTGCCTCCCAGGTTCAAGCAATTCTCTGCCTCAGCCTCCTGAGTAGCTGGGATTACAGGCACCCGCCACCATGCCCGGCTATGTTTTTTGTATTTTTAGTAGAGACGAGGTTTCATCATCTTGGCCAGGCTTGAACTCCTGACCTCGTGATCCATCTGCCTCAGCCTCTCAAAAGTGCTGGGATTACAGGCATGAGCCACTGCGCCTGGCCTCAATGCAGCTTTTCTTATAGAGTGGGGGGCACCAGTCTTAGTTCCTATATATTTAGGAATTGAGGGTTCCTGTAGGGTGACACTGCATTTCTCTGGACTTTAATGTTTATCACAGAAGAGCAACAGGTTATCCTGCATTCTCCAGTCTACAATCAAAAACCATGGACCAAATAACATTTCAGCCCGAGACGCCGTTATCAGAATTGCACCTTCCCCACCTTCCTGAAATGATACACAGGATCTTTCTGTGCTAAGGTGAAAAGACAACAGTGGTTCACATAGGCACAGAGTGAGGCCAAACTCCCTGGTCCCCACGTTCCCAGGTGACAGGTGCTGCACGGTCATCTGTAGGAGGGAAGCTCCTGGGCTGAGTGTCAACCACCAGCAGGGGGCAGCAGAGCCGCAGCTATGAGCAGCCAGGGCAGAGGCTGCGGCTTCCCAGGTGGCGTTTAAGAGGGAAGAAGCCCCGGGGGGTCCACAGGACTGTCCACAGTCCATCCTATTGTTTCTGGCTACAGTGACCATGTTCTGAGGATGAGATTCACACAGTGTCATTTCAGAACATTGACATGAGCCCCGGCACAGTGAGGGCCTCACCTGGGAAATGCAGCCAGAGGAGCTGGGCCCAGGTGTCAGTCTGGGCAGCTCCCACAGGGCTGGGATTCCCAAGGAGACGCCCCGAGGTCGAGGTGCTCTAGAAAGGGAGCAGTGTGAGGATACAGGGCTCCCAGGACTCTAGTTCTTCTAGGATGTCTGCCTGAGCCTCCTGCCAATCTCAGGGCCTCATCCCTCCCTGTCCAGCAGTGTCCTGGGGAGCTGAGCCCTCTGTCCTGGGCACTTCCAGAGATGCCTGACCCCTCCTCCCTCTGTCTCTCCTTCCAGCTCCACGTAGACTGTGACTCTGTGGGCAGCTCCTGTGCTCAGGGGAGTCTCAGGTGGGTGGCATGGCACATTCAGGGTCCTGGTGCCGGGTGGGCGTCTCCAGCCTCCTGAGATGCCCTCCAGAGAGACAGGGATTCTCACCTGCCTTAAGCCACAGCTCTGACTCCAGAGCTATCCTTGTCTCAGTGACCCGATCTGCCTGGGTAGAGGGACCAGGGACCACCCACCCTCCGGAGCTCGTGGTCTGTGCACATACTGAGAGCTTGGGACTCTGACAGAGAACAAGGAGCTTATAAAGTTGACTTCTCAGTTCGGTCTGGGTTTCTGGTACTTTTTCGAGTTTACATAATACATTGATGAGAAAAACAGTAAAGAATTGAAGAACCAAGAATGCCAATTTTTAGCCTACTTTGAGGGATGGGGATGTCACAGAAGGAGCAACACCCAATATGAAAGGAGACTAGACATTGGGATGCATCCACAGAAAAGCAGGTGGTCACCGAGCAAACTGCCACATAGGAAAGACTACCAGTGATCCTAATGACTCAGAGCCTCATTCTGATGAAATGACCAGGAGGGGACCAAGTGAATTTGGAGAGCCCAAAGAGGACAAAGAGGAAGACGATGGGTCGCTGGTCCACCTGCTGCTGAGTCAGGTGTCATCAATGATCTCTCAGCAGGGCCCAGCTCAGCCCCAGCCCAGGCTCTTGGAAGGTCCACAGCCCTGCTGAGCCTGGTCCAGGACAGAACACAGACCAGAGAGGTTTGGGACAGTGGCTGTGTGGCCAAACCCTGGGATGGTGACTGTGACCAGGGGCCTTGGAAGTTGAGGCTGATTTTCTGACCAGAGAAGCAGATGGAGGAAGCTGGGGAACCCACCTCTTCCTCCTCGGTCTCCTGTGCTGCCCCCACAGCTGCTTTGGGAGACATCCCTCAATGAGGAGTCCAAGAGGATGTGCATTTGCATAAACACCAAACACTCACTGCCCCAAAGGGCCTCCTGAGAGAGGATAAGAGATACCTGGGAAGCCCAGGTGTGCTGTGGGCTCAGGAGACAGAGCTCTAGGTATCTCACCATGGACTGGACCCCTCCTCTGCTCCCCCTCCTCATTCTTTACTCAGGTGCTGCCCCCAGGCCCTGCCCTAAGCTCAGCTCCCACTGAGCTGAGACTGCCCAGAACCCTGAGCTCACCTCAGGCACAGCCTCAGGGTGAGATCCTCTGGGAATAGGTTCTTCATCTTCAAGCCCCCTCTCCTCCCCTCTTTCACGGGTTCCATGGCCTCCGATGAGCTGACATAGCAGTCATTGCTGTCAGTGTCCCTGAGACAGATGGCCAGGATCACCAGTTGTGGAAATACAGTGGGGAAAATTATGATCATTAGTACCAGCTAAAGCCAGGCCAGACCACTGTGCTGGCCCTATATACAGATCACTCCCAGTCCTCGGGGTCTCTTAGTGATTATCAGGGTCTAGATCAGATCAGCCAAGACAGTCCCCCTGACCATGAGTGGGACCCAGCCGAGGATGAGGCTATTAATGTCAACTGAGTGGCAGCAGTAGTACTCAATCCACGTTGACCCAGGCAGATGGGGAAGTGAGACAGACACAAACCCCTTCCCAAACTTTGTCTTCCTTTTCTTCCAGCCCCAGGAGGACTGTGGACAAAGCCATGAACAGGTCTGGCCCAGGTCACCTGGATCTGGCCCCAGGCTGTCCTTCCCTCCAGCCCTCCAGCCAGGCTCTGCAAAGGGGAAGTCAGCAGTGAATTGGGGTCTGGCAGAACAACTGAGACCTCAAGTCCAGCTAGGCAGAATGTCAAGGGAGAAGATGTACATTTTTGTCAGCGGGTCACTACGGACATTAATGAGTGGAACCACTCCAACTCACTCCTTGATTCCTGGACCATGAATTTTGGCTATGGGAGGAACAGTGCCACATATTAGCCACTGACAAAATATACCCCATCCTGGAAGACATAGTCCCAATCATACATGTCCTTGCCACCTCACTGGCATAGTAAATGAGTCTTCTAACAGCCATTAAACCATTCATTGAAGCCACATGCCTCAGAATGCTGGGGATGATGGCAAAACACTTGAATTCTATGAGGACAGGCCCATGGCAGCCCTTCATTTTTTTTTTTTTTTTTTTTTTTTTGAGACGGAGTCTCGCGCTGTCGCCCAGGCTGGAGTGCAGTGGCCGCATCTCAGCTCACTGCAAGCTCCGCCTCCCCGGGTTCACGCCATTCTCCTGCCTCAGCCTCCCAAGTAGCTGGGACTACAGGCACCCGCCACCTCACCTGGCTAGTTTTTTGTATTTTTTTTTAGTAGAGACGGGGTTTCACCGGGTCAGTCAGGATGGTGTCGATCTCCTGACCTCGTGATCTGCCCGTCTGGGCCTCCCAAAGTGCTGGGATTACAGGCTTGAGCCACCGCGCCCGGCCTCATTTGCAAATCAGTTCCTTTATCAGAGCCCCCTGTGGAATACCGTCACGGTGGCTGAGGCATTGTGTAGTTCAGGGATAATGATTTTGGCAGAAGCATTGCAGCCAAAGAAAGCAAATCCCTCTCTAGAGTAAATGTCAATTATGCTACCAAAAAAAGAGCTATTCCTGCCATGATAGAAGAGCTCTAATGAAATTTATCCCAGCCAGATGCTTTCCTGCTTCCTGCAGAGAAGGGCATCCTATAGGGATCTTCCTGCTGGTCCCTGCTGTTGGCAGATGGTCACTCAGCAGTGGCAACCTCAGGCCATGCCCAAGGAAACTGAGACACCAGGCACCAATGAGCCCTTAACTAGAAAATGCACCTGCGAGGTTCCTGCTTGTATCTGTGGGCTGCAGGAAGCAGAGCTCTGGGTGTGTCTCCACCCCTCTCTTCCTCTCTCTCTGCACCGGTGTGGGTCCTGACCTCAGGCTCAACCTCCACAGGACCCTAAGCCTGGCCATAATCCTGAACTCAGCCTAGAAGTTGCTGACAGTGAGCTGCACATATTCGTGAACTTGCAGGCTCTTTGGTCTTCTAAAGTCTCAGCTGCTCCCAACAGAGGTGGCCATGAGATACCTGTGCCCCACCTGCTCCAGGAGTAGGGCTACAGAACAGAGAGAAGGAGCAGGAATGAAGCCAGGCCATGTAGAGTGCCAATACAGGCTCCCACCCCAATCCCCACAGATTATCCAGCTCTAACCTGTGGCACGGCCCTGCTGACCCCACCACCTGCAGGCTGAGGTGAGTGCCTCACGATGCCCAGGCCATGATGGGAGATGGCAGTGTACCAGGTGGACACAGCCCTGCTGCCAGCCTTACCCTTACACCCCCTCCTTCCCTGCCTTGGTCAAGCCCTGATCCTCAAAGCAAATTCAGGACACTTGGATTAACTCCTGGATTTGCCATTGCTTTTCTCTATTGTCTTGAGCAATTCAGTCTTTCTGTTCTCAACTTAACTTTCTGAGAAATGAGAAAGCATACACTGACTTTAAGGGTTTTTTTCTAATTCAATAATACAGATAAAAGGGCCCTATAAATTAAAGAGAAACTTGAGAGGCATCTGAATGAGGGGCAGAGTTCTTAGAATCCTGTTCTTCCTCAGAGAGAATCCAGGAAAGAGCCTTGGCCAAGAGCATGTTTTCTGCATGATGGGAATGGGCTTCGCCTTTCATCAAAACTCTAGACCAGGCTATTGTAGAAATCCTCCCACCAGAAACTCCAAACCTTTGTGATGAAATAAAATAACTAAAATACAGATAATAATAGGATGATGATAGCGGCAATGATGGCGGTGGTGGTGATGGAAGTGGCGATGGTAATGGTGGTGGTGATCACGATGGTTGTGTTGGTGATGCTGGTGGTGATGGTGAGTGGTGATGGCATTATTGGTGGTGGTATTGATGGCATTGATGAGTGGTGATGGAGGTGGTGGTGATGGGTTGGTGGTGATGGTGGTGAGAGTGGTGGTGATGGCAGTGGTGTCGTAAATGAAATAGAGACAGTGTAAATAGTAAATGTCATCGTAAATGTCATCATGCTCAGAAATTAAATAATAATAAATAAATGTCATGTCGAAAATGTATGTCACAATAAATAATGTCGAAAATGCGTAATATCGTAAATAAATAATAAGTAGTAGTATCTGAAAATAGTAAATGCAGTAAATAAAAATAGAAAAGTAAAAATAACAATAAATTAAGGTATAATTATGATAATAAATGCATAATGTATAAAAATAAATAAAATAAATAATAAATAAAGATAAATAAATAAGTAAGTAATAATCATCATCATCATGCGTAAAATAATATAGTAAAAAATATAAATAATAAAAGAAAGTAAATATCTGTCGTAAATATCACTTGATAAATAATATCCCTTGATAGCCATGTATCAATTAAATAAATAATAAATGTAAATAAAGTAAATAATAAACATCTTCATATCGAAAAAATAAATATCATCTCGTAATGGTGGTGGTGGTGGTGATGATGGCGGTGGTGGTGGTGATGATGGAGGTGGTGGTGATGGTGGTGATAGCGGTGGTGATGGTGGTGGTGATAGAGATGGTGGAGATGGTTGTGGTGATGCTGGTGGTGATTATGGTGGTGAGGATGGTGGTGATGATCATGGTGATGATGCAAAGTGGACAACTGAGCTTTAGTGCCAGAAACATCATGTATTCCCAGTGAGTTGTAGTTTCTCCTCTTGGGTGGAAAGAGCATCAGTCTTGGTTCTTAAATACACAGGAACTCTGGGTTCCTATAGGGGGTCACAAATGTTTCTCTGCACCTTGACACTTTGCAGAGAACCTACAGCTCATTCTGCTCTCTTTCTTCCAAAAACCTTGATTCACAGAAAGGCATTTAAATCCTCAGTCAGGGTTACAGTAATTGCACCTGCCCCACCTCCCTGAAACACCACATTTGTAACCTTGCTGTACTGGGCAGAGCAGAGCAGGGTGCGTTACACTAGTATAGAGTCAGGCTGGACTCCCCAGTCCCCAATTTTTCCCTCTCTCCCTCTGCCTCCTTGCTCACTGCACAGGTGCTGCCCCCAGGGTCTCAGCAATTCATCAAGCCCCAGGGCTCTGGGTCCAGCCTGGCCCTGACTGAGCTCAACAGGGCCCTGCCTGTGGTGGGCAGGATGCTCATGACCCTGCTGCAGGTGGATGGGCTGGGGGCTGAAATCCCCCCACACTGTGCTCCTGTGCTCACACTGCCCTAAGGGCTCTTTCATCCCTGGAACTGTGTCTAGGCCAGGCATGTGGGAAGATTTTCTTGGAGGTCAGTTTCTCAGTTTTAAGACTTTCCTCTTTTCTCTCTCTGTAGGCTCCGTGGCCTCCTATGAGCTGACTCAGCCACCAGCGATGTCAGTGTCCCCGAGACGGACAGGCAGGATCACCTGCTCTAGAGATATGTTGGAGGATAAATATCCTTCCTGGTGCCAGCAGAAGCCGGGACAGGCCCCTGTGCTGGTCATCTATGAAGACGGCCGTCAACCATCAGGGATCCCTGAGTGATTCTCTGGCTCCAACTCAGGGAACACAGCCACCCTGACCATCAGCAGGGACCAGGCTGGGGACAAGGCTATTACTGTGCTACAGATCATGGCAGTGGGAGCAGCTGGCAGTGACTCGCAGTGACATGGACAGATGGGGACACAGGACAGAAGCCTCTCCCCCAACCTGGCTGTCGCTCTGACCCACCCTCAGCAATGACATGGCCTTCATTTCAACTGACTCTGCCTGTTTCTCCTGCAGCCCAAGCAACAGGAGAATGGTGTCAGACTTCCATTTGTATTGTAGTTTTCACAAGTAATTCATCTGAAGTCCAAATATCTTGCCACTTGAAATGCAAGCCTCTGCAGAGACCGGCGCACAGATTCAGGGGACAGAAAATGTCTCTAGAGAGTTTGATTCCTGCATTGGTGACCAAGTCTTTCCCCTCCCTTTCAACCCAGACTGTGGCAAGAGCACCCCCTACAGGCAGCTGAGTCTATGGGGAGAAGCTGTCTCAACAGGGACCCTGATAATTTGGGCTGAGGATTTTCCCATGCCCTCCCCTGGCAGGCTGGTCCCAAGATGCACAGAAAGAGGCGATTGTTATGGGTTCAGGGCCTCCATGGTCCTCCTTTTTTCTCTCCATCGCAAGTGACCTTTGGATTGTCACACCCCTCTCAGTCCCTTTCCTTCTCTGTCAAGTGCTTTTTGCAGATTCTGTGCTCCAAGGCCCTAGATCTGTAGAATTTCAGGGTAAGAAGTGCTGGTCACCCACAGGGGGCCCCAGGCAGCTGGCACAGGCAACAGTGTAGCTCCCCATAGGGCTTCATCGTGGGCTCTGAGCGGAGGAGAGAAACCACTCCCCCGAGTGTCTTCAGTCCCAGGTGAACTAGGAAGAAGCCACTGGGCTCAGCTGAACACACCTGAGCCTCCCCTTTTTCTGGCCTAGCAGCATCATCTTGGATGCCCCTGTATGTGCTAAGCAGCCACCAAAGAACCCAATTACCAATTACCTGGAAATTTTCCCTCATCACACACGACTACAAAAGACTCTTGTGCCCAAATTACTCATTTGTTAAAATAGCACAGTGAGCCTAAACTGGCTTGAATCCGGGACCCCTTTCAGGTTTGCCAGTGTCTTCTCAGAGCCTCACACACACCAGACCCTTCCCACAGGGACCCAACTCCACCGTTCCCCACACGGCTCCTGGCATTCATTCCTTCTTTCAGTCCTGACAGCGGTTGCAGAGACACTTCCCCATTAAGGTATCCCCTGGCTCTTATTATAATATGTCCTGCCTGTCATTTTCTGGCCAAATCTTTTAAATTTTCTGCATAATGTTTGTAACTGTAAGGTTCTTCCCTGTCATTATTTTATTAATTGACTGACTTGTGTTAATTATTTTCCTAACGGGTCAGCAATACTTTTTTATTTTTTATTTTTTTTTATTTTTATTTTTATTTTTTTTTTTTGAGACGGAGTCTCGCTCTGTCACCCAGGCTGGAGTGCAGTGGCCGGATCTCAGCTCACTGCAAGCTCCGCCTCCTGGGTTCACGCCATTCTCCTGCCTCAGCCTCCCGAGTAGCTGGGACTACAGGCACCCGCCACCTCACCCAGCTAATTTTTTGTATTTTTTAGTGGAGACGGGGTTTCACCGTGTTAGCCAGGATGGTCTCGATCTCCTGACCTCGTGATCCGCCTGTCTCGGCCTCCCAAAGTGCTGGGATTACAGGCTTGAGCCACCGCACCCGGCCCAGCAATACTTTTTAACCACAAGAGCGCACATATGAAAATCAGATGCACAAACAGCTAAGGGCATATTTCTCCCTGCAATAATACCCACCACTTTCATGAAGACGCCAGGCTCTTTCTCACTTTCTGTTCCACCATCCATATGATGTTGGCTTTGTTTCTATCCTTGCTGATGTAAGACCTCAGGGTGGCTGCTGCGGCTCCAGCTATCACTCCCATATTCAAGAGGAAAAGTGCCTCATGAATCCAGTGGGTTTCTTTCCTTCACAAGAGCAAAACTTTCCTGAGAAGAACCTCACCCACTGACCTCCCATCCCACTGACCAGGCCTGAGCCACACGGGCAGTCTCCATTGAGAAGCACCTGGGAATTGGCCGGGCATGGTGGCTCACGCCTATAATTATTCCCAGCACTTTGGGAGGCAGAGGCGGGCAGGTCACCTGAGGTCGGGAGATCGAGACCAGCCTGACCAACATGGAGAAACCCCATTTCTACTAAAAATACAAAAATTAGCTGGGCATGGGGGCACATGCCTGTAATCCCAGCTACTCAGGAGGCTGAGGCGGGAGAATCACTTGAACCTGGGAGGCGGAGGTTGCATGAGCCAAGATTATGCCATTGCACTCCAGCCTGGGCAACAAGAGCAAAACTCCGTCTCAAAATAAAATAAATTAAATAAATACATAAATAAATATAAAAGAAAAAGAAAAGAAAAAGAGAAGGACCTGGGGATCACAGGTCTGTCTTTTCAGTGAATACAGAAGACAATGCTCGGGTTGAAGGTGGTCGGGACTATCTGCTTGGTCTGCAAACCCAGTGTTTACTGAATGGTGGAACCAACATGATGAGCAACTCAGTTCAAGAAGGCTCTGTCCCATTCCTGCTGAATTCCCAGCATGGAACGTGACCCAGACCAGAGTGGGTGGCAATAAACATTTGTTGGGTGCATGTTTTTCTGTCTCTTACATTGGAACAGCAGCCACCACTGACTGTTGGCTCTGTACCTAAAGCGGGCAGCAAAAAGAGGCTGTCCTTGAATTCTGTGAGCCCACTCCCCTGTGCCAAGCCCTGATATCACCCCCATGGCCACCCACAACTCAGAGTCATGTGCAGGCAGCCTCAGGTCGACCTGCCTTCTCCTCCAAATTCTCATGTTCATATTCTCATGGGTAACCTGCACCCCTTGCACCTGGTGTTGAGGCAGGCTTGGGTCACACAGAAAAGAGGGATGCCGCCCCTGTGGCCAGTAGTCCACAGATCAGGGAGTCAGGGACCTGATCAGCAGGTTCTGGTTCTACATCTAGACCCAGGAGGCCCCCGAGTCTCCAGTAGCCAGTGTAGAGTGGCCACCAGGGGATGCAGAGTCAGCTGGTAAAGCTACCTGGAGATGGGGGTGGACCTGGGTGACAGGGGGAAGCTGATACTCAGGGAGAGTCAGTGAGTACCACCTGAGACCTAGAAAGGCAGGCGGCGTTCATCTACAGCACTGTCCTTAACACTGACGTACAAATTCTCCACGTGTTTCTCAGTTTTGTCTCTGGCCGATGTTGCATATTTGACATAGATCCAGACACTGTTTCCCCGCCACACACTGGCCCACTCTTCTGTGCTAAAACGCTGTCACTGCCACAAATGCTGTCCTCCCTGTGGGCACATTTATTTCATCTCCCTCCTGTTTGCTCTGAGAGCCTCCTCACTCTGCTAGACAGCAAAGATTTCTTTGAGCACGGAAGCTGTACCTGACCCTGACCACACACTGGGAGTACTGAGGCACAGCGCCTGTACCCTGCTCCAGGAACTCACAGCCAAGGCCAGGAACTTACAGCATCTGCTGGCTCTTTCAACACTCCATGTGAACATGAGAAGGGTGACACTAATTCTGGGAACCACCACTCAGAAGCAACAACAGGTCCCTGCACATGTGCAAGACTCATGGTGTCACCTGCAGAGTGGGATATCACGAGGATCACTGCACTGGGCTGAAAAGTGCCCTCCAGAGGGGGAGCTCCAACTACACCTAAATCTGGACACTGCCACAAAATGTTTAAGGAAAGGACAGCCCATCCCTGGATTCCTAAATTATCCACATCACTCCTGAGCCAGGATCCAACAGAGAAAAGACCTGAAGTCCCAAAATAATCCCACAGTTGCCACTGTCACTCCCTGGCCACCTCCAGACAGGACAAGGAATGGCCACATGGGCAGGACATTTGATTGCCTGGAAGATGCACACAGAATTCCCCTCAGAGCTTTGCATGACCAGGGCAGCTCAGGAGTGAGGCCAGAACCCCACAGTCTACAGTGGAGACATCAGCCCAGATGATGGGATCAGTAGGAGAAGAATTCTCTGCACTGGGACTGGGTCTGCAGGGCCCACCCCTCCTGTCTCTGTGTCCCTTGGGGTTGAGCCCTTCTCTGGAAACTACAAAGCTCTTCCAGCAGTAGCCCCCAACGCTGCTGATTTAAATCATGGGTTGCTCTCTCCAGTAACGGGGTAAGAGAGGTCTTGGAGGAACCTGCCCAGCCTGGGCCTCAGGAAGCAGCATCAAGGGTGCCTCAGCCATGGCCTGGATCCCTCTCCTCCTTGGCCTCCTTGCTCACTGCACAGGTGCTGCCTCCAGGGTCCCAGCCAGCCGCCAAGCCCCGGGGCTCTGGGTCCAGCCTGGCCCTGACTCTGAGCTCAACAGGGCCCTGCCTGTGGTGGGCAGGATGTTCATGACCCTGCTGCAGAGGGAGGAGCTGGTGAGGCTGAAATCCCCCCACACTGTGCTCTCCTGCGCTCACACTGCCCTAAGGGCTCTGTCATCCTGGAGCTGTGTCCAGGCCAGGCACGTGGGAAATTTTCTTGGAGGTCAGCTCCTCAGTTTCAAGCCTTTTCTCTTCCATTTTCTCTTCTTGTAGCTTCTGTGGCCTCCTATGAGCTGACTCAGCCACCCTCAATGTCAGTGTCCCTGGGACAGACAGCCAGGATCACCTGCTCTGGAGATAAACTGGGGAATAAATATACTTTCTGGTATTAGCAGAAGCCAGGCCAGGCCGCTGAGCTTGTCATCTACAGTGATAGCCACTAGCCCTCAAGGATCACTGAGTGATTCTCTGGCTCCAATTTGGAGAGCACGGCCACATTGACCATCAGCGGGGTTGAGACTGGGGATGAGGCTGACTATTACTGTGCTGCAGACCATGGCGGTGGGAGCAGCTCGCAGTGACTCCCAGTGACACAGACAGATGAAGACATGAGACAGAAACCTCTCTCCCAACCTGGCTGTCACTCTCAGGCTGCTCCCTGAGCAATGACCATGACTTTCATCTCAAGTGAGGCTGCCTATTTCTTCTGCAACCCAAACAACAGGAGACTCCTGTCAAATTTCCATTTGTATCATGGTTTTCACAAAGAATTCATTTCAAACCCAAACATCTTGCCACGTGAAATCCAAACCTCTGCAGAGACCAACCTGCCGGTTCAGGATGTGGAAAATATCTCTAGAGAGCTTGGTTCCTGCACCGGGGACCAACAGGCTTTCCTATCCCTTTCAACCCAGAGTGTGGCAGGCGCGCCCCCTACAGGCAGCTGGAAGAGCCCACAGGGAGATGCTGTCTCCATAGGGAGGGACCCTGAGTATTCGGGCTGAGGATTTTCCCATGCCCTCCCCTGGCAGGCTGGTCCCAAGACACCCAGATGTTATCGTTACAAGTCCAGGGCCTCCGTGATCCTTTTCTCTCTCCTTCCCAAGTGACCTTGGGATTGTCACACCCCCTCTCAGCCTCTTCCCTTCTCTGTCAAGTGCATTTTGCAGATTGCATGCTCCCTGGTCCTAAATAAATTTCAGAGAAAGAAATGCTGGTCACCCACATGGAATCCCAGACAGCTGGCTTAGGGCCAGAGGCACAGGCAGCAGTGCAGGTCCCCACAGAGCTGCATGGTGAGCACCGGGTGGAGGGGAGGAACCAGGAACCACTCCCCAGAGTGTCTTCAGCCCCAGGTGAACTAAGAAGGGGTCAACGGGCTGGCCTGACTCCACCTGAGCCTCCCCTGTTTCTGGCCCAGCATCATCATCCAGGAGGCCCCTATATGTCCTAGGCATTCTCCAAAGAACTTGATTAATTACCTGGAAATTTCCTGTCACCACACCTGACTACATATGACTCGCCCCCAAATTGCTCATTTGTTAAAATAGCACAGTGAGCCTACACTGGCTTGAATCTGGAACCTCTTTGAGATTTGCCACCGCCCTTTCAGATCCTCACACGCACCAGACACTTCCCACAGGGCCGTGACTCCACCGTTTCCCACACAGCTCCGGGAACTCACTCCTACTTTCAAACCGGACAGCAGCTTCGGAGACACCTCCCAGTGAAAGTATCCCCAAGCTCGTATTCTAATATGGCCTGCTTGTCATTTTCTGCCTGAAACTTTTTAATTATCAGCAAAACATTTACAACTATACAGTTCTTTGCCTACTGTTATTTTCTTAATTGTGTTAAGAAAGTAATTTGTGTTATTTTCCTAATTGTCAAAAATGCTTTTAAACCACAAGAACACACACATGAAAAATGGGCACAAACAGCTAAAGGCATATTTCCTTCTGCAATAACACGCATCACTACCGTGAACACACTGGGGTCTCTTTCTATTCCACTATCCCTATAATGTCGGCTTTCTTGTCATCCTTGCTGTTGTAAGACCTCAGGGTGGCTGCTGCAGCTCCAGCTATCACACCTGTATTCAAGAGGAAAAGGGCCACACAAATCTGTTGTGTTCCTCCCCTTCACAACAAAAACTTCCTAAGAACCACCCTACCCACTGAATCTCACAACCCATTTGACCAGTCCTTGGCCACAAGGTCAATTCCAGCTAAAAAGGACCTGGCAATCACAGGCACCGGTGTTTTCAGTGAATATACAGGACAATGCTGAGGTGGAAGGTGGCAGGGACTATCTGCTGGGTCTGTAAACCCTGTGTTTACTGTACGGTGGAGCCAACATGATGAACAACTCACTTCAAGAATGGTGTGTCTTGTTCCTGCTGGGTTCCCAGCATGCAACATACCCCAGACCAGAGTGGGTCTGGATAAACATTCGTTGTGGTTCATGCTGTTTTGTCTCTGACATTGATGCAGCAGCCACCACAGCACGTTGGCCCTGCATCCACAGCTGGCACCAGTAAAAGCCAATCCCTAAGTCCTGTGACTCACATCTTCCATCCCAAGCTTTGTATTTCCTCCATAATCACCCATCACCCAGAGACATGTGCAGGCAACCACAGGTGGACCTGCCTCCTCCTCGGTTAAACAGTCATGTTTATATTATCAAGGGTAAGGTGAGACCCTTGTACCTGGTCTTCAGACAGTCAAGGGTGACACAGCGAAGGGGAATTCCTCCCCTGGGGTCAGCAGTCCACAGATCAGGGAATCGGGGGCCTGAGCAGCTGGTTCTGAATCCACACCTGGACCAAGGAGGCCCCTGAGCCTCCAGCTGCCAATGCGGAGCAGCCACAAGGGTGAGGCAGAGAGTCACCTGGCAAAGCCACCTGGGGTTGGGGTAGGCCTGCGTGACAAGGAGATGCTGACAGGCAGGGAGGGTCAGTGACCATCAGCTGACACACAGAGGGAAAGATAGCATTTTTTCCACTAAGGTACAAGTTCTCCAAACCTTGTGTTTCTCAGCTCCATCTCTTGTCGATATCGCATATTTGACACAGGTGTAGATACTTTGCCGCCCCCCACACCCGTTGGGCCACTCTTCTGTGCTAAATGCTGTCACTGCCACGGAGCTCACCTTTGGTTTTGTGTCTTTCACCTCCCTCCTATTTCCTCTCAGAGCCCCCTCATTCTGCTAGACGGCAAAGATTTCTTTCAGCACCGAAGCTGTACAGCACCAAAACTTACAGCATCTGCTGGATCTCGCAACACTCCATGTGCACACGCCACGGGTGATCCTGCCAATCACCACTCAGAAGCAACGGCAGGTCCCAGCACGTGTGCCTGCCGTGTGGTGTCACCTGTAGAGTGGGGTGGCAGGGTCACTGCACTGCATTCAAAAGTGCCCTCCAGAAGGGAAGCTAGAACTACACCTAACATCTAGACTCTGCCACAAAACATTTAAGGATAGCACTTTCCTGGAGTCCCTAAATACCCACACTACTCCTGAGCCAGGTGCCAACAGAGAGAGGACCTGAGGTCCCAGGACAATCCTTCAGTTGCTATTTAACTCTCTGACCACCTCCAGGCAAGATAAGGCATGACCACAGGGGCATGACATCAGATACCCTGGAAAACGCACATAGAATTCCCCTCAGAGCTCTGCATGGCCAGGCCAGCTCAGAAGTGAGGCCGGGACACCATAGCCTACAGCGGAGATGTCAGCCCAGACTATGGGGCCAGCAAGAGAAAGAGAATCCCATGGGCTGAGGGTGGGTCTTACTGAGCCACCCCAACCTCTCTGTGTTCCTTGGTGCTGAGCCCTCCTGGAAACCACAAAGCTCCTCCAGCAGCAGCCCCTGACTCTGCTGATTTGCATAATGGGCTGCTCTCTCCAGCAAGGGGATAAGAGAGGCCTGAGAGGAACCTGCCCAGCTTGGCTTCAGAAGCAGCATCTGGGACATGTCAGCCATGGCCTGGACGCCTCTCCTCCTCAGCCTCCTTGCTCACTGTACAGGTGCTGCTCCTAGGGTCCCTGCCACCTACCCAGCCCCAGGGTTCTGGGTCCAGCCTGGCTCTAACTCTGAGCTCAGGAGGGTCCTGCCTGTCCTGCTGCAGGGCAAGGGGCTGGTGGGGCTGAAATCCACCCCCTCACACACTATCCTCTCTGGCTTGGGTATGCCTGATAGTCTGCACCTGCCATGAGCAAGGGGGAATGCAGGCAGAATTTCCCTGTAGACTGGGACATCCTCTCCTTACTCCTGAGCTGGCCTGGCCACGCAAAGCTCTGGGGAATTCTGTCTTCCATTTTCCCATTTGTTCAAAGTCCCCATCCTTACATGCACATGAACCATGGGGGCTGAGATCAATGGGATGGAGTGAACTGTGGGCCCACAGAGTATCTGGACTTGATTCCAGGTACAAAAGGTAAGGAAATGTCTTAGAACTTGGCTTTTCGTTCTCAAGCCCACCTGTCTTTTCTCTTCTTGCAGGCTCTGTGGCCTCCTATGAGCTGACTCAGCCACCCTCAGTGTCGGTGTCCCCAGGACAGACAGCCAGCATCACCTGCTCTGGAGATAAATTGGGGAATGCATATGCTTACTGGTACCAGCAGAAGCCAGGCCAGGCCCCTGTACTGGTCATCTATAAAGATAGCAACCGGCCCTCAGGGATCCCTGAGCGATTCTCTGGCTCCAACTCGGGGAACACGGCCACCCTGACCATCAGCGGGGTCGAGGCTGGGGATGAGGCCGACTATTACTGTGCTACAAGCTATGGCAGTGGGAGCAGCTGGCAGTGACTCACAGTAACACGAACAGATGGAGACATGGGCCAGAAACCTCAGCCTTAACCTGATGTCACTCTCAGCCGCCCTCTGAGCGATGACCGTGACCTTCATTTCAACTGACTCTGCCTGTTTCTTCTGCAGTCCAAACAACAGAAAATTTGTGCCAGATTTTTATTTTTATCGTGGTTTCCACAAAATATTCATTTCAAACCCTAACATCTTGCCACTTGAAATCTAAGCCTCTGCAGAGACCAGCGGGCAGTTTCAGAGGATGGAAAATGTCTCTAGAGAGCTTGGCTCCTGCATTGGTGACCCTCCCTTTCAACCCAGAGTGTGGGTCTTTCCCCTCCCTTTCAACCCAGAGTGTGGCAGGCACGCCCCCTACAGGCAGCTGAAAGAGCTGACTGGGAGAAGGGCTCTCCTTAGGGACCCTGACAATTTGGGCTGAGGATTTTCCCTCCCCTAGCAGGCTGGACCCAAGAGATGTTATTGTTACAGGTCCAGGGCCTCTGTGGTCCTCCCTTTTCTCTCCTCCTCAAATGACCATGTGATTATCACTTTCCCTCTCAGCTCCTTTCCTTCTCTGTCACGTGCACTTCGCAGATTCTGTGCTCCCAGGTCCTAGATCTGTAGAATTTCAAGGAAAGCAGTGCTGCTCACCCACATGGAATCCCAGACAGCTGACCGAGGACTAGAGGCACAGGCAGCAATGTGGGTCCCCACAGAGCTGCATGGTGGGCACCGGGTAGACTGGAGGAACCAGGAACCACTCCCCTGAGGATCTTCAGCCCCAAGTGAACTAGGGAGGGATCAGCAGGCTGGGCTTAACCCACCAGGGCCTCCCCTGTCCCTGTCCTAGCAGCATTGTCTTAGAATTTTCTTTATGTGCTAAGCAACCACCAAAGAACCTGTCTAATGACCTGGAAATTTCCCCTCATCACACATAACTACACGACTCCTGCCCCAAATTACTCATTTATTAAAATGGCTAAAAGAGCTTAAACTGACTCGAATCTGGAACCCCTTTCAGGTTTGCCGAGTACTCTGGGATCCTCACACACACCAGAGCCTTCCCACGGGAGCCCGACTCTGTCATTCCCCCCACAGCTTCCGGGACTCGTTTCTTCTGTCAGTCCTGATAGCAGTTCCAGAGACACCTTGCAATTTAGGTGTCTCCAGGCTCTTATTATAATACAGACAGCCTGTCATTTTCTGCCTAATTCCTTTTCGTTGTCTGCATAGTGTTTACAACTGTAGGATTATTTGCCTGTCATTATTTTATTAATTGATTGACTTGTGTTCATTAGTTTTCTACTTGATCAGGAATGTGTTTATACCACAAAGGCACATATATGAAAAACTGAGGCACAAATAGCTAAGGGCGTATTTCTCCCTGCAACAATACCCGCCAATTACATGAAAATACCGGGTCTTTCTCATTCTCTATTCCACCATCCCTGTTATTTTGGTGATGTTTTCATCCTTGCTGATGGAAGACCTAGCTGCTCCAGCTCCAGCTATCACACCTATAGCCAAGAGGAAAAGGGCCTTATGAATCCAATGGGTTTCTTTTCTTTACAAAACTTTCCTAAGAAACACCTCACCCATTGACTCTCACATTCCATTGAGCAGGCCTGAGCCACATGGTCAATTCTGGCTGAAAAGGACCTGGGAATCACAGGCACCGGTGTTTTCAGCGAATATACAAGACAGTGCTCAGGTGGAAGGTGGCAGGTACTGTCTGCTGGGTCTGTAAACCCAGTGTTTACTGAACAGCCGAACCCACATGATGAGCAACTCACTTCAAGAAGGCAGTGTCTTCTTCCTGCCGAATTCCCAGCATGAACCATGTCCCAGACCAGAGTGGGTCTGGATAAACAATTGTTGGGTTCCTGTTCTTTTGTCTCTAAGCGTGACATTAGTGCAGCAGCCACCACTGCACAATGGCCCTGCATCCACAGCGGGCACCAGTAAGAGCCAGTCCCTAAGTCCTGTGACCCGCATCTTCGGTCCCAAGCCCTGGTATTACCCCCAAAATCACAGAGACGTGTGCAGGCAGCCTCAAGTATACCTGCCTCCTCTTCTTCCAAATAGTCATGTTTCTACTGTCATGAGCAATCTGCACCCCTTGCACCTGGTACTGAGGCAGGCAGGGGCCACACCCAGAAGAGGAATTTCTCCCCTGGGGCTGGCAGTCCCGAGGGGAGAATGAGGGAATCAAGGACCTGAGCAGCAGGTTCTGATTCTATACGTGGACCCAGGAGAGGCAGAACAGAGTCACGTCGGGATGGGGTGGAGCTGGGTGACAAGGGGATGCTGACATGCAGGGAGAGTCAGCGACCAACACCTAAGACCTGGAAAGAAAGGTGTCATTTTCTACAGCATCGTCCTTAACACCGAGGTACAAATTCTCCAGGCTTTGTGTTTCTCAGCTACGTCTCTGGCCGATGTTGCACGTGTGACACAGATGCAGACACTTTGCTTCCTCCCACACACTGGCCCACTCTTCTGGGCTGAAACGTTGTCACTGCCACAAATGCCGTCCTCCCTTGTGGTCACGTGCATTTCATATCCCTCCCGTATGCTCTGAGAGCCTTTCTATCCTGCTACACAGCAAACACGTCTTTCAGCATCCAAGCTGCACCTGACCCTGACCACACACTGGGGATACCGAGGCACAGCACCTGTGCCCTATGCCAAGAGCTCACAGCCAAGGCCAGAACGCACAGCATCTGCTGGATCTTTCAACACTCTGTGTGCACATGACAAGGGTGATGTTTTTTCTGGGAACCACCACTCACAGGCAATGGCAGGTCCCTGCACATCTGTAAGCCCCATGGTGTCACCTGTGGAGTGGGGTCACTAGGGCCACTGCATTGGCTCGAAAGGTACTCTCTACAGGGGGAACTAAAACTATATCTATCATCTGGACTCTGTAACAACTATGTAAGGACAGGACATCCCTGGAGTCCTAGATTACCCACATCACTCCTGAGCCAGGATCCAACAGCAGAAGAACCTGAGGATAATTCCACAGTGGCCATGTGACTCCCTGGCCACCTCTGGGCAGGACAAAGAATGACCGACCACATGGGCAGGACATCAGATTCTCTGGAAAATGCACACAGAATTTCCCTCAGAGCTCTGCATGGCCAGACCAGCTGAGCAGGACCTGGGAATCACAGGCACTGGTCTTTTCAGTGAATATAAAAGACAATGCTCAGGTGGAAGGTGACAGGGACTGTCTGCTGGGTCTGCAAACCCAGTTATCCTGCACGGCCAAACCAGCACAATGAACAACTCACTTCAAGAAGGCCGTGTCTTGTCCCTGCTGAATTCCCGCATGCAATGTGTCCCAGACTACAGTGGGTCTGGATAAACATTTGTTGGGTGGATGCTCTGTCTCTGACTTTGGTGCAGGAGTCACCACTGTACACTGGCCCTGCATCCAGAGCAGGCACCAGTAAAAGCTAGTCCCTCAGTCCTGTGATCCCCACCCTCTGTGCCAAGCCCTGGTATTACCCCCATAACCACCCACCATCCAGAGACATGTGCAGACAGCCTCAGGTGGACCTTTCCCCCTCCTCTTCCAAATATTCATGTTCATATTGTCATGGGTAACCTGCACCCCTCGCACCTGGTATTGAGGCAGGTATGGGTCACAGAGAGAAGAGAAAAACTTCCTCCATTGGCACCGGCAGTTCCCAGACCTGATTCCACAGCAGATCTGATTATACACCTAGACTCAGGAGGCCCTTGAGCCTCCAGCAGCCAGTGTGGAGCAGCCACCAGGGGACAGAACAGAGTCACCTGGCAAAGCCACCTGGAGATGGGGTGGACCTGGGTGACAAGGAGATGCGGACATGCAGGGAGGGTCAGTGACCACAACCTCAGACTAGAAAGAAAGTTGTCATTTTCTACAGCATTGTCCTCAACACTGAGGTACAAATTCTCCAGGCTTTGTGTTCCTCAGCTCTGTCTCTGGCCGATGTTGCATATTTGAGACAGATGCACCACTTTGTTTCCCCCCACACACTGGCCCACTCTTCTGTGCTCAAACGCTGTCAGTGCCACAAACGCCATCCTACCTTATGGGCATATGTGTTTCATCTCCCTCCTGTTTGCTCTGAGAGCCTCCTCATTCTGCTACACATCAAAGACTTCTTTCAGCATCTAAGCTGTACCTGACCCTGACCACACACTGGGGATACTGAGGCACAGCACCTGTGTCCTACCCCAGAAGCTCACAGCCAAGGCCAGGAACTTACAGCATCTCCTGGGTCTTTCAACACTCCATGTGCACATGACAAGGGTGAAGTTTGATTGTGGGAAGGACCTCTCAGAAGCAATGGCAGGTCCCTGCACATGTGCAAGCCTTATGGTGTCACCTGTAGAGTGGGGTCACGAGGGTCACTGCATTGGATTGAAAAGTGCCCTTCAGAGGGGGAGCTAGAGCTACACCTGACATGTGGACTTTGCCACAAAATATTTAAGGACAGGACACCCCTGGAGTCCTAAATTGCCCAAGTTACCCTGAGCCAGTATCTAACAGAGGAAGGACCTTAGGTCTCAGAGTAATCCCTCAGTCACCATTGTAAGTCAGTCCCTGGCCATCTCCATGCAGGACAAGGAATGGCCACAGGGGCAGCACATCATAAAACCTGGAAAACGCACACAGAATTCCTGTCAGAGCTCTGCATGGCCAGATCAGCTCAGGAGTGAGGCCAGAACACAGCCTACAGTGGTGATGTCAACCCAGATGTTGGGACCAGAAGGAGAATGAGAATTCTGTGTGCTGAGGATGGGCCTTCAGGGTGCCCCCCGCCCCTCTCTGTGTCCCTTGGTGCTGAGCTCTTCTCTGGAAACCACACAGCTCCTCCCGCAGCAACCCCTGACTGCTGATTTGCAACACAGACCACTCTCTCCAGCAAGGGGACAAGAGAGGCCTGGAAGAATCTGCCCAGCCTGGGCCTCAGGAAGCAGCATCGGAGGTGCCTCAGTCATGGCCTGGACCGCTCTCCTCCTCGGCCTCCTCGCTCACTGCACAGGTGCTGCCCCTCGGGTCCCAGCCACTGGTCCAGTCTCAGGGCTCTGGGTCCAGCCTGGCTCTGACTCTGAGCTCAGCAGGGCCCTGCCTGTGGTGGGCAGGATGCTCAAGAACCTGCTGCGGGTGGATGGGCTGGGGGGCTGAAATCCCCCCACACTGCGCGCCTGTGCTCACACTGCCCTAAGCGCTCTTTCATCCCTGGAGCTGTGTCCAGGCCAGGCACGTGGGAAGATTTTCTTGGTGTTCGGCTCCTCAGTTTCAAGCCTTTTCTCTCCCCTTTTCTCTCCTGTAGGTTCCATGGCCTCCTATGAGCTGACTCAGCCACCCTCAGTGTCAGTGTCCCCAGGACAGCCAGCCAGCATCACCTGCTCTGGAGATAAATTGGAGGATAAATATGCTCACTGATATCAGCAGAAGCCAGGCCAGTCCCCTGTGCTGGTCATCTATGAAGATAGCAAGTGGCCCTCAGGGATCCCTAAGCAAGTCTCTGGCTCCAACTCTGGGAACACGGCCACTCTGACCATCAGCAGGACCCAGGTTCTGGATGAGGCTAATACTGTCAGGCGTGGGACAGCAGCACTGCACACAGTGACACAGACAGATGCGGAGTGAGACAGAAACCTGCCCCCTCGACCTGGCTCACAAGGCCCTGCCCTCTCTCCTCCCCATCACACTGAGCAGGAGGGCGCCTTCCATGTGGAATGGAAGTTTCCAGTCCTGTCCCTGCCCTTATGTTCCCGAGAGATGGGAGCAATTTCCTGCCCACCTCTAGGCTCAGCTTATCCCAGAATAAACTGAGCTGGTCGCTTTGATGATCAAATGCCAGCTCCCCAAAGACCTCAGAAATCCTGGTATCTAAGTAGCACCAAGTCTATTAGTATCAAAGGAGACCAGTCCTAGGATGGAGTCATTTTAGTGTCTCAGAAGGCACAGGGCAATGGAAGGTTTTATGAGGTTTCAGGATATGCACGTGAGCAGTTAAAGGCAGGTCTTACAAGGAAGGAACCTATTAGAATTGCGGCCTATCTGTGATATCATAGCACAGCCTGGTGGACACAGAGAAGGGAAGGTCTTGAATCAAGTCTTGATCAATAAATATTCATTAGATAAGTGAGCAATTTACCTAGGTGAGAACTGTGTGCTCTCTTGAGCAGACCACTTACCTGGATAATTGGTTTTCTGAAATTTCCTGAAGCAATGAGAGACATTCTTTATTGTTTACATGTACCTCATCCTCCTGGGAAAGAGTGTCCTGGAACCAGCAGTTAACACTGACGCAGTTGGTTTGAGTCCTCAGCACAAACATTCATTGCAGGCTGAAAAGTGATAATGGAAGAGAAAGGAGTTTATTAAATCCCTAGACACAACCAAATCCATGAGCAGGGATGAGAGATGCGGGCTCAGCTGGCCCAGTCCCACAGGGGTCTTCCCTCTTTTGATGGAAATGACCACACGAGGGTTCCCCAAGTGGTGTTGGGGGACCATCCAGATGGAGGGAACTGGCCTCCCAGGGTTCCCTGCTGCTTGGACTGAGCCAAGGTTAGAGGGATGGAAGTCTGATCCAGTCCTTCCCAGCAGCATCTCCAGGCTCCTCCTCCCTCTACTGGGGCTTCCCCTCTCCTCCCCAGCACCATCATTGCTGCCTCATCTCCTGTCTCCTCCCTGTGCTCACCCTGACTCCTCCCTCTGCTCCATGCCCAGCCTCTGTAGAGCAGCCAGGGCCCAGAGACTTGGGCAGAAGCTTCCATCCCACCAGCTGCAGAACCTTCCCTACAGAACCAGGCCAGTCCCTGTGTCTCGTATTTGTAGAGATCCCAATCCCCCTGAGAGATGCCAGGTGGGCTCTCTGACCCTAGCTGGGAAACAAGCCCACAGTGACCCAGGCTGTTGGCATATGGACTTCAAGCTGGCTAGACCCCACTTGACTGCACCTCCCTGGCCAACTCCAACATCCGGGCTGGGAGTCTGAAATCCTAGTTCCCTTTGCCCATTCACTTCCACTGGATTTGCTTCTAAACTCCCTGTGCCTCAGCTAGTCTGCCCATCAGAATCAGCGACAGGCATTCTCCAGGGCTGTAGTGAGGGCCCTGGAACTCACTCTCTCTCTCTCTGAGCCTCTGTTTCCTCATCAGTAGTGGGAGCTAGAAGACCCCCTGCCAGGTGGGCCAGTCCATGACATCTACAGAGAGAGCAGGAACCTCTCCTATTTCCTGGAGGAGAGCTGGGGTGGAGGCTGCAACCCAGGATCATCAGAGGAGGTGGGGTCTTCGAGGCTCCTAGGGACCCCTTAAGCGGGGGTCAGAGTGACTTCAGGGGTCTTATTGTTTGATCCAGACAGAAGATGTTTCCAGTTGTGAAAAATGACTTCAGGGACAACAAGGACAGAGATTCCCCTCTCTGGACACCAGTGGTTGATGTGCCTGGAGTACTCCTCGTACCAGGCAGGGGAGAGAGTCCTAGGAAGTTCTAAGTGTCACCTAGATTTCGGGCCTCGGGGCCTGTATCAGGGGTAGGTGATGTCACAGTGAGTTGATGCTCTACAGCCCCTTCCCTAGGAGGTGGCAGAGGGAAGAGCTGGGGGTCATCTGAGGTGTGAGTGAGTCCAACCCTGAGGGTCTTCCCAAGCTGCAGGTGCCTGGGTGTAGAGGGAAGAGGTTCTGGTCAGACAGGTCTGGTGTTGAATCCTGGTCCATTTATTCATTTGGTCAAGAAATACTCATGGAGGGCCCACTATGTGCCAGGTGCCACGTCAGGTGACTGGGGACACAGTGTTGAGTGGGACAGTTGGCCCCTTCACTGCTGGAGGTATGATATTCTCAAGCCGGGACTCAGGGCTCTACGATTGTATGTCAAATATACAGCCTCTCTGTGCACGTCTCCAGAGACTGATTTCCTGGAGTTCCAAGTGACAGCCATCATTCATTCGCCTTGAATGCGAAAGTTAAAAGAGCATCCAAAAACGCAGTGACCCAGATCAATAATATTTAATGCAATATTTTCAAAAATCAAAATTAATGCCCAAAAAACCCACAATGCAGAAAATTTCAGGATCTGACTCACTCGCCTCAGTGGTTTCCCTCTTGGTCCTACCCACAGTCCCACAGGTGAGTGAGTGACCACGGGAATGCAAACCCAGAGTCAGGCTCCTGCACCCCCTTCTGCCCGGCCACCAGAGCCCTCTCCTGGGTCTCCACCTTCCTCTTCTGAAGAGCTCCAGTTGGTTAGTGCTCAGGCTTCTACTCCTGGTCTCTTCTGCCCCCTACTGGACTCTCCCCTTCTAGCTGCACTCCAGGCAGCTGGTGGAGGTTAAAGAACAGAAACCTCCCAAAACTCCACCCTCCAGTTCCAGGCTGGCTCCACCCCATGTCCAAAAAGTCTGGTCCTCCCAGGTCTCTAATTGCTATTAGTAAGTCCCGGGGTGCAGTCTTTACACCAAGTCGCTGTGCGCCTCAGGCAAGAAACTCTCCCTCTCTGAGCCTCTGTTTCCACATCAGTAGAAGGAGCTAGAAGGCCTCCCTGCCAGGTTGACAAGTCTACTCTGTGACATCTACAAAGGGAGCAGGGATCTCTCCCATTTCCTGGAGGAGAGCTGGGGTGGAGGCTGCAACCCAGGATCACCAGAGGAGCTGAGGTCTTTGGGGTTCCTGAGGACTCCTCAGAGGGGGATCAGGAGCTGCAGAGCCAGCTTCTACCTCTAGGGACTCAGAGATCCAGAACCTTTGTCACTTCCTCAGCCAGTACTTGTCATCCTGTGCCTCAGACTCTCCCAGATCCCAACAGTGAGAAGCTCAAGATGAGACAAGAAAGACCAGCCAGCTTGAATTTGGGGATGATGGGGAGTGGGGAGCTGGGGATCCCTGGACCTGGGAGAGAGGAGTCTGCAGTGCTTGCAGGTGGAGTTTCTGGGATGTGGGGGCTGCAGACTGGGCAGGGGACTGACCAGCAGGAGGCCAAGGTGGGGGACACCCTCAGACATGGAGCAGAGTAGAAGCAACTGGATGGGGTACACCCCTCTGCTTTGAGAGAGAAGGGCCAGGGCGGGACCCAGAGGGCTCTGCAGAGGCACCACAGACCCTCAGCAGGGGGGTCCACCAAGCAGGACAGCTGGACTTGACCTCCTCTGCCCAGGCCTGGATCCAGCCTTTCCACATCTCAGTCCAGGAGGGCAGGGGGCAGGCCTGGGTGGCCAGAGCTGCAGCTGCACCTGCTGGGGAGGCCTAGTCCAGTCCTCTAGGGTCCCCAGCCAGACTCGGATTTCCGACTACAACCACCATAGGAGGATGTGGTCTGCGGTGGCGACGTCTGCCCAGAGGCCACAGCAGGTGCAGGGGTGGGGGTAGGGGCAGCAGCTGGGGATGCTACATTTAGGGACAGCCCCTCTTTATCCCCAAGACCTGGGACTTTCCCTGGAAGGAGCCACAGCTTCTGGGTCCTGAGCAGTGGGTAAGTGTCATACCCACAGAGGGCCTGGGAGGGAGCAGCTTCAGCCTAGACCCTCAGGGTAGACCCTTCCCCAGCCCCCATAACACAAAGAGCCCAAGAACAGAGGCAGGAACAGGCCAAGCTCCCTGGTGGAGAAGAAGGTGTGCTGGACCAGGGGTTTCCTAGGGCCCTCCCTTGTGCCCTGAATGATGTCTGTTAGGGCACCTACACAACGTTACAGATCAGTGCCTTGCCTATCTCCAAGGACAGGGATGTGTGGTGATTATTTGTATAATCCAGCCCCCAGTGCCTGGGCCTCAAAAGTTGCCCAAGCAATACATATAAAGATCCAGCCTGGAGATCTTTGAAAACTGATTCGATGAGTTGAACCATTAAGTCATGATCACCATCCTCAACTTCATCTCTTTCTTCCTCCTCCTTCTCATTATCATCACCTTCAAGAACTGTGAAGGGTCTGAGACTTCATCCCATTTGCAGACTAAAATGTAAGCCTGCCACAGTGTCATGGATGCTGGCAGAAGATACAAGATTCCTAGGTCAGAAACAATGGACAGTCTGTCTTTCACAGCAAGAGCAGTTGCCAAGGTATCAGCATTGTCTTGCACCAGTTCCACAAGGTGATGCAAAGAAGGCCAGGTGACATCTGCGTGCCAGAGCTCAGGGATCTTAAAACATTTTATACTTTACAGTAAGCATATCTGCCTTTTGTTCCAAAGAGAGGCACTCTCTGTACCTTCCAAGGTTGTTCACTCTACAAACATCCTTGCAAAGATAATCCACAAGAAAGGCAATCAGTGCCTTTGCCCGAGAAACATGCAGAAATGCAGAGATCCATAGCAGACCACTGTCTCCCAACAACCATCAACTTTATCAATGAAATGAAGTCTTGGGCAATTTATCTGTTACCATAGCCCTCAAAAAGATCTGGCTTGATTGTCACCAAATGTATCAGGGAAGTTAAGGAGTATCTGACTCAAAATATGAACCAAGCAATTCTCAAAGGGGCCTCCCAGGAAATTCACTTTAGGAAGTCCTACAAGGCTCCTCTGAGAGTTGCTAAAACAAAACATTGACAGCCCTAGAGGGCTGCAGATCCGAACTTGAGCAGATATTTTTAAAGATTTTGTGGCAGAAAAAGTAACTGGAAAGCAAGAGGGCAGACCTTCACTGCAGTTCTGTAAGGTGACAGAACAGGGGCCTTTCTCACCAGAGTATGGGGTCCTGAAGATCTCAAACATTTTTATACTAGGTTCTCAGGGGCAACAGAAAAGATGGGAGCGGTGAATGGGGGGTAAAGGAATGCAAATGACACAAGGGGCCACATGAAGCAAAAGAGGTTTATTCAACCAGATTTAGTCCATGTTTAATTGAGCAACTCCTTTGTGATGAGCTCTGGGTTTTCCCATGCACCAAGCAGTGTGTTACCACCTAGACCCGGAGAGCCATGTCATCATCAGGAAAGCACGCCCTAGTGTCATGCAAGGACCAGGCCTCAGATTCCGACTCCAGCCCTACCGCCTCTTGGCCCTGTGACATTAAAAAAGTAGGGAATCAGCCTGAGCAGCATTTCCTCATCTTCAAATGTGGGGGACAGTAGATAATCTTAGCTGCCAGGATTAGTGCTTGTAAAGCACCAGGGCTAAAGAGCATTGCTATTATTACTGTATTATGCATCATATTCCCATATCATAGTCAAAAAGGACCCCAACTCAAAGCAACTGCCAGTCCTCTCCTCCTCCACCACTGCTGAATGGAGCCAGACATGAGTATTCCAGGTGGAGAGACGAATAGAAATACAGGGGACGAGCCCCTTCCTAGATCCTAGCGCAGTTTGCTCCCTACTCAAGAAATGACATTGGGCCCTGCATTCATGTTCTCTGGATGGTAATTTTCTCACCTGTAAAACAGAGACACTTGCCTCAATGATGCCCCACACGTTGTTCTGAATCCCAAAGTAAGGAACAACAAAAAGAGAACCAGGATTTGTTCAACACCCACTGAGTGCTTAGCAAACACATAGTTTCTTTAACCCTCACAACCTTCATGCTGCAGAGGAACTCTCCCCATTTTACAGATAAGGAAACAGAGGCCCAGGGGTAACCTAGGTCTGGATAGACTCCACATTTATGATTTCACAACTCTTCCTTGCCTGAAGGATATAGAATCACTCCCTGCAGGGCTCTTGCCCGACTCAAGAAAGGGCCACAGGGTAGCCGGCCGGGCTTAACCTAGCCAAGAAACGGCTGGTCCCAACTGGCTGGAGTGCAGTGTGCAGTCACGCAGCCTGGAGGACTGATCAGAAAAGAAGCCACAGCTCCAGCCCCAGCCCCAACACCCTGAGCTCAAGCCCTTGGGGACTCCTGCTGGGTAGCTCTCTAGGCCCTAGGGACATGCTCCACAGACCCAGGCTGCCCTTTGGGAAACGGGGAAGGGAAGTGAGTCAGGTGTGCACCACCCAGGGCCCCAGAGGCGGGGCCAGGCAGGCAGCTGTGGTGGGAGGCAGTTGAGCCTTGGATTGTGTCCGCATCAGGGCAGTTGGTAGATGCCCCTCTGGGAGAGATTCCCAGGGGTAACAGCCATGGATGAAGGGCCTGGGCTAGGGACAGGGACCAGAGCCAGTCCAGGGAGAGGACAGAGCCAACAGACTGGGGCACACTGTAACAGCCCTGCTGGCAAGAGGGACCTGGGCAAGGCCCTCCAGGGAGCCCACGCTGCAAGTCGGGTCAGAGGTGCCCCTGACCCTGAGGGCCAGTGAGACCCAACACAGGCCAAGTGGGTCGTGAGACCCCTGAGGAGCTGGGTCCTGCTCCCAGGCAGTGCTGGCCCCTGCTGCTGCTGGGTCTGGCCATGGTCGCCCATGGCCTGCTGCGCCCAATGGCTGCACCGCAGAGCAGGGACCCAGACCCTGGAGCCTCAGTTGGAAGCAGCCGATCCAGCCTACAGAGCCTGTGGGGCAGGTAAGGAGTGAGAGATTTCAGGGAATGTGGGGGTCCTGCGGCAGAGCTGGGAAAGGTGACCAAGGGGAGACAAGCCAGAGGAGTGAGGAGGAAGGTTAACCCCTAAGAGGGGCCTGGGCAGACACTGGCTTTAACTAATGGGTTGATATTTGGTCCATCACAGATTTGTTTGAATTATTGTTTTTAATATCATATTAAGATATTATTTTTCTTGATTTCTGGGTTTTCTAACCCTACTTAAATTTTGCACCAAGGTCAGTGCCTCAATCACCTAGTCCTAGTCCTCTGGGTAGGGCAGGAACAGAGGCAAAGACAGGACGTCCACAGGGGGTGATGGTCACTGTCCCCACAGGATGCCCAGGCCTGTTCTTCTTCCTCCTCCTCCTCCTCCTCTCTGCCCATGTGCCTCCTGCCCTGTGAGGGCAGGGGCCATTCCCTGGAGAAGGCAGCAAGGGCTTGGCTTGGTCTCCCCCAAAGCCGTTCATTCACCGACTTGCACATAAATGCTTGCTGGGGCCAGGCTCAGGGACACAGGGAAGGTGGGCTGAACCGAGGGGAGCTCATCGGAACAGGCCCATGTTTGGAGCAATAAAGGGAGAGGAGAGCTCCCTCTGGGATGATGCCCAGGCTGGTCTCACAGATCAAGGGGCACTGACTGGTGATGGGTGCCCCCAAAAGACAGAGCAGTGTCAGAGGAGAGGAGAGCACAGGATGAAGCTGGGAGCTCCTGGGTGACTGGGAAGGGGAGGAAGGAAGACCATAGGATCCGTGCCCCATCCCCAGAGTCCAGGACGAGTCCTTGGATGGATTTAGATAGGAGACTGATTATCAGAGTCGGATTTGTGTTTTTGGAAAAATTAGCACTGGATAGGAGGCTGATATGAGGACTGATTAGAGGAGAGAGGAGAGGGGGTGATGGCCAGGTCCAGGGTAGGTGGAGAGCCTGGAGGAAGTAGTGGGGTGGGGAGGACACACAGATCCAGAGCACCCAGGTGCCCAGTTTCCTATGAAATGGGAGCATGAAGCTGAAGTGAGGGATGAGCAGAGGGGAGCAGACACTCTCGGGGACTGTCTATGGGCGTTGAAATGTATAACCATTTTAGTAATAGGCGGCGAGTCAAAAAACAGAGTGTATTTATCTAAATTGGGCAATTCCACTTCTAGGAATTTATCCTAAGGGTGTGGCGGGGAGGGGAATAATCAAAGCTGTAACCAAATGTTTATAACAAGGGTGTGTTAGCTTAGCATTATTAATGATGGGAGAAAACTAGAAATAACCCAAATATCTGAAAGGGTGTGAAAAAACGCAATTGTATTTGGCGGTTGTTGTTGTTGTTGTTGTTTTGAAACAGAGTCCTGCTCTGTTGCCCAGGCTGGAGTACAGTGGCATGGCCACAGCTCACTGCAGCCTCAACATCCAGGGTTCAAATGATCCTCCAGCCTCAGCCTCCTGAGTAGCTAGGACTACAGCTGCAGGCCACTACGCCTGGTGAATTTTTATTAGGATTATTATTATTTTAGAGACAGAGCCTCGCTATGTTGCTCAGGCCTGTCTCAAATTCCTAGGCTCAAGCAATCCTTCTGCCTCAACTTCCCCTGTGCTGGACTTACAGGCAGGAGCCACTGCACCTGGCCCAACTGTGTTTTTAAAGTATATATGCATTTTCAAAAACCTCTCTGAAAATATAGAAAAATGTTAATGGTGTGTCTGGCTGGCTGGTGGGATTTCCCCTAATTTTAATTGTGGCTTTATAATTTTCTGGTTTTGTGATGTTGTTCACAAAAAGAGACATTTCTTCTAATACAATTTTTAATACAAGAGTAACATACTCATGTACATTACTCTTTTTGCAATAAGTACATTACAAAATGTAATGACTTTTGTACATTACTCTTTTTTCTTGCAAAAAAAAAAAAATTTAAGCAGAGAAGTATACAAAGTAAAAACAGTGCCTCTTCTTACCATCTCCCACCTCTTCCCAGAGATAGCCACTGTCAGGTTGGTCAATATGCTTCCAGAACTTTTCCTGTGTTGTATGTGTCCCTGAAAATACACACACACACACACACACACACACACACACACACACAGAGTTGGTGTTGGGATTTTATTTTGCAAAAATAGAGCCATATTCTGCATATTACCAACTTTTAATCTATTATTGACACTTTCTGTATCAGTCCATATGGATTAACCACATCCATTGCTTATAAACTTTGCTTTATAAGCAAAGTTTAGATGAGCCAAGATTTATTTCCACTCAAAAATCTAAATGACAAATGATGCTGCAGTGGAAATTCGTGTGTGTGTGTGTGTGTGTGCAAAGTGCACTTATATATCTCCCCAGGATAGATGCCTAAAAGTGGAATTGCTGGATCAGAGAACGTACTTTTGAGATGTTATAGGTGGTGCTTCCAAAAGTCTGTGTCCACTCACTCTGGTGAGTGGTAGTGCCTTCTCTCCTACATTCTTGCCAATAATGCAAAATTGAATGTATTTATTGTTTTATTGTGTATTTTATTACTGGTGAAATTTATTTTTTATATTTTTATTCATTGGTTTTATTTCCTCTGTGGTCACCATGTTGCCCGCTTTTCCATTCTGTTGTTTTCATCTTTTTATATATCTATAATATATTGGGATATATTTGGGATTTTAGCCACTTGTTTAATATATGCATTGTAAATAATTTTCCCTGGTCTGTTTTACGGGTCTTTTGTTTATGGGGTCTCCCACCATAAAACTGTCGTAAATTTTTGTGTCGAACTGGTTTAACCTTTTATGGTTTCTGTGACCTCCGCCATGTGTAGGAAGTTGTCTTTATTTCAATATTATAAAGTCATTTTTCTATCTTATTGTGGTACTTTTGGTGTATTGGTGTTTTATTGTTTTTTCTTTACTTCACCTGGAGTTTATTTTTGTGGATGTAGGAATAAAACCTTATCTTCCAAATAGGAAAGTCAATCATCACACCTTTGTTGAATATAAATGCAGCTTTACTCAACTACTACACATTACTGATTTGTTACATTCTTTCTGTGGTTCTATTGGTTTATTGATCTATTCCCACACCCAACCTGTTTTGGTTATTTTAGCTTTATAGTATGTTCAGTATCTGGTAGGGAAAGAACCTGTCATCGTTACTTTTTCTCAAAATAGTCATGTCTATTACCCGTCGTTCTTAAGAGTTAGACTGCAGAATCGGTTCCCTAATTTTCAAAAATCATTCTTTTGGTGTTATGTTTGTAATATCATAGAATATGGGATTAATTTGAGAACTGCTATATTTATAATGCTCAGTGGTGTTTTTGTCCAGAGACATGACGTACTCTCCATTCACTCAGAGAAGTGGTTTAATATTTTATTCATGCAAATCTTCCACACTTTGTTTTTTATTCATAAAGCGTTTGTAAATATTTTATTGAAGTTACAAATTTTTTTCCCAATTTCATATCCTAAATGATTACTGTTTCTATAGCAAGGAACCCTGTTAACTTCCGTATGTTACTCTTGTATCCAGCCACTTTAACTCTTGTATTAATTCCAGCAGTTCTTCAGCTGATTCTCTGTGTGTGTGTGTATGTGTGTGTGTGTGTTTAGCCAACTATCACACCATTTGCCAAAAACAATTTTCTCTCTTTTTCCCTAATATTTATACATCCTCTTCTTCCCGCTTTATGTCATTTCATTGGCTAGAATCTATGGAATATGTTAAATAATAAAAGTGAGACTAGACAACCTTACCTTGTTTCTGATTCTTCAAATGTTTTGCCTTTAAATATGAAGGTTGCAGTAAATTTGGGGAGATATTCTTCGTTAAGAAAGTTTTCTTCAGTAACTTAATAAAATGCTAAATGTTTGCTTTCTTTATGTGAGAAACAAGTGTTGAATTTATATTACTATTATATTAAATTGTTTCAAAAATCTGCTGCACACGTCTTAAATACAAATGTATTAAATACAAGCTGCTGCTGAGATGAAAATTGCTGGCCCCGTCACAATGGGTATCTTGCAATGTAAATAAATTCCCTTGGGAAATAAAATCAGATTTGGAAAAGTCTGAGGCTTCTTGCCATCATGAACTCTTAGCCTGTGACCTGGGTGTTTTTCTTTTTCTCTGGGGGATGTTAATGGTACCTTGTGTCATGCTAGGATGTCTAGGACAGAGAGCAATACAATGAGGGGAAGGCATTCTGCGATGTCCCCATGCCTCTGGCTTGAAGAGTAACTTGCTGAAGTGAGGACTCTGTGGAGGAGCAACGTTATATGGAAATAAGTTTAGTTGGGATCTATTGAGTTGGAGGTGTCTACAGAGCATCCAAGCAGACGTAAGTTGAGGAGGCAGAATATATGTGAATCTGGAGCCAAGAAGAGAGGTAAGGGCTGGAAATAGGGATCTAAGACCCCTCGACAGTCGTGAGTGTGCACAATGAGGGTCAGATGCAGAGAAAATTAGGAGAATACAGAGAGCAGAACCCAGGATGGGGATCTGGGAGTCGGCAGTTGGGCATGGGCCTGAAAGAATAGGAAGCCGAGGAGGAAAGGGGGCAGTCTCCGACACCAAGGAGGAGAGAGTGACTAGAAAGAAGAACTTCTTGCAGAGACCTAAGGGGACTGGGGAAGAACTGCAGACTGAACTGGGACAAAGCACTGTTGGCCTTAACCAGAGAGATTTGAGGGAGAGATGAGGCTGAGAGCCAGGCGACCCTGCCGTGTCCCAGCATAAAAACAGTACCTGACACAGATGGATGCTTGGGAACTGTTGTTGGATGAATGAGTGGACAGATGCATGGATGGATGGGTGATATATGGATGGACAAACAGATGAATAGATGAACAGCTGGATGGACAATTGAATGGATGGGTAGATGGAAAGAATGATCTGAGAGATCAGAAAAAGCTTCATGCACAAAGTGGGACGGAACTGCGTCTCCATGGGTAGAAAGCAGAGGACTATCCACTTGAGTCAGGAATGACCCAGTGTTCTCAATATAGGGAGAAAGCCAGCCTAGCTTGACTGGGGACACTCATGTGGGGACTCAGAGGCCCTTTAAATGAGGTCAGACGAGGTTGGACGGGTCGAAGCCAACTCAGCACTCCTCTGCCACACTGCACAGGAGGGGATGTGTCACTCTGGGAGTTGCTGGGACCTATTGGTCCCAGTGTTGTCATCAGCACTCACAGCCTCAGAGAGGAAGGACACACACTGGGTTGACTCCAAGGCTGTGGGTGGCACTTGCCTTGGACAGGGGACAGGCATGGGGAAACCTCTGGGGGACTGGCCACCCCCCTGCCTCATGCCTAGGTCCCAGCCCCGCCTACTGCAACCCTGTGCCCGTCATGCCCAGCAGGCTCCTACTCTAGCCCAGCCCCCAGGGAGCAGACCCCAGGTGCTGGCCCCGGGGGTTTTGGTCTGAGCCTCAGTCACTGTGTTACATCTTCGGTGCTGGGACCCGGCTCACCGTCCTAGGTAAGTGGCTCTCAACCTTTCCCAGATTGTCTCACCCTCTGCTGTCCCTGGAAAATCTGTTTTCTCTCTCTGGGGCTTCCTTCCATCTGTCCTCCCAGCCTTAAGCACTGACCCCTACCTTTCTCCATGGGGCCTGGAGGAGGCGCGTTAGTCTCAGGGTAACCGGCAGGAAGGGCCCCCACAGTGGGAGCAGCTGCCTTCAGGTTCCAAGAGCTGGATGCAGCCTGGTCCCGGGGCCTGAGCTGGGATTGGGCAGGGTCAGGGCTCCTCCTCTCTTCCAGGGCAGATGTCTGAGTGAGGGACAGAGGCTGGCTCTGATGAGGGGCCCTGCAGTGGCCTTAGGGACATTGCCCAGTGACCCCTGGGGTCAAGGCCAGAGGCTGCTGGGGTGGGCCTGGGGGCTGCTGAGTCTCATAGTCTAGGGGAGTAGCCCCAAGAACAGCTGAGGGTCTAGGCTGAGGACTCGATGCCTATCCAGCCTGGGAGGGCCACATGGGGGCCTGGTGACACAGGGGTCACCCCAAGCGGAGACGAGTGGAGGGCACAGAGAGAGCTCTGGGTCTAGGCTGCAACTCTGTGGTCTGTGCTGGGTCATGAGGACATGGGGACACAGAAGGACGGGTGAGACTGGGGGAGGTGCCAGAATCTGACCCTCCCAGGACAGTCACCAGAAAGAAGAGGGTGTCTTAGGGCAGAGATGTGTCTGTCCCTGGAGCCCCGTCACCTCTGGGGCTCGGTGTTTCTCCATTCACGGATTGGACTCCTGCTTGCCTCAAAGGGCATGTTAGACTCAGGAGATGACCACAGGGGAGCAAATGAGGGGTGTAGAGAACTCCATGGCTACCACGTGAAGTTTGGGGTCATCAGAGGCTGCTGGGGTGGACCAGGGGGCTGCTGAGTCTCATAGTCTAGGGGGGCAACCACAAGACCAGCTGAGGTGAAGGGCTCTGTAGTCGGGCTCGTGGACACAGGAGACATCTCAAAGCCTCAGAGGAGCCCCGAAGCTTGTCTAGGTGGAGCCCACTCCTTGCCAGGAGAGCCAAGTGGGCCGGGTGGGGGCAGAGCCCGGTGCCTGTGAAGGGTGGAAAGCTCCAGTTCAAAGCAGGCTTGGGCCTCCCCACGCACTGCCTGCCAGGACAGTCCTACGGGCTGAGCAGGGGACCCACAGTTCAGAGGAGGCTCTAGGTCCCGGAAGAATAAAGTGGGTGGTGGAGGGGGTGTCTAGGGGTGGAAATGAGGGATCCAGGGGTCAAGGCCACATTCTGAACTCAGACTCCAGAGATCAGAGAAGGAACACAGCCTGCCCTGCGTATATGGGGAAATCGAGGCTGTAGAGGAGAGGGGCTGGACCAGGACACCTGGGAAAGGTGACTTGGGAGGGCTCCTAGGAAGGTACAGAGCTGTCTGCCCTCCACAGGGCATGAGTGGAAAGGACGGGGAAAGGAGAGAAGGAGAGAACCCCGAGTGGACCGGATGGCCCCACTGTGAACCCTCCCAGAGACTTTAGACAGAGAGAGGGGCTCCGCAACACCCCGATGTTCTGTCTGCCCTCTCTCACCCCCTTCCCTGTCCACACAGGTCAGCCCAAGGCTGCCCCCTCGGTCACTCTGTTCCCGCCCTCCTCTGAGGAGCTTCAAGCCAACAAGGCCACACTAGTGTGTCTGATCAGTGACTTCTTCTACCGGGGAGCGTGAAAGTGGCCTGGAAGGCAGATGGCAAGCGCTGTCAGCGAGGAGTGGAGACCACCACGCCCTCAAACAGAGCAACAAGTGCAGCGGCCAGCAGCTACCTGGCCTGACGTCCGACCAGTGGGAGTCCCACAAAAGGCTTCACAGCTGCCAGGTCCGCCGCAGAAGGGAGCACCGTGGAAGACAGTGGCTGGGAATGTTCATAGGTTCCCACCCCTCACCCCACCCACGGGGGCCTGGAGCTGCAGGATCCCAGGGGAGGGGTCTCTCTCTCTCCATCACAAGGCATCCAGCCCTTCTCCCTGCACTCAATAAACCCTCAATAAATATTCTCATTGACAATCAGAAATCTTGTTTCATCTCATTTTTTCTTAAATTCCTAGCCTTCCCAGGGATCTCAGTGTGGGGTACAGGGAATTCTGCATCTAGTGTCAAAGTTACCCAAGGGGAGGAGGCTCACAGCCTCCCCGAGTCATCTCCCCAAAGGGTCCTTCCTCTCCCAGTCACCCCTCCCCCAACTCTCCACTGTACGCCTGAGCCACCAGCCTGGCATCAGTTCAGACCAGTCCCACACCTTCCTCAATTTTACTTCTCAACAAAGACCTGATCATGTAAAACCCAGCATTTCTAATGTGCCATCTGTGTCTGGTCATGTGTCTGGGCTGAAGGGTCCCCGCTCAGGGACAGGGGGCAGTTCCAGGTGAGATCCCATGTCACCATCATCCCACGCCCCACCCAACCTGCCAGGGAACCGGGTGAGCTCCCTGTGCCAGTGGGAACCGCAATCCACGGCAGAAAACTGTGCTGCAGTCTTTGCCCAACTGGGAAGGGACAGGGGCCCAGTGGGAGGTTTGCTGGGGGACTGTGGGGAGATTCAGGAGAAATGAAGGGGATCCCCAGAGACCAGATGTGGGTTAGAGGGAGCAATAATGGAAAAAGGACACCTTTGACTCAAGACCATGGTACCAGCAGGAACAGAAGCCGAAATTCCCCATTGCATACGAGGAACCAGTCAGGAGGGTGTTTACTGGGTGAGTGGTAAATAACTGTGCCGCCATTGGGAACCGGTAAAAACATTGGGAGAGGAATCATGCAGGTGTCTTTGTAAGGCTTCCACAATGCACACTGGCTGAGGAAACACACTGACAAATCCTGAACTAGGGAACCAGTTTAATATGATGAACCATAGCATATCCAAAAGCATGGTGATCTCCTTCTCCAGCTTCAGAAGACCCAAAATACTCTGAGAGATACCAGCGCTTCCTGGAACTAGTTTGGGGAATATGGGGTGAGGTTGATGCACAAGATATTACAGGTGTGTGATCACATGGCTGTGGATTGGGGATCAGGTTCAAGGTTAACACTAGCGTGGGGCTGGACGTCAAGCATGAAGGGTGTGAACTACTAAGTCAGGCCCAGGTAGAGTTAGTTTCTGACTGGTTTGTGGATGGATCTTGATGATGGTCAGCCTGCAGGAGCAGGAGGATGTGGGGAAATTGAGAGAACATGAGAGAAGTCACCAATCCAAGCTCCGCATCTATGGATTGCCTAGGGGAGGCTATGTCAGAGTCGAATTCAGGATGAGCTTCAGGGCTGGGTCAGGCTGGATAAGAGCTGAGTGAACGTGGGCTGACAGCTCCAGGCAAGGCCTGGCATCCGTTAGGAGTCAGATCCCACAAACCCTCCTGCCTGCGGAGCACCCTCTCCCTCCCTAGTTCATGATGGTGCAGCCTCCCTACCCAATCCCATGTACACCTGCTGCCTCATCTCAGAGACTTCTCAACTCATCCCAGTGTCTCTGGCAGGAGATGATGTTGGCCTCCTGGGTGTGGAGACCCCAGCTGTCTTGGTGAGTCCTCAGTGCCTGGGTACTCTCAGACCCCTTGTCTCTGCCTCCAGCACATCAGGCATGTGGCAGCTGCCTTCACCAGAGCTGCTGGGTAGTCCTGACAGGCCAGGGACAGAGCTTGCAAAGACAGGAAGCTCTGCAGTCACAATGAGGCAAAGCAAGGGCCCCTTACAGCTTGATCACAGCCACACCTGATCCAAATCCCAGCCTCTCATTAGAAGAACACTTGAGGGTTCTAGTTGCCACAGCACCTGTCTGAGCCCATTTCATGGAGGGGAAAACTGAGACCACCAAGGGCCAGATCCATAGCCCTGCTGGGTATAAAGCCATCCCCAGCAGCTACCTGACCTCCTTTCACTGCGTTGTAAGTTTCCATTATGGAAAACTTTGAACACATACATAAGGAGACAGAGGAATAATGATGCCCCCAAGTTCCCATCACCCAGTCCTCCAAATAATTCACAGACATTACTGACCTACACATGGCAGAATAACCCCCACATTACACAATACTTACTAACAAATACCAGAAATCACATCTTTTCAGCTGTAAATATCCCATTTCTATGCTGGAAAGATATGGGCTTAAAAAATAACTACAATATTATTACCAAACCTCAATAGAAATTATCACTAATTTCCTAATACCAAGAAATAATCACGGGCTCCTCAAACGCCTCACAAATGCCAGAAGCATCCTGACTTAGTTTTGTGTTGGTGCCGTGGTTATTTTGGGGTTTTTGGTTGTTTGAGAATTCAATATGGCATGAACTGGTGATGGGTGCACGTGCTGTTAGGCTGCTTGTCACCGGTGAATATCTACAAATTACTCTAGTGCTTCCTGGAAAGGCAGGAGCTGCAGGAACTGAGAGCTGTCTGGGGACCTTCCCATGGTTGGAATAAAGCCACACCTCACAGAACAAGAACCCAGGGCTATCATCTACTTCTGTTTTTGTTTTGTTTTGTTCTTTTCTGCAAAATGGTTAGAGCTTGGAGGGACATAACTGGACTCAGAAAAGACATTGCAAAATAGCTTCCAAGGACATGGGGCTGCTACCAGCCAAGTCACCCATGTCACATTGCCACTCTTGTAGTAATGTTAGGTGCACAGGATGGTAAATAGCTACATCCCTCAGATGGGAAGGAAGGTAGAGGGTTGAGGCTTCAGTTCACCTCCTTCTCATGAGCGCTGCAGAGTGTCTGTGAAAGCCAGGGGTCTACAGCTGGGCTCTGTTCACCCAGGAGTGAGCTGCATGCTCTAGGAAGGAAACACTTTGCACACAGATGATCCAGGCCCAGCCATCCTTCCAGGGTGAAGAAATCTCTCATGGTGAACTCTAGAATTCGAGTCATCTAATGTTTTGGAAGCCACTGCCATTATATTTGATGATAACAGGTGGCCACCAATGATGAATATTTTCCCAGGGGGAGTCACCCCAAGTGGCATCAGACTTCTCACATGGCCCCAGGGGATTAAATGGCTCCTGATTAGTCAGAGGATAACACGGTCCAGCTTATCATGTCCCTTTCTTATTTATCTTCTATGTCTTTCTTGCCCCAGTCCTCCGACCCCCGACTGATCTCCCATCCCTTAGTGAGAGGTGGTATTTGGAGACCACATTCTGGAGGCTCCCTCATGTACCCCATTTGAAAAAGACAATGGCAGCCACCATCCGAGTTGTCCCACCCACCATGACACCACATTCAGTGCCGCAGGGGATGCTCCCAGGGTTACCCTAACACATGTGGCTGGCATTTCATATTGGGACCAGCCAGGCCTCACTGACCAGGCCTACCCAACTAGAACTACTCCAGAAGGTGGGGCTGTACCCACCAAGGTTCCCAGAACACTGCAACCAGCCTCTCCATGGGAGGAGAGGGGCACCCTCGGCACCACCCCATGGTGTTACCAAAAGTGGAACCATGGGTTGGTTCAACTTTGCAGAGAAGAGCCCACCTATCCCATCTGTGGAAATTCACTCCTTAGCAACACTAATGCCCTCCAATAAATTCAATCCTGGGCCTGACTGATGGTTGGCACAAAAACCAAATCCAAGATCCCAATGTCCTCCAGAAGCATGGATTTCCAGGGATCCTGCTGCAGGTCACAGGATGTCACCGGTCCCCTTCTCTCTGTGGGTTGAGTGGGGGGGCCATGTGGACTCCCTCATGAGCAGATGCCACCAGGGTCAGTGGCCCCAGCTTCCTCCTTCACAGCTGCACTGGGGGCTGGGGGTAGGGGCGTCCCAGGGAGGGTTTTTGTATGCGCCTGTGTCACAGTGTGGGTTATTCGGCGGAGGGACCCGGCTGACCGTCCTCGGTGAGTCTCTTCTCCCCTCTCCTTCCCCACTCTTGGGACAATTTCTGCTGTTTTTGTTTGTTTCTGCGTCTTTGCTCAACTTGTGGTCAGGCTTTCTCCCTGGATCCCAGGCCTGAGCAAGGACCTCTGCCCTCCCTGTCAGACCCTTGCCTGCCACAGCAGGTCACTACGACCCCTTCACCTCTGACCACAGGGGGAAGGGACTGTATAGAATGACCTCCTAAGCCCCATTTGTCTGTCTCCTCTCTGTCTGTCTGTCTGTCTCTACATCTGCCAGAGGAAGGCTGGGTCTCTAAGCGTTCTTCTGTTCTGGCCTCCTCAGTCTGGGTTCTTGTCAGAACAGCGTTGCTCTTGGGTTACTTCGGTTCCATCTCCTGGGGAATCAGGAACAAGGGGTCCGAGGGGGGGACCTCTTGGGAGACTTTAGACGGACCCAGTGCCCTCGGGGCTGATGCTCAGGAATCCCAGGGCTGGGACCCAGGACCAGAATCCAGACCCAGAGTGAGGTACGAGGTGGACGGGCTGCCCTGGCTGTCTGGGGCTGCCAGGGACTGAGCCCTGAGCCAGCCTGAGACTCAGGAAACCCAGTCAGGAGAGAGAAGGGAGAAGCAGACTCTGGACACCAGAAAGCCAGGGAAAGGGTCTCCAAAGGAGAGGATGTGAGGAACGGGCAGGCTCCTGGGTCTCTTCAGGACATATCCCCTGTGCCCAGGGGGATCAGAGGGTAGAGTACAGCGGGAAGCCCTCGCTTGCTATGACCAGGTAGCCACGGGTGATGCTGAAAAGACCCCGTGGAATAAGAGAAACCCCAGGACACCAGACAGACTCTCTGACCCCCAGGCCCTTGCCCCACACACAGACTCCAGAACTCATGTTTGGCTGGAACAGCCTGAGGGACCAAAACGCCCCAGCATCCCACAGAGCAGGGGAGCCAGGCCAGAAAAGTAACCTCAGAGGTCGCTGTGCAGGAGAGACACACAGCTCTTCATCTGCTCAGGGGACAGATGCCACCCAGAAGCGGCCCTGTCAGGATGGCAGGAGAGGGCAGGGTCAGGGCGCTGACGGTCAGATGTCTGTGTGGGAGGCCAAGACCCCGAGAGATCTCAGGACAGGTGATCAGAAGGTGTCTAAGATGAAACAGCTCCCACTGCAGATCAGGACATGGTGGAAAACACCCTGACCCCTCTGCACGGCACAGACCCTCGGACGCACAGCCCCGGAACAAGCGTACCCCAACATCTCATCATATACTGAGGTCAGGGGCTCCCCGGGTGGACACCGGGACTCTGACCCCCTGCTCCTCAAGCTCTCACTCCCCGCAGGTCGCCCAGGCTGCCCTCGGTCACTCTCTTCCCGGGCCTCTGAGGAGTTTGGGTGCCAACAAGGCCACACTAGTGTGTCTGGATCAGTGACTTCTACCCGAGCCGCGGGAAGTGGCCTGGAAGGCAGATGGCAGCGCTTGTCAACGCTGGAGTGAGACCACCAAAACTTCTCCAAACAGAGCAACAACAAGTACGCCGCCAGCAGCTACCTGAGCCTGACGTCCGACCAGTGGAAGTCCCACAAGAGCTACAGCTGCCAGGTCACCCATCTAAGGAGGCAATCAGGAGAAGACAGTGGCCCCTGCAGAATGTTCATAGGTTCCCACCCCTCACCCCACCCACGGGCCTGAGCCGCAGGGATCCCAGGGAGGGGTTCCTCCCACCCCAAGGCATCCAGCCTCTCTCCTGCACTCTCAATCAACCCCTACAATATTCTACGGCAATCAGGAAATCTTGTTTTTATCTCGCTTTTTCTTTTCTATAAATTCTAGCCTCTCCTCATGCTCTCCATTTAGAGTGGAGGAAATTCTGCACCCAGTGGGAAAGTCACTCAACCGACGGAGGAGGCTCACAGCCTCCCCAAGTCATCTTCTCAGAGGATCCTTCCTCTCCCAGTCACCCCTCCCCCAACTCTCCGCCATACCCATGACCCTGGCATCAGCTCAGACCAGTCCAACACCCTCCTCAATTTTACTTTTCAGTGAAGACCTGATCACATAGAACCCAGTTTCCAATGTGCCATCTGTCTGGTCATGTGCCTTTGCTAAAGGGTCACTGCTCAGAGACAACGGGCAGTTTGAAGTGAGATCCCACGCCCCCATCATCCCACACCCTACCCAACCTGCCAGGGAACCAGGTGAGCTCCCTGTGCAAGTGGGAACCGTGACCCAGAGCAGAAAGTTGTCCCTGCAGAGTGGGTCCTGAAATGCAGTTCTTGCCCACCTGGGAAGGATGTGGAACCTAGTGAGGACAGAGTGGTGGCCCCGAGCGGGGTATCAGGGAGAAACGAGGAGTGTTCCAGGACCCCTGCTTTGGACTAGAGACGGAAAACCCTTGAGCCCAGGCCAAGATCAGAGCAGCAACAGGGTTGAACTTCCCTGTCCCATCCATGATATCCAGTTAGGAGACCATTTACTAGGTGAGGGGTCCATGGTTGTGCCATCACCAGGGAGACATGAAAAGGCTGCAAAATGGAACCTTTTAGTGTTGTTCTCACTTTCACAATGCACATTAGCTATGAAAGATGCTAACAAGTCCTGCAGTTGTAAACAGTTCTTTTTTTTCTCTTTTTTTTTTTTTTTTTTTTGAAACGGAGTGTTGCTGTGTGGCCCAGGCTGGAGTTCAGGGGTGTGATCTCGGCTCACTGCAAGTTCCACCTCCCAGGTTCACGCCATTCTCTTGCCTCAGCCTCCCGAGTAGGTGGAACTACAGGTGCCCACCACCATGCCCGGCTAATTTTTCTATTTTTAGTAGAGCCGGGGTTTCACTATGTTAGCCAGGATGGTCTCGATCTCCTGACCTTTGATCTGCCCGCCTCAGCCTCCCTAAGTGCTGGGATTACAGGTGTAAGCCACTGCGCCCAGCCAACAGTTCATTTTATATAACCTTGCAAGTCAAGAGTTCTATTCACTGTCTCAACCAACTTAGCCCTAGGGTGCTCTTCAAGACACTGATATTCATGTCACTAGTGCTGGGACATGGGCCAAGGCTGAGGCACACAGATGATTCGTTGTGATCAAATGGGTCAGGCTCAGGGTTAACACTGGCCAGGTCAGAAAGAGAGCATAGGGCTGCAATCTCAACCATGAAGAGTCTCAAATTCTAAAGTCAGGGGACACAGTAGAGTTAGATTATGGTTATGGCTGGAGCCACGATGGCCAGCCTGTGTGAGGGTAGGACTCAGGTGGACTGGACTGAATGAGAAAGGTACCATCTCAAGCACAGAATGGGCATCACTGGCTATCTGATGGAGGCTGTGTCAAAATCATCTTCACCCAAGAATCAGGGCCAGGTCACACAAGGTCAGGGCAGGGTAAGTGTGAATTAAGGGCTACAGGCAGGTCAGGCTTTCATAAGACTCAGCTGTCCTAGACCCCACCCCACCAGGGCCTACTCCCTCCCTCACTCATGTGACTCAGCCCCTCCATATGCACCTACAGCCTGATGTCAGAGACACAATCGTCCCAGGGTCCCCGACAGTGGGTGAGATGGCCTTGGGAGATGTACTTCCCAGCACTCCTCATCAGTCTTGGGCGCTGTCAGGCCCCTTTTTGGTGCCTCCAGCACATCAGCGATGTGGCAGGTGCCTTCACCAGAGTTGCTGGGTGGTCAGGCCAGGCCCGAGACAGAGCCTGCAAGGGCAGGGAACTCTAGGGCCATAGTCGGGCAGAGAAGGGGCTCCTCTTGGAGCCTAATCATAGCCACCCCTGCCCCAAATCACAACCTACAAGTTAGAAAGAAACTTAAGGGTCCTGATTCCCACTACCCTGTCTGGCCCCATTTCATGGATGGGAAAGCTGAGACTCCAATAGCAAAGAGGACCGCATTGCTCTCCACCTTCTCAATGGCCCTGCTGGGTAGGAAGCCAGACTCCCCTCTGGATGTCCCCTGGTACTGTCCCAAAACTAATCTCTCTCATTACTGCCTTGTAAGACATTATAGGAAACTGACAGTAAGAAAATTTAAAAACATGAGGATAATACAGCTCAACTTGACCCACCCACAATCAAGTAACCTCTTTTACACAGTTGTTTGCAGCAAATTGTAGACATCATGCCCACTAAACATTCCATTTGTGTCTCTAAACATATGGACCCCCAAAAAACTACATGCTCACAAACCTAAATAGAAATTGTCAAAAATTCTTTCATATCAAAAAAAAGGATGTTTCCCATCAAATACTTCACAAATGTCCTATGTTTCTTTCACTAGACCTGGGTTTGTGTTGTTATTTTGTGGTTTTGCATTTCATTTCTATGAGGATTCCATACAGTTGGAAATTGTGACTGGTGGCTGTGTTTTCAGACCTGTTCTGTCTGCAGGTATCTTCCTAGTTGATTTTTAATTTCCTTGCAAGGCAGGAGCTACAGGAGCTGAGGGCTGGTCCCAGGACCTTCCCACGGTCAGGATGCAGCCTGCTACCTCCCCAAGCTGGAACCAAGCGCTCCTCTCTGCTTCTGTGTTTCCTGAAAACGGGTTCTTGGACAGAAAGTTTTAACAAGGCTCAGTGTGACTTTTCAGCAAGACCGCTTGGCCAGTGGGCTCCCATATGGGGTCATCTATTTGTAACGTTAGCTGGGCTTTGCACTTAGTATCCAGTGCCATTAGATGGTATACTGATGCAAGGTGACCGCACTTCAGTTCGACCACCTTTTCCTTCTACTGAGCGTGTGCCCTCATATGTTCTGTGCTCCTCTGGGAGTACGATTCTTATTTCAGTAAGAAATAGCATAGACATGTTGCGTCTTTCCTTTCATTTAGCATCTTAATAATGATGACCGTGTTGCCTGCCATCCTGTGAAGATGAACAATTATTTCATGGTGAGCTCAGTTATGTTACTGTGTATGACTCACTTGAGTCCACCACAGTTCTGTTTTATTGATGATGACAATGACCCACCATGGCCCACTGGGTGCCTCTTCTGGTGGCCCCAGGATCCTCCTGAAAGAACCCAGTAGATCTTGACAGCTTTCTGCTCTCTGTTCACAATCTGTCCTGGGCACATCTTTCTCCTGCCTTTGTGTCTGGAATTGCCCATTAATCTCAAGTGGATTGGTCCCCATAAGTGGGAGGTGGGATTTAGTCACCACACTTGGGGTGCTACTCACACAGCCCTTTTGAGTCAGAAACTCCAGACATACCCAAAAATGAGACGAGACCCTGAAAGGGTAACAGGGGCTTGCTTGCGACTTCTCCCGGGAGGTTGAGGCTGGCATTTCATACTAGAACCTAGCGAGCCCATCCCAAACTAAGACAACACCAGGAGGATAGAAGTGAGACCCCCTGGAGATGTGGTTGTGGTCACACTGGAGCTTTCCATGACTGCTGGCTGTGAGGCAAGCTGCCCCTCCTCTAAGGCACTCACTGGGGACACTTGAGGACGCCTCCAGCTCTTACCCTGCAGTCACACCAAGAGATCAGGGTTACAACCCTGTAAGTATAGACAATCCCTGTCCCCTTCTGTGTCACTTCACTCCTTCGTGAAGCAAATGCCCTCCAAAGAGCTCATTCCCATTCCTGGGTCACAGTCACATGGAAAATCTGATCCAGATACCAACTTCCTCAGGCCTCTCCATTTCCAGACATCCCGTTATTGCATACATGGGGTTGACCATCCCATCTCAGCTCCAGAAGGGGAGGCAGGTGTGTGGACTCTGCTGAGCAAATGCCCGCCAGGGGCAGTGGTCTGGCTTCCTGCATCATAGCTTCAGGTGGGGGATGGGGAGGGGGAGTTGGGGGCCCCAGGGAAGAGTTTTTGTATGAACCTGTGTCACGGCATTTGGTATTCTGTGGAGGGACCCAGCTGACCATTGTAGATGAGTGTCTTCTTCCCTTTCCTTCCCTGCTCTCGCCAAGTTGGTGGCAATTTTATTTTGATTTCGATCTTTGTCTGTGACTTGCCAGAGCCTGTGGTCAGGGTTTCCTTTAGAACCTCAGTCCTGGGAGGCTAATCTCTCCCCTCCCTATTCAGAACTCCTGTATGCCTCAGCTGGTCACTGAGACACCTTCATCTCCTCTGACCCCAGAGGCAGGGAGTTCCAAGACAAGACCACACTGGTATGTCTCATGAGTGACTTCTACCTGAGAGCCATGACAGTGGCCTGGAAGGTAGATGACATCTCCATCACCCAGTGTGTGGAGACCACCATGCCCTCCAAACAGAGCAACAAGGCTACCTGAGCCTGGTGCCAGACAGTGGAAGTCCCACAACCTCTACAGCTGCCAGGTCACGCAGGAAGGGAACACCGTGGAAAAGACAGTGGCCCCTGCAGCATGTTCTTAGGTATCCGACCCTCACCTACCCACGGGGTCCTACACCGGCAGGATCAGGTCACGTGTCTCCCCTCCTACCCCAAGTCATCCAGCCCTTCTCCCTGCACCCTCAAATCCCTCAATAAATATCCTCATTGGCAACAAGGAATCCTGCTCCCTCTTTTCATTTCTTATCTAATATTTAATTTGCAACCTCCTTGAATTCTCAGTGGGGATGAGGAAAATCCTGGTGCCCAGTTTATTGGGTGAGAAGTCCGTGGTGGTGCCATCACCAGGAACTTGTGGAAAGGAACTGAGAATGGAAACTCACAGGTGAATTTCACAGATTTTCACAACACAGGTTGGCTAAGCAAAGACACTGACAAGCCCTGCAACAGGGAAACAGAAAGTCCAGAATCCTGCTCAATGTCCCAGCCAATTCAGTGAGCCCTAGCATGCTCTGCAGGATACTGGTGTTCATGTCACTAGCTCTGGAACCTGGGGTGAGGCTGGGGCACACAGGTGACCAGTTGTGATCAAATGGGCTTAGAGGTTCAAAGTTAACCAGCACGTGGCTGAGATCTCAACCATGAAGTTCCCAATTCTAAAGTCAGGCTCTAGGGTGGAGTGAGTGTGTGCTTGGTGTGTGGCTGAGCCTGCGACGCTCAGCTTGTGTGAGGGGAGGACTCCGGTGGACTGAGACAAATGAGCAAAGACACTGTCCCAGGCACAGAATGGGCATCCCATGGTTGTCGGGGACAGTCTGTGTCAGAGCCTCATTCTAGACGAGAGTCAAGGCTGGGTCACACAAGGTCAGCACAGGGTGGGTGTGACCTTGGGGCTATAGGCAAAGTCAGGCTTCCACGGGACCTCAACTGCCCCAAACACCCTCATACCACCAGGCCCCACTCCCTCCGTCACTCACGTTGTTCCGTCGTCCCCTCACGCCCTGCACCATGGTGCACGTGCAGCCTCACTCAGAGACACCCTCATCCCAGGGTCCCTGACAGCGGGCAATTTGGTCCCTTGAAGGCCTTGACTGCCTCGGTGAATCCATAGTGATCGGGCTGGGACCCCACTGTCTCTGGTTCATCAGGGACATGGCAGCAGCTGCTGGGTGGCCAGCCAGGGCAAGGACAGAGCTGCAAGGCCTGGGGACATTTTCCACAATGATGCAGAAAGAGAGGGGCCCCTTTGGAGCTCAATCGCAGCCACCCCTGCCCCAAATCACAGCCGTGAGCCGAACTGAATTTCAGGCACCCAGAGTTCCTCCGCCTCTGTGTGACTCATTTCACAGCTATGAAAATTCAAGCCCATGGGAGACACGGTCCCAAGCTTCACCCTCTCTATAAGTTGTTGTACGTTTTTATGATGAACACCTCTGAACACAAAAATAGGGTTACAGAAGAATAGTAATGACTCCAAGGTTCCCCTCACCCGGTCCCCAGCATCATCCATTTTCAGATAATGCGGACCCACCCACAGTAGAATAACTAAACTACTCCCTCAGGCAAGGGCGTGAAGCAAATGCTAGTCATCACACACTTAACTGGAGAGAATTCAAGGATTTCTTGACATCAAAAATAGTTAATGAGGGTCTCATCAAATGTCTTGTGAATATCATTGTGTCTCTTTTTAGTTGACTCTGTGGTGCTGCTGCATATTCATAGTTTTAATTTCGTTTCTATGTGGATTAAATACTTGATGTTATCACTGGTGAATGTGTTTTTAGGCCCATCCCATCTGCAGGTGTCTCCCAAATGCCTCTGGCTTTCCCTGGCAAGGCAGGAGCTGCAGGAGCAGTGAGCTGGTCCCACAGTCTGGATGCAGCCGCCGCCTCCCTGAGAGGAATCCAGTGCTTCCCTCAACCTCTCTTTTCCTAAAAAATGGTTCTAGCATCAAAAGACTCAAGGGGGTTCAAGCTGGACATTGGCATAATCCCTTCCCAGGACATGTAGCTACTTCCGGAAAAGCCACCCATGCTGTGTTGTCATTCCTTTAGTGATATCAGCTGCATTTAATGATCAATAACTTTGTGCCTCAGATGAGAAGGAAGGCAGAGGGCCGAGGCTTCAGTTCACCTCCTCCTCCTGAGGGCTTCCTGAAGGGAGGGCCCAGCAGCTGCACTGTGCACTCGGGAGTGTGCTTCATGCTTTGGGAAAAGGAAAAAATGTACATTCTTCCCTTTTGTTCAACACTTTGATAACTGATGATCTGATGCCTAGACATCCTTCAGGGCAAACCGCTGGTGTGCACGTGAGGACATCTGACATGCGGGTTCCACTGTGGTTATATTGAATTGGCAATGACAATGCGGCTACAAAACATGAACACTTACCCACTGGGCACCTCCTCAGGTGGCATCTGATTTTCTCCCATTACCCCAGGAGCTTCCGTGGCTCCTGATTTCTCAGAGGATGAGAGGTTCTGTCTCATCATGTCCCTTTCCTGCCCCACGCCTGGGATACCGCACTGATCTCACGTCCCTTTGCAGAAGGTGATATTTGGAGACCACACTCGGGAGCTCCTTTATGTCCCCCTTATTTCAATAACACAATGGCAGCCACTGCCCCACCTCACCCACCAATATCAGAACAGGTTGAGGGGTGCAAGAGATCCTTCCGTTTCACCCTGGACCTGGAGGATGGGGCTGGCATTTCCAGTGGGGACCAGCCAGGCCTCACTGACCAGGCCCATCCCAACTAGGACAAGCCCAGGGAAGGTGGGGCTGAGACTCCTGGAGTCACAGCTACGTTCATGGGAAGGTTCCCAGGACGCCGCACTCTAGGGTAACCTGCTTCTCCCTGGAGGGAGAGGGTACTCTCTGCATCACCCAGGGTGTCACCAAGTAGTCAGTGTTGAGTCAGCTCCACCAGGGAAACCATTTTTCCCTGACCACAGAAGTTCACTCCTAGTGACATAATGCCCTCCAATAAACTCATCCCCATGGCTACATGATGGTTGCTGGGAAAACCAAATCCATTGTCCTCCAGGAACCAGGATTTCTAGAGATCCTGCTGCTGGTCACAGGATGTCACCTGTCAACCTCTCTCTGTGGGGATGAGTGTGGCAGCTGTGTGAACTCCCTCATCAGCAGATGCCACCAGGAGCAGTGGCCCCAGCTTCCTCCATCACAGCTGCAGCAGGGGTTGGGGGTAGGGGCGTCCAGGGAAAGTTTTTGTATAGGTCTGTGTCACAGCATTGGGTGTTCGGTGAGGGGACCAAGCTGACCATCTTAGGTGAGTCTCTTCCCCCTCCTTCCCTGCTCTCCCCAAAGTACTGAGAAATTTTCTGCTGCTTTTGTTCTTTTCTGTATCTTTTGTTGACTTGTGGTGAAGCTTTCGCTCTGGAGCCTAGGTCCTGGTCAAGGATCTCGCCCCTCCCTGTTCAGACCCTTGCCTCAGTGGGTCACCAAGACCCCTTCACCTCTGGCCTCAGAGGTAGGGCACCAGACTGGATGAGCTACTGAAACTCATTCGTCTGTCTGTCTGCCAGGGCCAGGCTGCTTCCCTAAAACTTGCTCAGTTCTGTCCTCCCCCCGCCTGGGCTTCTAACTGCCTACCGAGCTTTGTGCAAGGGAAACTGAGGTCCCATCTCATGGGGGAGAGGGAACAAGGGGCTTGAAGAAGTGACCATCTGGGAGACTTTAGAAGGACCTGAAACCCTCAAAGCCAAGATTGGGAAATGGAAAATCAGAGTCTCAGGGCCCAGTCCCCTGGACTGTGGGACTCCGGATCCAGGCTGGCAACAAGGTAGGAGGTGCAGGGACCTCTCCAGGTTTCTGTGGGCTCCCAAGGAGAGAGCCCTGAGCTGGCCTGGGACCCCTGAAGCCCTGTCAGGAGGGAGGGAAAGGCTCTGGACATGAAGGAGCCAGGCGAAGGGTCACGAAAGGCCATGGCATTCTGGGAGGTGGCTGTTGGGTCTCTATGGGAGGCACCCGTAGAAGCAGGAACCACTGAGTTCACTGACAGGCAGATCCCAAGGCACAAAAACTGTAGATTGACCCTAAACACAGAGAGATTCTAACACAGACTCCACAGAAAAAGAGTCCAGGACAGACAGACAGTGGGACTTGGGTGAGCAAAGGCCCTGACTCCACTGCAGAGGCTGCAGGAGATGTGGGTACAAACAGAGCCCTTAGGTGAGAGACCCACTCTCCCCTAACCCCGAGCAGCTATGTCAGGTGAGAAAAGTTTCCACACTGAATCTGACAGGAGGCTCACAGAGCTCAGAGAACACAGCCAGAGCCGGACCACGTCAGGATGACAGGGTGAGGCAGGGCCAGGAAACTGAAGGTCCACTGTCTGTACAAAAGCCCAAGTCCTAGGAAGGTTTCCAAGCAGGCGATGAGCAGGGGTCAAGCTCAGAGGTTTTCTGACTGACCGAATTATTTTAGGAACATCATGTCACACCCTTCTGAGACACTGTGGACCACATCTGAGAGGTCCTGCACTGGCACTGGGGGGCCTGAACACCCCTCACACACTGATGTCAGGGGCTCCCCAGGTGGACACCAGGACTCTGACCCCCTGCCCCCATCCATTCGGCAGGTCAGCCCAAGGCCACCCCCTTGGTCACTCTGTTCCCACCCTCCTCTGAGGAGCTCCAAGCCAACAAGGCCACACTGGTGTGTCTCATAAATGCCTTCTACCCAGGAGCCGTGACAGTGGCCTGGAAGGCAGATGGCAGCCCCGTCACCAAGGGCATGGAGACAACCAAACCCTCCAAATGGAGCAACAAGTATGCGGCCAGCAGCTACCTAAGCCTGATGCCTGAGCAGTGAAAGTCCCACAGAAGCTACCGCTGCCAGGTCACACACGAAGGGAGCACCGTGGAGAAGACAGTGGCCCATGCAGAATGTTCTTAGGCCCCCGACCCTCACCCCACCCACAGGGGCCTGGAGTTGCAGGATCCCAGGGCAGAGGTGTTCCCTCCCACCCCAAGTCATCCAGTCCTTCTGCCAACACCCAATAAACCCTCAATAAATATCCTCCTTGTCAATCAGAAAACATGCTGTCTGCTCATTTTTGTTTATCCACTTTCCATCCTAAATTTGATTATCTCCAACCAAAGGTGAACAGAGTCCTTTGAACTTGTGACAATGCTCCCCGGGAGCATCCTGATGTTTCTCTGAGTCATACTTTTTCCATCACCTCATCCCCATAGAATGTTCCAGAATAAGCAAATAGTCTTCAGAAGGACCCAGGCATCTTCATTCTTACCCATGTCTCCACTGTGCTCCCTGCTGCCCTGTGAGCACATCCAACTCTGGCTGCCCGGGGACACACCCTCCTTACATCCCTACGGCCTGGGAGAATATCTCAGCTCCCTTCCTTATTGCCCTTGGCCCTCACCGTCCAGATGCCATTCCTCTCTCAAGGTGTTTGTACATCCCCCTCCAAGGCCATGTGGTCACCCCACCTGTATTCTTCATCAAAGCCCAGAGCATCTCCCCTTCTCCATGGGCACACTCTGTTCCCGTCATCCCAGGGACCCTACAAAACCCCTTGTAACAATCACTGATGGGACGCTTACTCCCTCGACCCTAGTCACTCACCCCACATCCCCCTCTGGGTGCCTCTCACCCCAGGTGTCACTGGATGTCCCAGCTGTATTCAACATTCATAGGAGACAAGGGTCAGCTCTGCTCCTCACTGACGCCACTATGAAAGTCTAATGCCCTGCTGTGCACAAGCGGTCAAATGACTGATGAGTTCAAAGTCAAGAGTCAGATTCTGGGGTTATGCCAGGAGCTTGGGTGAAGCTGATTTGTCTTCTGAAGAACTCAACATGGGATCTGAGCTATAATACGCACACACGTGCACTCGCACACCATGCACACAAACATACATGTTCATGTTAGGCATCTTTCTGGAAGGATCAGGAAGGGCCCAGGTAGAAGGGGCTGCAGTCAGGCCCAGGTCAGGACATGAGCAAAGCAAATCTGGGACCTGTAGTCTCCAGGCTTTGGGACTAGGGGGTCACCCCTGGATATGGGAGGCTGGGGCAGGGTTTTCTGTCCAGGCCAAGGGTAAGACAGAAGATGGGGACGAAATTCTGATCAGGGATGAGCAGGCCACATCTCAGCAGTCAGGGGAGGTGCTCGCTGTGGGGAATACTGTTGGAGACTGCAGGGTGCCAGGTGTGTGTCCTAGGTGTGAGCTCTTCAGGTCATCAATGGGCCCAGACCAGGATGCAGGTCCAGGCTGTGTATGTCCAGGCCCCGCACTGCACATGTCCATCCACTGTGGGTACCCCCCGTGCTGGTGACACTCCTGAGCACAGGCAGTGTAGGTCACCCGTGCATATAAGGGACTGCGCAGCACACACATGTGGCAGTGTGTGTAAGCCGAGGGAGCTGAAGGGGACGCAGAGACCCCACACACCTAGAGCTCCTGGAGGAAACCACACTGCCAGTGAGGCCTATGACCTCCCTTGAGGAGCTCTCCTCTGGGCCATTGCAGCTCTCATCCAGCACACACAGCCCATAGGTAGGAAGCTGTCCCCATAGGCTCAGGAGGGGGACCTGGGCAGTGACCTGTGAGCTGCTCCTTCAGAACAGCTGGGCCAAGGATGCTGGAGTTCAGGCCTTACAGTGGGGTCTGTGTCCCTATGGTCAACGTCATTCTCCCCACAAACCCCCATTCCTGATTCCAAGCCTATCCCATCATGACCTCCAGTGCTGAGAATGTGGGGGGCATCAAGGACCCTCCCTACCATTCCCAACTTCTCAAAGGGGTCCCAGATGCACCATGTCAGTGGTATCACCCAGCCGCTCACCTCCTCCTCCTCCCTGGCATTCCTGACACCAGCTGATCCAAGCCACCCAACTCCCCCTCAGAAATGCAATTACCTGGGAGACAATTCCACACAGACCTGTCAACCCTTCCCATGACTTGGGTGGATGAACTCCCACGCCCCCAAGGAAGTGATATTCGGGTCAGTAGAAGGTGACCCCTTCACCCCACCTGTGGCTCACCCACCCATGAGAAAAAGGGGCTGGACCCTGCATCTTGTGAGCAGCTGCAGGGTTCCAGGGGGGTTGGGTCGGGTGTATTAGGAGGGTTTGTGTGCAGGGTTATATCACAGTGTAATGTGTTCGGAGGTGGCACCAAGTTGACCGTCCTTGGTGAGTCCCCTTTTCTATTCTTTTGGGTCTAGGGTGAGATCTGGGGAGACTTTCTTCACCTTTCTGTTCTCTCTAGGGCAGGGGTCTCAATCTCTCTGGGGTCTGCCACCATTGCCTTTTTTCCTGGCTCTAAACTCCTCCAGCCTGTCTCTTCTTAGGCACTTGGTGGGGCATGATGGGAAGATCCCAGTGACCTCTTTCCTGCTCCCTGCTGAGGCCTGAACCTGCCGCTGTCACTTACAGGGCATTCTCCCCTGGGCTCTGGGATGTTCTGCTCCCTCACACGGAGGCTCCAGGCCCCAAAGACCAGCAGAGCAGGGGCTCTGTCTAGGGCACCAGGGCCGTGGGACAGGGGAAGGATGCTGGAAACAGTTCAGCTCCCTAGGGTTCTGGGTCCCAACAATGGGGCTGCTTTAAAAACCAAGAAAGGACATCTTTGACTGGGGACTTGGGGAAATGAAGGGGTACAAGGATGGAGAAAGAATGTCCTGTGAGGTGGCCCCAGGGTGCTGGGTCCCTCCTCCCCCAGGACAGACAGGCTGCCATGGACAGGGTGCTTCTCAGGATATTCAGGCCAAGGTTAGAGCCTTCCCATCCTACCGAAAAGGAGAGACCCCAAAGCAGATGCTGAGGGAGGCACTCCTGGTGGGCACAGGTGACAGGGACCAGTCAGGACAGATAGATGTCCTAGCACAGCCAGATCTCCCAATATGACAAGGAGACCCCATAGAGCAGACACAGCGCTAGGCTCAGAACAGAAAGTATACTTCACATGAAAGCCCTCCATCTCCTGGACTCCCAGGGAGCCAGCTCCTGGGACTGACACCCCATCCCCACCAAGGGGCCCCTGTGGGAAAGTGGGGCAGAGACCACAATGATGGTGCCAGGGGGACAAATGGGAAAGAAATTCACTCATCAAAAGGGAGGAGAACCTAAAAACAGGACACAGATGCCCTCGTGAATAGACCCAGACGAGGGACCTGGCAGGGGATGTTCAGACAGAGACGTCCCCCAAGGAAAGATGAGGGCCCATGGCTGAACCCAACCAGCGTCAGGGAGCACAGGTGAAGTGAGAGCTGGGTGATAAGGAGGGGAAAATCTGAAGATGAGGCTGGAGCAGAAGAGGCCTGATACTCCTCAGTCCTCAGATGCTGAGGAATTTCCCATCAGGAGGTGAGAGTCCCCACCACTGCCAAGTTGACCTCAGTACAGCAAGACCCGGCCTAAGGTCCCTATCCTTAGTCCTTCATCCACCTGAAAACTGAGGTCAGGGGCTCCCCAGGTGGACACCGGGACTCTGACACCCCTCCCCCTCATCCACCCCGCAGGTCAGCCCAAGGCTGCCCCCTCGGTCACTCTCTTCCCGCCCTCCTCTGAGGAGCTCCAAGCAAACAAGGCCACACTAGTGTGTCTGATCAGTGACTTCTACCCGGGAGCCGTGAAAGTGGCCTGGAAGGCAGATGGCAGCGCTGTCAACGCGGGAGTGGAGACCACCACGCCCTCCAAACAGAGCAACAACAAGTACGCGGCCAGCAGCTACCTGAGCCTGACGTCCGACCAGTGGAAGTCCCACAAGAGCTACAGCTGCCAGGTCACGCACGAAGGGAGCACCGTGGAGAAGACAGTGGCCCCTGCAGAATGTTCATAGGTTCCCACCCCTCACCCCACCCACGGGGGCCTGGAGCTGCAGGATCCCAGGAGAGGGGTCTCTCTGCATCCCAAGCCATTCAGCCCTTCTCCCTGCACTCAAGAAATCTTCAATAAATATCTTCAGTCAACCAAAAACCTTGGGTTTTGTGTTTTGTTTCTGTTTATACATTTTCTACCCGAAATTGGTCCAACCTGCAAGATGAACAAAATTATTTTAGACTTGTGAGAATGGGGTCTGGATTGTTTCTGAGAGGTAGTTCCACCACCACCTAGAAAGGCCCAGAGAATATTCCAGAACATAGCCTTGAGAAGCAGGTCCCAGGATTGCCCCTCTTTCCTATATGTGTTGTGCCTGTGTGGACATGTCCACCTCCAGCAGCCTGGGGCAACCTCTCCTTGGTTCCCCATGGCCTCCAGAAAACGAGTTCCCTCCACGGATCATCAGGTCTCACTCTCTGGACAGTCTCCCTCTCTCAAGGAATCCTTCCTTCTCAGGCAGGAGCAGCCTTTCCAGTCCATGGGCCCTTGGTCTCCCCTACTCCTTAGGGGCCCACCCTGTTCCTGACTCCCAGGACCCTGCCCTCTACCCCCACATCTATCTCTGAAGCAGGCACAGCCTGGACCCTGATCATCTGGACCCAAGTCACACACCCCACAGGCCAGCTGGGTACCCTTGGTCCCACATGTGTCACCAGTGTCCCTGTTATATTCAAGTGCCCAGGGAAATAAGGGTCAACTCCACGCTCACCCCTAAGTAGTCAGTCCAAAACTGACCACATCTCAAATACCTAATGTCCAGTTACCCATGGATGGTCAGTGGGGCTGGGGAGGTCAAGGTCAATCAAGAGATTCCGGAGTGGTGCCAGAGACGTGCCTGTAAACCAATTGGTCTTTTTAAGAGCTGTATGTGGGATCTAAGAACCGGGCTGATTATTGTCCTGGAAGGTAGCACAGGATGGGGGGCCCGGGCAAAGAAACAAACACACATACACACATATTCACAAACATAAACACACATGAACATCTCCAGGCACACAGGTATTCACAAACAAACTTGCCTGCGTGCAAATACACACACGCACACACACTCTCCTGTGCTATTTAGAATCACTGCCACATGGGCATCCCACTGGGGCTGTGCTGGACATCCAGAGGACTCGGTTCTCCAATGGGGACCAGCTCCACATTCTGTGTGGCACAAACAGGCTTCTGACTTCTTCCATGGTGACAGTCTCCAAAGGAGCTGAGCTGGGACACATGGCTTCCTCCAGGACAAACAGTGGCAGGGGACCCAGATGTGATGTGCAGACATGCCTCCTCCCTCTCCCCTCTCCCTCTCCCTCTGAGGGTGGAGGGATCCCTAACTTGCAGTCAAGTGTGCATGCATGCATGGAGGGGCCATCCACCTCACCCTCCTATCGGCCAGACCTGCTTCATGACAGGGCCGCTGGACCTGGGCGCCCAAGCAGCTGCAGCGGGGAACAGGTTGGGTGTGTCAGGAGGGGTTTGTGTGTGGGGCTATGTCACTGTGTGTTATGTTCGGAAGAGGCACCAGGCTGACCGCCATTGGTAAGTTTCTCCGCTTCTCTCCTCTCTGAGATCCCAAGTGAAATGTGGGGAGATTTTTCCCTTTCCTGTCTCTCTAAGGCGAAGGTCTCAGCCTGCCTGGGTGTCTGGAATCTTTGCCCCTCCTCGCCTGGGCTTCTGGGTCAGTGTTGTCACCCATCCTCTCCTGGGGTTCTGGCCTCTCCTGTGGTTCTGTCCTCTGTAGGTCCCAGTTATGGGGCTGCGTTAAACAGTGTCAAGAGGCCTCTGACTGAGGATGTGGAGAGATGGGGAAGGAAATGGGAGGAGGAAAAGACAGAGGAAGAATATCCCGTGAGAAGGTGGCCCCACAGTGCTGGGTCGCACTCCCTCCCCCAAGACAGGCAGGACACCATGGACAGGGTCGTGGGTCTCAGAAAACAGGCCCTAAACATGGACCCTTACCAATTCCTCCACTGGAGGAAGACCCCAAAGCAGATGGCCAGGATAAGGACTCCTGGTAGGGACAGTGACTGGAACAGATGCCTGCTTGTCAGGGAAAACCCACTGGAGAGTCAGATCCCCCATGTAACTTCTCACAACATGAAAACTCTTTCAAACATACACAGTTCCACATTCAACTCAGGGAGTCAAAAAAAAAAAGTCCTCAATTGGAAGTCTTTGATCTACTGGAATCCACCCCTCGGGACTGACACCCTCTCTCACCAGGCAGACCAGAGGGGTCTCTGCAGGGAGGTGGGGTGGGGGCTGCAATGATGGCACCAGGGGGATGTGTGGGGAAGAAACCCACTCCCGTGAGAGAGAAGAGCCAGAACCCAGGACAAACAGCTGCCCTGTATGAAAAGACGAGAACAAGGGGAACTGGTAGGAGGCGTTGAGACAGATACCCCCAAGACAGACAGATACCCAGGGTGAGATGTGGTCCTGGACTCCATCCCATCCAGTGTGGAGCGAGCACAGGTATGGTCTGTAGGTGATGGAACATATGAAAGACAGATCCAAGAGGGGGTCTGTGACTCCCCAAGAGTGGGGGGCACTGAAGAGCCTCCCATCTGAGAGGGAGTGTCTTCACTCACCGCTGACCTGACCTCAGTCCAGCAAGTGTTCGGCCTGAGGTCCCTGCCCTAGGCCTTAGTCCCATGTCCACTTCAAGACTGAGGTCAGGGGTTCCCCAGGTGGACACCAGGACTCTGACCCCCGCTCCCCCTCATCCACCCCGCAGGTCACCCCAAGGCTTCCCCCTCGGTCACTCTGTTCCCGCCCTCCTCTGAGGAGCTCCAAGCCAACAAGGCCACACTAGTGTGTCTGATCAATGACTTCTACCCGGGAGCCATGGAAGTGGCCTGGAAGGTAGATGGCAGCCCCGTCAACACGGGAGTGGAGACCACCACACCCTCCAAACAGAGCAACAACAAGTACGCGGCCAGCAGCTACCTGAGCCTGACGGCGGACCAGTGGAAGTCCCACAAGAGCTACAGCTGCCAGGTCATGCACGAAGGGAGAACCGTGGAGAAGACAGTGGCCTGTGCAGAATGCTCTTAGGCCCCTGACCCTTACCCCAGCCACAGGGGCCTGGAGCTGCAGGATCCCAGGGGAGGGGTCTCTCTCCCCATCCCAAGTCATCCATCCCTTCTCAATAAATATCCTCATTGTCAACCAGAAATCCTGCTCCTTCTCTTTTTTATCTCACATATAATTTGAGGCTTCCCCTGCGTTCTCAGTGTTGGGTGGGGGGAATCCTGGCATCCAGTGGGAAAGTAGCCCTGAAGGAGAGTCTCATAGCCTCCCAGGGTGTCTCCTGATGAAACAGGCCAGGATAAGAGAAATCTGATCACTGAACACCAGTCCCTCCCTCTGCCCTTTCACTCCTCCCGCTTCTCCTCAAAGCACAGCCCCCCTCTCCCTGCCTCCTTCCCGGAAGGAGTTGTCTCTGGCTGGACCTCCAGTTACACACTCTTATCTCTGCCCTAACAGAGATCCTTCACCCACCATCTCTTTTCCCAGCCTGAAAACCCTGCTCCAGGCCTGGAGCCTCTTTGCCCCTGGCCCTCCTCCCTCTGTGCCCAGCTCAGCTCCCACCCACCCTCGCCCCCTCCCTTTCATCCCTGAGAGCCAGACTGTCCAGGACACTCCAGCACCACTGACTTCTCAAGCTCTTAAATGAGGGATCCACCTCAATTCCGCACCTGACAGCACGTTCAGACATTTAAGAGGAATTGGAGGAAGCCAGAAAGGAAATTCACACAAAAGACCTACAGGAGGCTCAAGACACTTGCAAAAGACAGGCTCTGAACTCCCTAGGAACTAGTGCAAGGAGGGTAATACGCACTTCATCATTTCTGTAAGTTTAAACAAACCCTTTGCTGAAGGCAAGGTGGTGCTCTCAAGGCTGAGGCCAGGGATCTCTTCACAACTAAAAGTGGGAACATGTTCTCTCCAATGCCTCAGTAGTAATGGCATTTGAACCTTGAGGCATGCACAGGTAACTGTCTGGCAGCCCTAAGACATGGTGATTCTCTCAAGTGCGTGAAATGAAAAGTCACTGGCCATCTTTGGGAACTTCATTTTTGGGAACACTTCTCCATTGGATCCCAGGCCTTCACTGGAAAACCAGGTCCGTCTTCAGGACTGTGAGGTTCCTTGAGTCTGGGGCTCCAGCTGCTCTCTGAGAGGAAGGTGTCGGCGGAGAGAACACGACCCAGCTCCACCCAGCCCTCCCTGCATGGTCCCTCCTCTGTAGAGTGGGGGCGCCTGCAGGGGTCAGGCCTGGGTCACGATGGGTGAGGCCTGGGAGGGGGGCCCTCGTGGCATCCTGGGGAGTCTCTCCCATGGCTTCTGTTTGACTTTCCTCTGGTTGTTATCACAAATGACCCCTAAACTAGTGCTTAAAACATCACACACTGACTCTCTCCTAGGTCTGGAGGTCAGAAGTCCAAAATGAGTCTTCGATAGCTAAAATCAGGGTCCCAGTAGGGCAGGCTCCTTCTAGGGACTCTGGGGAGAATTCGTTTCCAGGACTTTTCCAGGTTCTAGAGAACAAACTCAGCTCCTGGCTCCTTCCTCCAACTTCAGAGCCAGAGCTCAGCCTCTTCAAATCTGTCTCCTGCTCTTCTCTCCCTCCCTACCTTCCTCTCTCACTCTCTTCCTTCCTCTCTCTCCATCCCCACATGTCTCTCACTCGGACCCTCCTGCCTCCCTCTTTCTTTTATAAAGACCCCAGCTTGGACCCACCTGGATAACCCAGAATCATTTCCCACCTCAGACTCCTTAACGCCATCACATCTGCAAAGTCCCTGTGGTCACACAACATGACACATAGACAGGTCCAGGACTGGGACATGACTGTCCCGGGGGGCCTAATTCAGATAACCACAGCTCCTTTCCCGAGTTCCTCTTCCTTTCTCTGTGCCCTGCCCAGTCCAGACTGAGCGACTCCTGGACGCTGTCCCAGTCCAGCCCCAGCCCTTCCTGTCCCTGGTCTTTTGTGGCCCCTCCTCCTCCTGGGGTTCCAGAAGACACTGGGAGTTTAGCCACAGCTCCAGGGCACTGTCTTCCAGCAGGCCCCCTGAGGCTAAATGCTCTCCAGGACAAGCCACCCTTAGAGGAAGATCCTGTTGTGATCCTCACCCCAGGATGGTGACACCACAGCCCAGAGAGCCTCAGTGACCTTCCACAGGCCACAGCAGGGATTCAAACCTGGCCTGCCCAACTCCAGACCTCAGCTCTGGACCCCAGGTGCCTTGTTGCCCTCAGGCCACCTGGCCACGCCCACCCACTTCATCCCACTGCCCCGGTTACAGGCCTCCCTGTCTTTCTCCATGTGGAGGAAAGGCTCCCAGGATATTCCAGGACTCCAGGTTCTGATGAGAGTGTGGGAGGGGACCAAATACCCAGCCTCAGGGCCTGGGTTCACCTCTGCAGATGGCAAATCCCATCCACCCATGGAGTTCACCAGCTCCTTCTTAGAAGACACCAGCCTGTAGCTACCTTGGCCTAGGAAAGTCAGGAGCCAGGCCCACCACACATGGCCATGGCATATGTCACCTGATACATGAGATGCAAAGTGTAAGGTGGATGGGCCAGGGATGAGTGCCCCCAACTCTGCCTTCCTCCCCACAGGCCCACCCATGAGGCTGAGCAGGGTGGCCCTAGACCCAGCCATCTTTAATCTGTTCATCCACTGGCATCCCCACCACCGTCCCCTCAACATGCACAGGATGCCAGCCACCCAGGCCAGTTCCTGAGGTGAAGCAAGTGACGGGGGTACTCGTTCCTGCCCAGCCCAGAGCTCAGACTGTAGATGAGACCCCCTTGAAGAAAACAAGGGGCAGGGGACACTGGGGATTCCATGTGGTCAGCAGAGGTGGCCTGGTGGCAGCAGCAACCTCAAATAGGCCCAGGATCTGGACCAAGGGCTGGAGGACAGAGGGAGGACGGGTGTGTTAGGGGTGAGTGGGAGCAAAGATATAGGAGTGACCACAGCGCCCCTTCTTCCCACAGGGCCATAGCAGTGCACAAGCGCCCTAATGGAAGCAACCTGAAGGCTCACCTCAAAGACCCCGTACTCTGTCCCCCATGTCACCTGGCCTGCCACCCTACTTAATACCCAGGAAGTCCTTGGAGTCTGTGTCACATAGGTGGGCTTCCTCCCTGGAGAGCTCAGAGCCCACTGGACCCAGGCCCCCATCCCGGGACCCAGGATTCAAGTGACAGAGTTATTGGGCCAACAAGGGATGGAGGGGGAGAGGGGCCTTGGGTTGGAGTAGCCAGATTCCTCATGCCCCTTCTCCTTACTCTGGATCAAATATCAGGGTCAGGGCACTTGGGGGAGGGGCCAGGAGAGAATCCCCTCTTCCTAGAAACCCCATCCCATTCCTGGTTCTGGATCCAGGGTTTTCAGTGTCCCCCACCTCCAGGAGAGTCAGTCCCTGGCAGGTGGCTCCCCAAGCCCAATCCCCTCCATTCCTGGTCCCAGTGGCTCCCTCAAGATCCAAAAATTCGTGACAACATCTTCAGTCAGGGACTGCTCTTCCAAAGGAGGAGCACATGGAACTCTGGGTCTGGGGCCCCAGCACCGAGCACAGTAGGTGTTCAAGGGGGCTGTTGAGTGGTGGCATGTGAGACTCTTTGTAGAACCCCCGATTCAGGTTCATGTGCCCAATATGCAGCTGAGGTCCACCACTGAGACATAAGTGCTTAAGGATAGACAAACATTTGTTTGATTTGGCCAAAGTAAGAAGGCAGGAGAGAAAATCCCTCAACTCCATGTTAGCAAAAGGATGAAGCAGGGAGTTTCTATGTGGCCAAGGAGTGAGGGAGGTGGCATTTCAGGGGAAAAGTCTGTGTTTCTTCAGTCTCAGGTAACACCTTAAGCAACCACATTTGTGGGCAACAGGAACTGGTCTCTACGTCCTTAAAGACATTCACTCCTACAAAATACTTTTGTGACTCTGAAGTTATCTCCTCCTCCTTCTTGACAAAGAAACAGGACATCTGCAGCTTATGATCATATTGTGTGAACAAGGGATGCTGGGCAAAAAGCAAGCAGTTAATGTGTACAAGCAGGCAAGGGCCAAATCAGAATTTTCTTTATTTCAGTCACAAAAATGCTGGGTACTGAAATCTCAATGCACCTGGTGTCACTCCCAGAGCACAGGCTAGGACAACACACACCTGTCCCTGGAGAACTCCGGGCCAGTTCCCCCTTCTCCCACTGCTGAGCCCCTCTTAGTCCACTTCCGCTCCACCCTTCCCCGACCAGAGAACCTCCGAGGGTTTCCATTTCCTCCAGGATAGCACGTGCTGCCCTGTAAGGAGTCACTCAAGTGAAGAACAAGGAGGCAGGGGGCTTTCGAGTAAGAGGAGACCTGACTTCAGAGACCCTGAGTCCCCAAGACAGACGCACGCCCGTCAAGGGAGCGGCCACCCCAGGCTGTCAGGATGGGAGCACGTGGTCCTCTTCAACCCACCTCCTGAACCTCCTCTACTCCCCGCACCCATTTCCCTGTGGCCCCCATTTCCCTATCGTCACTGTAATTGAACCCCACTCCAGCCCCCTTCCCCAGTGACTCTTAGAGCTGGGGTTGATGCTGGAGCTGGAGCAGTGACCAGCCCCTGGTGACCCTGGCCCCATCCAGATACCAGGCCACTGGCCACCAATCAACTATGGTTTCCCGAGCACCCCTATGTGCCCAGCCTGGGCTTGGGACACAGACCTAGTCCTGCCTGGCCTGCTGCAGCAGTAACGGTGGGCTCTTCCTGGAGAGAACCTGGTCCAGTCTCTCTGCCCCACCATCTCACTATGAAGGGCCAGGGACCCTTCCTGATCATCACCTTAGGGCAAGCACAGATGTGATCCTTCCAGGAAGTAATAAAATGTGGGTGCTGCCTTCCCTCTGGCTGCCACCTCCCTCTCTCCTGCCTTTCACAAGTGGTAATCAAGGGCTTCTGGGCTCCACAGTCCCCTCCTTCCTGCCTCAAGCCCAGCGGTCTCACCGCCACCCCATCACAGCCCCATTGGCCTGCAAGCGGCTCAATCCAAGAGTCCCCTCACTGTCCCCCTTCTGCTGACCTCTGGATGGGCTTGGCAACTCATGTCGCTCTTGTCATCTTGAAGTCCCTCACCCACCCACCCCCCTCCCAGGTCCTCTCCTCTATGGTCCCCTCACCCTTTGTTCTGCTTCTGCCCCATCAGGGCCACCGGGAGCTAGTACGCTTGGTGACTCTTTCTTTCACTGTGTGACTCATGAACTGCTGGAATGTAAAAGAGTTCCTTGCTCCTTCCTCGGCCCCGGCCCTCAGCCCTGTGGTGCCTCAGGCTTGATGGCTGCCCAGGACTGCTGATCACACTCTCCTGGTGCCGCCCTGCTCAGCACAGCTCTGGGGCACCATGGGAACCCAAAGGCAGGGGCTGCACCCCTCACGTCCTCCAATGTTCAGACAGGTGCTGGGCTGGGTATCACTGAGCCCCTCGATGGCCACTGCTTGATGGTGGAACTGCTCCCAGCTCTGCTGAACATGCTACCTCACCTGCCACCTGGCCCAAGGCCATTTCCAGGGAAACCCTGTACTGGTGTCTGTCCTCTCTATGTCGTGGGATCCCAGACCACCCCAGGAGTCCCATATCCATGCCCCACACATCTTACAGATGAGGAGACGGAGGTTTGGAGACCAGCAGCCTGCCCGGGCCCCACAGATGCTCGGGCTGCACAGATGGTGAGCACTGGGACTCTGATCCAAGATCAACCCAGAGTCACCCCCTTCCCTAAGGCATGCAGAGGAGGCTGAGCCTGCTCAGGTCCTGCAGATGTTCAGGGAAGCACAGTGGGTGCCCAGGCTCCTGACATGAGGCCACTCTTCCCTCCTGAGGCCGTGCCTGGGCAAGGCCAAGAGATGGTGCTGAGCGCATGAACTCCCTTGCTCTGTGGGGTGGGGTGACCTGGGCTCCTCCCGCTCTGTTGACTCAGTGGGTGGAGGAGGCAGGCAGGAGAGGAGTCATGGGGGTGTCCTCTGAGTCTACAAAGCAGAGCAAGGACAGGTGTTTGTGTACCCGTTTCACAGATGAGAGAACTCAGGCTCCGATGGGAGGGGTAATGACCCACCTAGGGCCACACAGTAAGTTACTGGCTGACCCACACCCAGCCTCTATTCATGACTCCTCAGCCCTAAGAGCTTTTCATTCATTCATTCATCCATTCATTCATTCATTCATTCATGCATTCATCCATCCATTCATTTGTTCACTGACTCACTCATTCATTCATTTAACAAACTCAGCTGTGGGCCAGAGGCTGGTGCAGGACCACCTGCCCTGGAGAAGCACATGGAGATACCACTGCCCCACCCTGTCAAGTCTCCAAGGTTGGCACTCTGCCCAGGGAGTGTCTGGGGCAGCAGGAGCATCTCTCCACACTTAGGAAAATATTTAACTGAAAGAATCATCTGAGAGAGCCCCAGCTGTGATCCCTGGGCCACAGTGGGAACATTACAGACCCTCATTGACCCTCACAGTGACCCTGAGACCTAGAGCTGCCATTGCCCACCTCACATGATGGATGTACCAAGGCTGCCCAGGCTCTGCCCAGTCCAGGAGTAGCCAAGTTGGGCCTTAGTCCCCGCCTGTCTTCACATGCCACTGTGTCTAGCTCAGACCTGGGCCAGCCCCTCAGGAGTGATGGCCTCATGACACGGAAGGAGGGTGGGTCTATGCTGAGGAAACTCCTAGGTAAAGGGAAGGGTGTCACAGTGGGGGATGGGGTGAGAGGAACTCATCCTGGCCCTGGCCCTGCCTAGTTGCAGCCCCGGCTGAGGGAAGTGTTCTGAGTCAGATTAGGGAGGGGCCCTGTGGCTTCCTCTACAGCAAAGCCAGAGCCCAGAATAGCCTGGGAGGGGGTGCAGGGGCCCTGCTGGAGGGGAGGGGAGGTGGCTGCTCAGTGCCCTGCGGGAGGAAAGGACTGGGAGCTACTAAGCTGAGTGGGTGACTCTCCCATCTGGCCCAGTCTCCTGTGGGGCCTGCAAAGCCACCAAGAGAGTGTCCACAGCCAGGCCTGGACAAAGCCACCCTTACCCTTCAACCCCATATTCACTGAGTCCAGAGGCAGAAAGAGGAACATCGACACTCACCTGGGAACAAGCAAACCAGCCCAGATGCCCCATAGTGAGGCCACCACATCCCCAGCAAGCACCCATTCCCCATCACAAAGCTTCAAAATCAAGTTTCCAGCTAAGTAGAACATGCGAATTTTGGGGACACAGAGGAAACGATCACTGTCCACTTGCAATGCCCACCACTAATGACACAGCACAACGTTGAGGACACTGCCCCTCCCTCCCGACATGTCATCCTCTTCTCCAGGGTCTCTTTCACACCAGGGCCAGGCTCTGGATCCCCCACCCACCCCGCCTCCAGGACACGAGTCCTTGATGTTGAGCCCACACCCTGGGCTCCATCCTTGACCTCAGGACCAGCTTTGCTGGTCCTGAAGGAGTCACGTGTCATGACTTGACACCAATCCTCTTCCCTGTGCTGAATGAGACGTGAAGGAAAAATGGCCCTAAATCTGCCCGGGGTCCCCTGCGCCATACATGAGATGCTCCAGTTCCCCTGGGGATTCAGAAGCATCTCTAGCTGGCATCAACAGAGGCCGGGAAGGCGAGGTCTTTCCCCAAAATGCTTAGTTATGCAACACCCCAAGAGGCACCCGTACCTCTTGTAATAACCCAAGCATGAGGACTCACTCTTTCTGGGGTGATCTGGGGAAACCGCTCTCCTACATGGTCATCTTGAGGATTGCAAATGGGCCACAGAAATGTCAACACAGTGACATAAGCAGGGGCAGCAGGGGCAGCAGGGTCAGAATCAGGGTCAGTCTTTGTCACTTGGTTACTTGGGACCACATCAAACCTAACCCTGTTTGGCCAGTCATTTCACAAGGGTGGTCTCCCCAGGAACCATGTGTGCTGGGGGAGGTCTGAGGGGAAGGGGATGACCTGCATCCTGCATTTTCCAGGACATTCCCAGTTTGTGCCACTGACTCTGGGAGCTGAAGTGGATTCTGGGGCCAGAGCAGTGTCCAGCCCCTGGTGACCCTAGCCCCATCCAGGTCCCAGACCACTGGCCACCAATCAGCTGCAGTTTCCCAGGCGCCCGTGTGTACCCAGCCTCAGCTCGGGACCCAGGCCTGGCTATGCCTAGCCCATTGCAGCAGTAACGGTGAGCTCTGCCCAGAGACCCAGGCCAGGGCTGCCTCCGAGACCTCCACCCACCTCTGTCAGAGAGCCTGGTGAGGTTATTAATAGCACCCCTTCCGCTCCCAGGTACATCCCAGTTTAAACGACAAATTTTGGTTGCCCAAGCTCAGAGTAACTGTTTGCTAAATGACTGAATGACGTTCTTGATAATGGTTAATAATGAGGGGGACGAAGCCAAGCCCCAGCCACCTAGCATTGTGGTAAGCAGTGCTGGACATTACAACAGGGGCCAGAGGCCAGGAGAGCCTCACTAGCGGCCACATCCAGGCAGTCACCATGATGTTCCTGGTCTCACATGGGCCCTGCCTGGAGCCCCCAGGAACCAGCTCACTCAAGCCCAGCTCACAAGAGAACAAGAGATGGCCCTAATACCATCTCCTACTCAGCAACAGCACAGCATGTCCACAGACCAGCAAGGGAAAGCTCCTCGGGGCAGCCCTGGTCCCTGGGGAGACCATAGGCAGCAGGGAGAATGCCTCCAGGCTTTGGGACAGGGGCTGGGTGACTTCTGTGGCTGGCAACACAGAGCTCCCCTCCCTGTCAACTCCAGGAAAGAGTAGCCCACGCCAGGACGACCCACCAGGTAACCCACAGTGTGTCTCTTTCCATACAGGCTATCCTTCATGGTGACCCTCTCTTCCTACAGCAACATCAACACCCTTACTCTGGCCACGGATCCCTCCTGCTTCTCACGTCAGGTTTGACGCCCACTGAACATCCAGTGTGCCAGTTGCTGTGCCAGGCACCAAAGCCTGGACCCCTCACAGGTGTCACTAGGATGGGCCATCCCTGCCCACCCAGTGCCCAGTCTGTGCAGGGACATGTTGGGGCCTTCTGACTATGGAGATGATAGAGGAGAAAGGGGCCTCATCCTCATAGTTGCAGGCCAAAGGGGAGCCTCAGACACATCCTCTCCTGACCTGTCTGGAGAGGAGGATGGCAAGTGGTGGCCAGACTCGGCCTGGGCTCCCACAGGGGAAAGTTTGTAAAGGCCTGGGCAGCAAAGAGCAGCTCCCAGAGAGAAGGGGTGCTGGGCCCCAGGGCTGCTGGGCAGAGTGACTGAAGAAGGTAAGACCCCAGACCGGCCAGGTAAGTCCCCTTCTCAGGGACTGCCCAGAGCCAAGTCACACGTTCAGCTCTCTCCTGAGCACCTCCTGCTCCTGGAAACACAGCAGGGTTAAGGCGGACACAGCCAGGTTCAGAGAGCTCATGTTTGGGGGAGAGGGAAATCAACCCAGCAGAAAAGGAACGATGTCATGCAGGAGACGGGATTTGTGCTGGGGAGAAATAGGGTAGAGGATGGCGAGTAGTGAGCACCTGGCCGGGGTCTCACAGGGGGCGACATCCCAGGGGCTGGAGGCAGCCAGCAACTGAGGAGCCCTGACTAGCGCCAGGCCCCTATGGCTGGAGTTAGTGGCTCGAGCTCAGACTCAGTTTCCCCTCTGTGCAGCTGGGTTGATAATAATGGAAACTGACTCTCTGGGTGGGGGGAGGGACAATCAGATGGAAAATGGACGTTTTGTTTGTCTCTGCAGTTGGTTGTTTTCATCCTTGGGCTGTTCCAGCCCGAGATAGCCTCTGGCCAGCCCCCTGCCCATGCTGGGCTCCCAGCCGGCCCTGGAACCCTCACCCCAGTGCAGCTGGCCTGGTGAAACCAAGAGTGCCTGAGGCCAGAAATAGCTGGGAAACCCCACCAAACCTCACTCTGGCAGCAGGTGCCTCCTTCTCCCCAGGGTGGGGGGCAGGGGGGATTCAGTTTTCAAAGCTTCCACCAGCCCAGCTGGAGAATGGTCCTGTGTCCCAGCACCAAGGCACCCAAGCCCCGTGCCCAAGATTGAGTTAGACAGGGTCTGGAGATCATGGTCAATCAATGGTCAGAAGTAGCATCTTCTGCTCCAGAAGCTTCTATTCATGCAGGCCCTGCCCGCTCCTCACAGCTCCCCAGGAACTGTTCTAAATGCCAGGTCCAGAGCTGTGACCAATTGAGGGGCACAGCCAGATACTTGGCGCTCAGAGGGGCCTGGGGTGGGCAGGGCTGGCCAGGGCTGGCCATGGAACCCTGCTGATCACACTCCACCTGCTGCCCCCAGGTCTTGGACCCTTCGAGGGAGCCGGGCCAAGTATGGGGAGGGGAAGGAAAACAAGAATCCTTCCAAGAGCTTCCCTGGGAGCCCAGAACCTGAGACAGTAAGGAAGCTCCTGGAAGCACAGCTGCCAAGAGGACTTCTAGGGTTCCTCCCCAGTAAACAAGACCTCAGACTGGTCAGTCACTTGTTTGTCTGTCCGTCCATGTATCCACACATGCACACACACACACTCATCCTGCTAGAAGCCCCCTGAGGCCTGGCCTGTGCAAGGTTCTTGACACATGGTGTCTCAGGCAAGGCAGGAGTGCCCCAGCCCAGCCCCAGGTGAGACCTAGAGTGTGACTGCTCATGGGAGGAGGGGGCTGCAGTCCTGGGGTACCCCATCCCCTGTCCAGTCTTCCCCATGCTGGGTCTAGATACTGAGGTCAAAGGGTGGTTGACAAGTGTGAGGGACAGGCCACTGTGGGGAGGCTTAATGCCCTCTGCCCAGTGGGTGACCAGATCCCACCCACTGCCCCCGTTACAGGCCTCCCTGTCTTTCTCCCTGTCAGGCTCCAAGTTCTGATGAGAATGCGGGACAAGATCAAATACCCAGCCTCAGGGCCTGGGTTCACCTCTGCAGATGGCAAATCCCATCCACCCGTGGGAGTTCACCAGCTCCTTCTTAGAGGACACCAGCCTGTAGCTTCCTTGGCCCAGGAAAGTCAGGAGCCAGGCCCGTCACACATGGCCATGGCACATGTCACCTGATACATGAGATGCGAAGTGTAGGGTGGATGGGCCAGGGATGAGTGCCCCCAACTCTGCCTTCCTCCCCACAGGCCCACCCATGAGACTGAGCAGGGTGGCCCTAGACCCAGCCATCTTCAATCTGCTCATCCACTGGCATCCCCACCACTGTCCCCTCAACATGCACAGGACGCCAGCCACCCAGGCCAGTTCCTGAGGTGAAGCAACCGAGGGGGGTTCTCATTCCTGCCCAGCCCAGAGCTCAGACTGTAGATGAGACCCCCTTGAAGAAAACAAGGGGCAGGGGATACTGGGGATTCCATGTGGTCAGCAGAGGTGGCCTGGTGGCAGCAGCAACCTCAAATAGGCCCAAGAGTTAGACCAAGGGCTGGAGGGCAGAGGGAGGACGGGTGTGTTAGGGGTGAGTGGGAGCAAAGATATAGGAGTGACCACAGCGCCCCTTCTTCCCACAGGGCCACAGCAGTGCACAAGCGCCCTAATGGAAGCAACCTGAAGGCTCACCTCAAAGACCCCGTACTCTGTCCCCCATGTCACCTGGCCTGCCACCCTACTTAATACCCAGGAAGTCCTTGGAGTCTGTGCCACATGGGTGGGCTCCAAGATGGACCAGACTTCCATGAGGGGAGCGGACAAGGGAGAAAGGAGGTCTGGGCCCTGAATAGGACACAGGTAGTGACTACCTGGTGGAGGAGAGGGAATGAGCAGAGGATGCTGGGAGTCAGGCCCAAGGCAGGGCCCTGCGGGATGCACATTTTTCTCGGGTGGACGGTGGACCAAGGCTGTGAATATTCATGCTCGTCCAGGCCAGTGGACCAGACTGTCCCAAACCTCAGGGCTCTGCAGAGTGGCAGAGGCAGGGGCCAGAGACAGCAAGGCTGACAGTAGAGGCCCTGAACCTCAGGTCTGACCAGATCTGCGATTCCTAAAGGCAGCTGCGTCCTGTGTTGAGATGCTGTTGAGTGGTCTTACTGTCCCTGTACCATTTATAAACCGAGTGGACACCTGTTATCCACCTGAGCCACTCAGGGATTCTGTGAGGCCACAGCCAGAATCATGGTCCCATTTCACAGGTAGGAAAACTGAGGCTCACAGCAGTTAGATCCCAAAGAGTCAGAACCAGCTCTGTGATGTCCTGACTTCCAGCCCAGGGCCTCCCATCTGACAAATGGGGAAACAGACCAGGAGAGCAAGGGAACTGCCCAAGCTCACACAGGCGCACCTGTGTGGAGGGGCCCGTGTGGAGGGGGCCATGTAGAGGGACCCATGTGGAGGGGACCTGTATGGAGGGCACCTATGTGGAAGGACCCGTGTGGAGGGATCATGTGTGGAGGAGCTCATGTAGAAGGATAATATATGGACGGGCCCGTGTGGAGGCAGCCTTGTGGAGGGCGCAGTGTGGAGGGGCCCGCGTGGAGGGGACCTGTATGGAGGACACCCGTGTGGAGGGGGCCTGTGTGGAGGGATCATGCGTGGAGGGGCCCACGTGGAAGGCACCATGTGGAGGGGCTCCTGTGGAGGGACCATGTGTGGAGGGGCCCGTGTGGAGGGGCTCATGTGGAGGGACTATGTGTGGAGGGGGCCGTGTGTTGGGACCCGTGTGGAGGGCGCCACGTGGAGGGGCCTGCCTGGAGGAGACCTGTATGGAGGGAGGGCACCTGTATGGAGGGAGGGCGCCTGTGTGGAGGGGCCCGTGTGGAGGAGACCTGTATGGAGGGCGCCTGTGTGGACCACTACCCTCTGCCAGAGGCCAGATTGTTCACTTCCTCCACCATTCCACAGCCCCAGTCCCAGCCCCATTTCAGGGGTTCAGAAAAGAGGCCTGAAAGCAGCATGGATGAGAGTTAAGGCTACATACCCTAATGGCCATTCCTTCCCTGAACCCTGAGAGATGCAAGGAAGGAGGGTGGCTGCAAAGGCCTGCAGGAGCCCAGGGCACTGTACTTCCCAGAGGGGCATCTGCCCTGGGAGCCCAGACCCCAGTGTCACACAGAGAAGGGGTCCACCCCAGGCTCAGCCCTCATCAACCCTTGACCCTTGGGCAATTCGCTTCTCTTCTGTAGGCCTCAGTTTCCTCATCTGCACAAGGGGGTGATAACAGTCCCTCCCCACAAGGTGGGTTTGCGGATTGAGATGATGCCTAAGCTGTGCCTAACCCATGGGGACCCACACCTACCCCCAGTCATTGCTCTTGCCCGGGCCCGCGAGTGACACTGTGTAATCTTGGGCAAATGCCTTTGCCTTCCTGGGCCCAGCCTTCCCTCTGCTCAAGGAGGAGCTGGGTCATGGACTCCAAGTGCCAGCCACTCAGGAAACCAGCAGATTCCTGGGTGAAGGGGTTGGTCAGGGAAGCCTGGAGGGGCCACGAGCACTGAAGTGGGAGTAGGGTGGGGGCCGAGCCAAGGGATGGGGGTGGGGGATTCGCCTCCCCAGCTCTGGTGGCCCTGCCTGCAGCTGGCCACCCCTGGAAATCCCCAGGCTAAATTTAACCCCAAGTTGGCTGAAACCAGAACTCAGAGTGACAAAAGGAGAAAAATAAGAGGAAGAGAAACTGAGCCCATGGCCGCCGGGGCGTGGGATGAGTGACAAACAGGCCCAGGTGTGGCCCAGGAGGAGCATGGGGCAGTTTCAGGGCTGCTGCTGGATGTTTGTGCAGCTCACAGGTGGGGGCAGCAGAGCCTGTGCCCCACCCCGCTCCCTCCCAGTCCAGCCCCTGGGCCTGATGCTGCCCCCTGGCTGCCTCCCCATACCCTGAGCTCCATTCTGGGTCCCAGAGTCCACCAGAATGCATTTCAGAACCAGCCAGCAGTGGCCCTGATTGTCAGCAGGGCCCGAGGGAGGGGGGTGGCCAGGGCAGGGCTCTGGAGCCCCCACCCCAGGCCCTTCCCTAGGCAGAATGAGTGGGTGAGGGAGTGATGAGCAAGCACAGGCCTCCTAACTTCCCAAGCTGGCAATTCTGAGAGGCCTCAAGGCTAAGACACAGTTTGGCCTTTTGGGGGCCTCCTGAACGTGTCCCCTGTCTCCACAGCCTGGGAATGCACTCCCCCCTTTGACCCAGAAATCCTGCTGATAAGAATTTTTCATGGAGATGCTGGGGGCCAGTGCATGTGGATGCAAGGGCAGGGAGCTAACAGCAAAACGTGACAGAAGACAGCTCGAGAGCAGATGCCGGGCAGATGCCAGCCTCATATCCACATCCCCAGATGGCCTTGGAGAAGGGCCATAGACCCATGTTCACAACAGGGCACATGAGGAAAGAAGTTCCCATGTGTGTGATAAGCACAAGATTTCATGCAGAGAAAGATCTGGAAGGCGCCATACCAACACGCTAACAGGGCCTCTTGGGCAGTGCAGGATCAGAGACTTGCTTTATATTCTTCTTTATTACTTTCCCTGTTTTCAGATTTCTCAAAAAACAGGAATTAGTTTTATAATTGGAGAACAAAACATTAAACCGATTTAAGATGTAAGATCCTATAAAAATGGTGTATTTGATGATTCAAATGGCACCTAAAAAGGCTTGAACATATTATCCCAAAGAGGCCACCAGATAAGACATGACCTGTGTGTGCATGAATCCCTGCATTTGTATCCATATGTAGACGCATATCCATATCCACATCTATTCCCTGGGGCTACCCGTTGCAGGAGTAAACTGCACGTAATGTTGGTTTTCATTTTGTACATCTAACTCTCTTCATTTTTTTGACAATAATTATATATTTCTTATGCAGTTATGAAAAATAGAAGGTTTTTGTCACTTAAATCATCATGTTTATTCCAATTCACTTAACATTCAGCAAGTATTTCTCGTGTGTCAGCTACACCCACAACAGTCAGGGTGCAGGGTTTGAGATTACACTGACGAGAACACAGAGTGGTCTCTCTTGAGGAACAGTACAACGGGGGATTATATGGAAAAAGGTCACTATGATCCTGACATGGATTCACATCCTCTACGTCTTAGGTGCCGCCCAAAGCCCTGAAATTCTCTCACAGCTCCAGTCAGCACAGAGAGACAGGAAGCCCAGGGAAAGTTGCTGAGTCATCAAAATGGAAAGAGAGGGCATTCAGGGTGGGGAGAGATGAGTACCTAGCAGCAGACATTTAGCAAAGAGGATTGGAAAATGCACCCCATTAAAATACAGTTAAACACAGAGGAAGGAACAACTGCAAACAAAAAGTTTAAGCGATTTCTGCAAAGAGCAATAAAAGCCTTGCTCCATAGAGCAAGGGACAAGGCCAGGTCAGGATCAGCAGAAGTTGGGAAGGAAAGAAGGGAGCCAGGATAGACTTGGAGAGTGTCTACTAGTTCCTCAGGCAGGAAGAGCTATATAGTAGGTCAGAGCGTATTTCTAGGAAGACCTCGGTTGACAAATGTCTCTGTCACTCAGAAGTGACAATTTACCTTGGTAAAATATCTCTCTCCCCTCATGTTCCAATCTGTTTGATATTGATCATATGAGTAGCTACCTCCCATGTGTATAATGGGAAATTTATGGGAGAATGCACATCAATTCCTGAATAGAGTACCTGGTTCCATGAATAATGGAAATCGGTTAGAATTTATTATTGGAAACTCACCCTGCATTACCTATAGCTGGTTTAATTATACTTATATTCATTATATAGTAACTCATATATATTTGTCATTTCTTATAGTCAAAAACTCTCTACATAAATAAACTCTCCACCTATGGTCACTGCTAGATATCTGTTCTATACACAGCAAGAAGCCAGACACCCTACCTTACCTGTTCACTTTCCACCTTCTCCCTAGAAAAAAAAAATACAAGTTTTTAACCCAATTCTGTGAGTCTAGTACTGTGACCCAAAACCCAAAGGGCAGGAACTCAACAGCCACCTCTCCATCCTGCCTGCCTCCCACCCCACATTCCCCTTCCAGAACCTTCACTGATGAGGGAAAAGATGATGTCCCCAAGAGGTGCAGCCTGTTCCCATGTCTTCAAACTCCATCTCCCCAGCAGCCATCCAAGTGCCTGACTTCAAGGTTCTCAATAAACAGTTTGAATGAGGAAAGAAAGGGAGGGAGAAAAGGGTAGGTGGATGGCTGTATAGATGGGTGAGTGATTGATGGGTGGATGAGTGGATGAATCAGCAGGTGAATGGATGAGTGGATAGTTGAGTGGTGAGTGGATGGGTGGATAGATGAGTGGGTGTACTGGTGGGTACCCATGTGTGGGTGGGTAGTTGAATGGGTGAATAGTTGGATGGGGAGGTAAATTCTAACCATGAGAAGCACATATTGGTGACTGGCAGCTCTGTGTAGAAGAGATTGGGTTCCAATCCCTGCTCTGATCCTGACTCCGGTGTGATCTTGTGCCTTTTCCTTAATGTCTTGAAGCCTTTTCCCTTCACCTGCCGTGCCCATCTCACGAACTGCTGGGAAGAACACTGGAAGGACATATGTGCATGAAGACGCTTTAGAAACCCCAGCAAGCTTCTCAGGTGTGACCTTAGCATTGGAGGGAACTTAGAGGCCATTGGGCTGACTCTCCCCATGGTTGGATCACAGTTCATGGTAAGAGCCTAAGCTTAGAGCCCAGACAGACCTGGGTTTGTGTCCTGGCTCCACCACTTGTCTGAGTGTGTGACTGTCCTCCCTGTGTCCTCCTCTGTGACGTGGAGGTGATGATGTTGGCAGCTTCCCCTCAGGGCTGTGTGAGGATTCAGTGGGATCATCATGGAAAGCCCTGAGCACAGCATCCAGCAGCGGTGCCATGATGAATTTAAGGTCTGACCTCCGGGGTCCCAAAAAAAAGGCCCAATCTTGCCTTTCCAGAGCTGGGTACCCTAGAGGCCATGGGATTGAAGGAGGGCTCTAAGATGTCCAACTCATATGTTCACAAAACCCTGAAAAGTGTCTGTATAAATGCTCATTGCAGGGAAAGATCTGTGGCTTTATACAGAAAGAGGCCATGACCCATAAAGGGTTAACCACAGTCATCTAATCCAGGACTCTCACTTGGGAAACTGAGACCTATGTTCTATCCCAGGGCACTCTGTGGGTCAGGGGACAGCAAAGTCCAGACATTCAGCCCAGTATGGAGGCCCTCCCCACCGAGGAGCAGGAGACTGCCTTCGAATACCAGACCTGAGATAGGATTACTGCCACCTGGGAGCAGCATACACCGGTGAGAGGCAGGGGCAGGGAGAATGCCACCAGGATGGGGAAAAGGGAACCACAGGGCCCACTATTTGAATCAAGCAGTAGAACTGTAAGAAAACTGCAACTTCCTTTTGAAACCTGTCTTTCAAGGTTGTTAAAATGAGGTTTTAGTAACAAAACTGGGGGAGAAAGACGTGGCTGATGTCAAAAACATCTCAACCCGCTCCCCTGGGGGACCTGCAGTTCTCTAGTTCATTTCTGCTAACAAAAAGCACACTAAAAGAGGGGCCAAAACAAATGGAAATCAAGCTTATCAAACACAGATGACATGGAGTTGACCAAAGCATCTGGAGCCAAGATTCCAGGAAGCAGATCTCTCTCCTTTCTCTGAGACCATCCTAGGAGAGGTTCCAGGGCCCCCTGGCAGAGAGCTGCCACCAGGGACCTCGAACTTCAGGCACAGGTGGAGGCAACAGGCGTAGTTGAGGCTACAGGGACACAGGTGTCAGCACAGCATAAGAGAGGGTCACCTTGTTTGTTTTCTGACTTCCTCTTAAAGAACAGTTTATTGCCCTTGATCTTTAGTTTCAAATAGTAAGTCTTCACAGTAAACAATGTGACACAGAAAACAACGTGTACAATAAACAAAGTACAGAAAAACAAACAGGAGAAAACAATTTGCACCTTGTACTTCACCCAGAAGAGCTACTAATATTTTTATGTATTCCCTTCTATTTTAGTTGCAAACTGTAACAACCATTAAATAAATAAAATGAATTTGTAAAGTTTACAAAATAATAATAGGAGTGATGATTGCAAAATATTGTCAATGTACTAAATGCCACTGAATCGTACACTTTAAAATGGTGAATTCTCCATGATGTGAGTTTCACATCTATTAGCCTCCTGGGCTAGGAATACTGCCAAGACCTCAGGAACCACAGAATTCATCATCTCTTTCCTTTTCCTTAAAGTTTGACCTCCTGTGTGTGCCCTTCAACAAATTATTTTTCAGCTTGTCCTGCTTTTGAATTTCATATGGATTGAAGGAGACCGTGTGTATATTCCATGGTTTGCTTCTTTCTCAACACTGTCTCTTTGATATTGATGTTGATGAATTACTCATTTTCATTGCTGACTAGAAGCCCACCGTGTGGAGGTCCCATCACTCAGCTGTCCACTCTGCTGCCACTGACACATGGGCAGTTTTGCTCAGGAGCAGGGCATCACAAACACCCAATTGGAGTCCAGTCTGACAGCTTTTCCAGCACCTGTCATTGTACAACACATCATTTCACTTTGTTTTTCAAACATAGTGAATTCTTTCCTAATTAAAGAAGAAGAGAGTATAAAGAAGAAAAATTTCCAGCACAGTCTGGAGATCTGTACTGGTTGTATGTGGAATTCCAGACTCAGCCTTGCATTTCACATAGCACATAGACAATGATGATGATGATGATAATGATGAAAAAAAAGAAGATGAAGAATAAGAACAGAAGAAGAAGAGAGAAGAGAGGAGAAGAGAGAAGAGAGGAGAGAGAAGAAAAGGAGAGAAGAAGAAGAGAGAAGGGAGAAGGAGGAGGAGGAATAGACGATAGACTGACAAAGATTCTCTACTTTTGTCACTTAACAACATATCCATGCAGGTGTGGATAAACCTGGGTGTGCATCACACTGGGAACAAACAGCTCCAACACTACTGAGGCAGCCTCTTCCCAAGTCTGCTGGACAATCAGGCTGCTTTGCTCGGGTTGTTCACTGTTCTGAGCAGGACACAGTCAAAGACCCTCGCCCCCACCTCTGTGCAAGGATCGGATAACTGACTTGGGGTTGACCCTCTCTGCAAAGATCAAAGGTCGTGCCTGTCTAAGGCCTTGGACACACGTCCCAGACTGACTTCCAGAAAGGAGAGCCTGGACTGCCCTGCTCAGTGCCCAAAGAGCTCCCTGCATCCACAAAAGGGACCTATGAGGGTGTGGATAAAGAGGTACCCACAGGCCCTGGGCTCCCACCTGCCCCAGCTCTACACTGAGACTGGGGAGACAGAGGGGCCTCCTCCAAACTCCCCTAGACCATCCACTGTGAGGTCACCTGAACCAGGCCCCACGCTCCCTCCTCACGGAGGCCTCAGTCTCCTTCACCTCTGCAGTCTCCACCGTGGCTGCTCTGTGTCTCTCTCTGGCAGCACCAACCACCCACACTGCTACTGACCCCACCATCAGAGGAGAAGGCTCAGGAGTATGAGCTCAGCCTCTGGCTGCTCTGGGGAATCTAGGGAGGCAGGAGGGCTGCGAGTGGGTGCTGGGAGAGCTACCCAAGGTCAGGGGTCTTGAGCTGGAGTCTGCGGGGTGTGTACATGTGGGGTTGAGGGACGGCTTGAGAGGCCCTGTTGGTGGCCACTGTCTCCAGAGTCAGAGCCCAGGAAGGAGATCTGGTCCCTCCTGCACCAGGTAATCCCTAGTTCCTTGGTTCCCAAGGCTGCAGTCCCCAGCCTGGACTTCCCGCGGTGGCTGCCCTTGCTGTGGGAAGCTCGGGGATCTCCAGCCCACCACCTCCAGCAGCAGGACCTGGTCCCCCCAGCTCTGCACTGCCCCAGGTCTCAGAGCCTGGGCTGTCGCCCCTCATGGGTCCCGGGTGCCCAGCCCAGCTGCCCCAGGAGCCAGGAGGGTCTGGGGAACACCAAGAGTCTTAGAGAATGGATCCTACCACTCAGCAACACAGGAAAAACTGAGGCTCAGAGGGGACAGAAGGCTTGCCATGGGTCCGGCTGTGAGCCTGGCTGCCAGTCTTAAGGCCCAGTGCCCCCCTACAGGGTGCTGTCACACACCCTTGGCCCTGATGAGGTCCCCTCTCAGCCCATCTCCAGCCCCATGACCTGCACCTCAAGATTCCACACTGGCCACCCTGAGCAGAGGAGGAGCCCTTGAGTCTTTGGGGAGGTCAGATAGCCGGCACCCCCACCCCAGGCTACCCGGCCCCGGGATCCTCTCTGGACAGGGGGACCCAGTGCAGCTCACACAGGCCCAGTCCTGCCTGTGTTCCTTCCTCAGGGCACGTGAGGCTGAAGCTCACTCAACACTAAACATCCCAGCCCAGTTTATTGAATGTGAGGGATATGCAGGGTCTGAGCAGAGCAGCTGTCCCCTTCTGCCTCCCCTCCTTCCAGCCCTGGAGGCCAGAGTGACCCCACTGTCCTGTGCCCACTCCCAGTCCAAGGAGCCTCAGGACCTTGCCTGGGGCATGGAGCTCGGGGCTGTAGGAAGATTGCCCCAGAGGAATGTGGCTGAGTGTTCAGGAGTCCAGCCATGTGGTCACCGTGCACTGCACAGTGTTGCCTGAACAGGGATGTCACCACGTGAAGGCATCCCAGCTACATCCTCGGCTGACATATCCCAACTGTCCCTGTACAAGAGGCTCCACACACACACTCATACACACAGTCTCACACTTACCCATTCATGCTCACACATTTATCCACACACATTCATACTCATTCATCCACACACACACACACGCATTCACACATACACTCACATGCACTCGCCAGAGCCAGAGTTGATAACACCCTCTAGTGGCCGCTGTTGTCCCTTCTCTACAAAGTCTCTTATCAGTCACAACACCCAGGAGTCTTCTTCAGAAATCCCAGGATAGGTGAGTCTGGCAAGATCATTATCTCCTTTCACAGAGAGAGATGTGACCTGACCCAGGTCCCTCAGCAGGGAAGTGGTACAGCCCTCGCCCCCACCCACCACCAATGGTCTGAGTACTCAGATTCCAACTAACTCCAGCTCCTAAGGCCCTGTCAGAGCCCAGAGGCTGGGCCCTCTCCCAAGGGAGGGGCTGGAGCAGAGGATTTGGGGGACCTTGTACACCCACCTCTCACATACACAGGTTGCACGGTCCCCCTGGAGGGAAGAAGGCACCTTGGGGGAGAGGAATTTCCAGGCCAGAGTGCCAGAGACAGCTCTCCTCTGTGCCAGGTGGGATGGGGTGTAGGAGGGGAGGGCCTTGGCTTTAGGAAAACACAAATGCCAAGAACATTGACACACAGCAGTAACAAATGCTGGCCTGTTGTCAACTATCACATGCCTTTACTAAGAGATGAAAATACAACTGACCAGGTTAGATTCCACTCCGTTTCCCTCCCCCTTTTCCCTGGGAGAAACCCAGTGCCACTCACTCCACATGCAGCCATTCAACAGCTCTGGATGTGTCTTTACGCCCGGGGAACCCAGTGGTGGTCTCCGGTGCCAAGCCCTGGAACCAAGTACCATTGGGTGACATAGGCCTGGAACAAACACCACGTGATGCTGTCATTTGTGACGTGATGAGTTCTTTATGAAAAGGACAGGGTCAAACAGGGGACAGTGACAACTGCTGGTTTCGCTGGATGGTCAGGAAGGGACACCCCTGAGTGAATGAGGGGACCAGCCAGTTGTGGAGTTGCCTGGGGAGGAGCGCTCCTAGCAGCAGGAACAGCAAGTGTGAAGGCCCTGGGGTGGCACCCTGCTGACCAGCTGCAGAAACAGCAAGGAGGCCATGTGGCCAGATCCAAGGAAGGGAGGAGGGGTGAGAGAGGGAAGGGGTAGAGAGAGCTGGGTGGCACAGGGGTCCTTGGGGCCTTACAGACCGTGCTGAGCAGTTTGCATTTTGTTCCCAGGTTTCAAATGCACCTGAACAACATCATGTGAAACCTGTCACGCTCCTTCTAACTTGCTACATGTATATCTCTAGTACTAGGAGATGCAACCAGATAAACAAGACAGACTTCCAAGGCTCAATGTACAGATAGACTCTGGTCCCGGCCCATCCCCAGTGGATGGACATCTGGGCTGTCTGGGTTCTTCATTCACAAACACAGGCCAGTGAGCGCCTGCGTGTCCCTGTGCATACATCGTGCCTCCCAAGGACAAGCACTCACCCTGTAACTGCAGGGACAGACATCTATGTTTGGGTTTACTATGAGCTGGGCTCTCCCCAGAGCAGCCAGACTAATGCACAGCCAGCAAGGCCACCATCTCATGCCACACAACCACACCCCGCCTTGGAACTGTGGACGCTTGGGATGTTCCTATCCCCAGATAGCACAGCCATCTGGCCCCAAATGAGAACCCAGGTAAAGCCCAAGGGCGAGGCCCAGCCTACCGGGCATCACTCGAAGGTCACCAGACCTTGCCACCCTGACGCCCATTCTGCTCCTACCTTGTTGACCTTGGCCTGAGTCTCAGTTTCCCCATGGTTTTATTCAAAGGTTGCAGTCCTGGTCCCTACTATTTTGAGTCTGCACAGACTAGGGCCCTTCCCAGCGCTGCTAGCATGGGGATAGAGACCCTTGGTGGCCGAGGAGGGTGAAGTGGGCCACTGGAGCTGGGATGAGATTGCAGGGAGTAAGGGGGCGACTGGATTGGGTGGTGCGATCCCGGAAAGCACAGGGAGCTGCACCCCTCCGCAGGATTCCCGCCCTCAGAGCCCCTCCCCTCTGTGCCCTGGAGCAGAAGCTGAGCCTGGGCTATGTCCGTGGTAGAGGAAATGCCCCCTCCATTGGGAACAGGGTGGCTGGCGTCTGGGCTTGAGGAAGGAGAGGGAGAATTCTGGGTGGGAAATCGACAGACCCAGGTCCCTCTGGTCACGACCTTGACGTTGCCCAGATGACCAGGAAGGAGGAGGGTGCTCCTCTCTGTCAAGAAGATGTGAGCTTCTCTTCCCTAGAATCAGCTCCTCTTCTATCCCCCTAAAAAAGTACAGGAATTTTGCACCTTGAACGAGTGGGAAATTCACTAACCAGTTTGGGAAGAACTGACACCTTTCAATCCATGAATATCGTCTGTCTTTCCCATTAGTATACTTTAATAATTGTCAGGAAAGTTGTACAATTTTCTGCATAAACAGTTTGGACATTTCTGTAGATGAACCCCTAGTTTACTGATATACATTTGTGGTGGGTTTTGTGGGGAGCGAGTGGCGGTAGTTGTTTTGGTTTTGTTTAGAGACAGGGTCCGGCTCTGTCACCCAGGCTGGAGTGCAGTGGCACAATTATGGCTCACTGCTGCCTCAAATTTCTGGGCTCAAGTGATCCTCCCACCTCAGACACCTGAGTAGCTGGGACTACAGGCATGCACCACCACGCCTGGCTAATTTTTAGTTTTAATTTTTTTTGGTAGAGACAGAGTCTTGCTATGTTTTCCAGACTGTTCTTAAACTCCTGGGCTCAAGCAATCCAGTTGCCTCAGCCTGCCAAAGTGCTGGGATGACAGGTGTGAGCCACTGTGCCCAGTACAACTGATATTTTTAATGCGATTGTAAATTGTATCCCTCTTTAATATTATTTTCCATTCATTTGCTGATGTACAGAAATATATTAAGTAGTAGGCTTATATATTTGAAATCAGATCTGGTAAATTTGCTACACTTTCTTATAGTTCTAAAAGTGTGTCTCTGCAGTCTCTAGGATTTGCTGCACACTTAAACATGTCATCTGTGAATGGTGACAATTTCGTTGCCATCTTCTCAATTCCTATACCTTTCATTTTTTTCCTTCACCTTACTCCCCCTGCTGGTATTCAGTACAATGCGCCACAGAAGGGAAGATGATGGGCATCCTTGTCTTGTCACAAAGGATGTTTATATACAGTTCACTATTAAACACGATGCCTGCTGTAGGTTCCTTGTAAGAGTCTCTCACCAGATTAAGGAAGTTATTTTATATTTCTTGTATGATAAGTGGTTTCTGAAAATCGTTTTTCAGATTTTATTCAATGTTTCTTCTGCATTTTTTATTGTGATTTCTCTTTTAATATTGCAATGTATCATTCTTCTAATGTTGAACCGATTTTGCATCCTTGGAATGCAAGAACCAGACTTGTCCATTATGTACTAGCCAGCACTATACCTGGAACTAGTGTGAATGAGGCATCGTTTATTCTCTGGAATTGTTTTATTCTCTGGAGGATCTTGTGTAAGGTTGGAATTTCCTATCAGTGAAGTTCTCTGAGCCAGTTTTGGGGCTGGCTGTTTGTTTTGAGACAGAGTCTCACTCTTTGGCCCAGGCTGGAGTGAGTAGCACCATCTCAGCTCACTGCAACCTTCACCTCCTGGGCTCAAGTGATTCTCCTGCCTCAGCTTCTGGAGTAGCTGGGAATACAGGCTCGTGCCACCACACTCAGCTAATTTTTGTATTTTTAGTAGAGAAGAGGTTTCATCGTGTTGGCCAGGCTGGTCACAAAACCCCTGACCTCAAGTGATCCACCCGCCTTGGCCTCGCAAAGTGCTGAGAATACAGGCATGAGCCACCGCACCCCACCTAACCCAGTTTTCTTTGTGGGAATATTTTTCACTACTTATTCAATACCCTTACAAGAATTGAGATTTTCTGCTTCTTCTTGAGTCAAATATATGTGTTGGATTAGATTTTTCTAATATTCTCATTTCATCTTAAAGTCTTGGCATAATATGTTGTTAAAATTGACTCTACTACCCATTTTAGGTATTCTACATCTATAAAAGAAACCCCCGCCCCCAGCCCTGTTTACACTCAATATGATTTGTGCCTTCTTCTGTTTTTTTTTTTGTTTGTTTGTTTTTTGTGTTTTTTTTCTGGTATGGAATCTTACTCTATCACGTAAGCTAAAGTGTAGTGGTGCAGTGGTGCGATCTCGGCTCACTGCAACCTCTGCCTCCCTGGTTCAAGTGATTCTCCTGCCTCAGCCTCCCGAGTAGCTGGGACTACAGGCAAGTGCCACCACACCCGACGATTTTTTTGTATTTTTAGTAGAGACAGGGTTTCGCCATGTTGGCCAGGCTGTTCTTGAACTCCTGACCTCAAGTGATCCGCCCACCTCAGCCTCCCAAAGTGCTGAAATTACAGGAGTGAGCACTGCACCCACTCCTTTCTTCTGTTCTTGATAAATTCACCAAATCATTTTCAATTTCTGTAATACCATAAAGGAACCAACTGCCACTTTCTTGCTACATCATCCCACTGAATATATGATCTACTTCTTTAATACTTGTTCTTCCCTTTCTTACTTCCTTCATTCAATTTTTCAAGATTATTTTACTGCCTTTTTCTGAGATCTGTGCTTAGCTCATTCCTTTTCAGCTTATTTTCTATAAAATTTCTACACCTATTTTAAGGTTATCAATTTCCCTCTATGTACTATGTTAGTTATATCTCACAAGGTTTTTATGTTGTGATTTCATTACTGTTTAGTTCAAAATGTGATCTAATTACCAATTTGAGAATCTCTCTAAATCACTGGGAACATGTTTCCTCATTTCTAAGCATATGAGGATGTTCTAGTTATATTTTTGTGACTGATTTCTAGTATTTTGCTTACAGAACATATGCGGAATGTTTTGGTCCTTTGAAATTTCTTTAGTCTTGCTGTGCAGCCCCACATATGGTCCATGTCTTAGTCCTTTTGGGCTGTTATAACAAAATCCCATAAAATGGGTGGCTCATAAACAACAGAAATTTATTTTTCACAGTTCTGGAGGCTGAGAAGTCCCAGATCAAGGCACCACCAGATTCAGTGTCTGGTGAGGACTTGTTTCTTGGTTCACAAAGGGTGCCTTCTTGTTGTGTCCTCATATGCTGGAAGGGACCGGGCAGCTCTCTGAGGCTTCTTTTATAAGGGCACTAATCCCATTCATAAGGGCCCTGGCCTCACAACCTAGTTGCTTCCCAATGGCCCCACTTCCTAACACCATCACGTTAAGTTTCAATGTATGAATTCTGGGAACATAAGAATTCAAACCACAGTAGTCAATTTTTGCCCATGGTCCTTTTTTCTTTTTTTTTTGAAATGGAGTTTCGCTCTTGTTGCCCAGGCTTGAGTGCAATGGCGCAATCTTGGCTCACCGCAACCTCTGCCTCCCAGGTTCAAGTGATTCTCCTGCCTCAGCCTCCTTAGTAACTATTACAGGCATGTGCCACCATGTCCAGATGGGGTTTCTCCATGTTGGTCAGGCTGGTATCGAACTCCCAACCTCAGGTGATTCACCCGCCTCGGCCTCCGAAAGTGCTGGGATTACTGGCATGAATCACCACACCTGTCTGGTCCTTTTCTGCTTGAAGAGAATATACATCCCATAACTCTGGATGCAATGTTCCATAGATAAGTCCATTAAGTCACGTCGATTATGTCTTCTAATCTTATGATATCTTCTTCTAGTTATTTCAAGTACTGCTTCTTGGCCATAAAGTTTTAAAATTTGATGTCAATATAACTATGCCAATCTTCCTTGGAGTAGAAATTTCATGGTATCTTATTAGCCATTCTCTGTCTTAGCCCACCATTCTGGAAATAAGAGCTCTTCTCCAAAAGGTTATCTTCATGCATCATTTCTGAAAAGTGCCCTTATATTGTGCAAAGAGTTGTGTCTGTTCTTGCATTTCCAACAGTTTAGTCACATCTCTAGGATAGGATTTCTTGACCTTTTCTGTGCAGTATCTGGGGCAGGGGCAGTACTGCCGGGTGCCCCTCCCCCAATGCTTCCAGAGCACACATGTAACATCTGTTATAGACCATGTCAGAGAGCCATCCTGCAGGTCCCAGAAACACGATTCAAATGGCCTTAGACGAAGAGGGAGCTATTGCCTTGCATAACTGGAAATCCAGACATGGGACACTCAGGGCTGCCTGAACCTGGAGGCTCAGTCCTGTTTGGGATTCTCTCTGCCCTGTCTTCATCTCTGCATTGGCTGGCTTCCCTCATGGAGGCAAACAGCTCTGGCAGAGCAGGGCCTCACCCCTGTACATGATACCATCCAAAGAAGGAGGAGGTTGAGACCAGAATCCCAGGAGATGCAGAGGCCCATTCCTGATGACCAAGACCAGGGCTGAGGCCTACTTGCCTTCCTCAGGGCAACCAGGGGTGGGGTGGTGCCGGCCTCAGGCCTAGGACAGGCAAATGATCACCCCCACCCCCACCCTGCCAGGCCAGGGACAGTGGAGATTCCTGAGCAAGCACAGCTCAAGAACCAACCAAAAATTCCAGCAAGAACAACACACTCGGCAGAACTCGGGAGACGCAGCAGGAACCAGGTCCAAGGCCTCTGGTGTAAGGGTCTCCCCAATGTGAGCGTGGGGTTAGGAATCCCTGCTGGGGGTAGCTCAGCATCAGGTTGGGGCTGTTGGCAGACCTCTGCTGGCCCTTGGCAGCCAGGTCCCTGCTCTGTCCCTGCCTGAAGTCTTGAGGACTTCCCTTGTGTCCACTCTCAGCCTGATTTTCCCACCTCCTTGCCAAGCATGGGCATCCCCTCTGCCCCTGCCCTGGCCCTGCTGCAGATGTTACAGAGGGAGAAGACCATGAGATTTGGGTCATACCTTTGTCCAATTTCAGGTCCAGTCACTTCCAACCAGGGATACTTAAGCCATTACACCTTTCAGGGTAATGGCTACTTCAAGCTCATATGCACCATGTTTTGTTGATTTGAGGAATTAATGAACATGTAGGTGAATGGTCTGTCATGTTACTGGGCACAGGATATGGGCTCAGCACTGGTCACCCCTTCCTTTCCTCTTGGATCAGAGACAAGCGAGCCTGTACCACAGTCCTTGAGCACTGGGGGCTGACTTCACATACACTGCAGGTCACCCAGAGATACACAGGCCAGCATCCACAGTAGGCTGAGCCGAGGGATGGAGTCACAATCACACAGGGGAAGAGGCTGAACAAAAGGAAGGGTGGGCCAGATGTGAGTGGGGTGGCTCACACCTGTAATCCCACCACTTTGGGAGGATGAGGAGGGAGGATGACTTGAGGCCAGGAGTTCCAGACCAGCCCTGGGAACAAAATGAGACCCCTTTATCTATTAAAAATATTTTGTTTAATCAGCCATGCACTTGTAGACTCAGCTTCTTGGGAGGCTGAGGCAGGAGGATTAGCTGAACCCAAGAGTTCAAAGCTGCAGTGAGCTATGATCACATCCAATGCACTCCAGCCTAGGCAAGAGAAAAGAAAAAAGAAAAGAAGAAAGGGAGAGAGGAAAGGACAGATGGAGGGAGGAAGGGAAAGAGAGAGAGTGAGAGAGAGATTGAGACAGAGACAGAGAGTTGGCTTTGGGGCCTGAAGAAGGCAGGATACCCATTACAGGACCCAACCAGAGTTCCTCCATCAAAGTCACGATTGAGCCTTTTTAACAACCAGAACTCAGGGGACAATCACTATGGCCACACAGATGTGCAGACTGTGAAAGACGACTGGCTACAAGTCACACCACCAGCCATGAACACAAAGCCTGGTGGGCCTTTATAACTGGAGGCAAGATGTGCCTCAGTGGAGTGGGCCACGTGGACACATCTCCCAAGTCACACACAAGGTGGCCAGTGCTGAGTGGGAACAGACAATGAGAAGTCTCTGCAGCAATCCTGGGTTCCAGTGCAGTTGTCTCTTCCATTTGAACCTTATAATCTGGCACATTCAGTGGAATCCAAAGCGTCCATGGAGACTGGGTGTGCTGCTCAGAGCATCTGGCAAGCAGCAGAAGAATCACTGTGCAGACCACTAGGACATGGGAGCAAGTCTGCACCCTCTTCTGCAGGTGACTCTGCTTCCTCTGAGAAACTGCTTCCACTCACCACTGGGCCTTGGTGGAAACTGAATGCCTACCCATAGAACACCAGGCAAGCACCCAGCCTGAGCTTCCCACCAGGGCTGCTTCGGTGCCCTGACCCAAGCAGCCAAAGCAGCAATCAATCACCAGGGAAACTGCCTATACGAGCCCAGGCTCAGTCAGGCCCAGAAGGGACAAGCAAGTTTCATGAGCAGGTGGCTCAGATCCCTCAACACCTGCTCCTCTCCCTCCATCCAGCCTAAGGCCTCCTGGGCTGTTGCTCAGGACCAACTGACTGAGGAAGAAAACACATGAGCTTGATTACAGCTAGGTGTGCACAATGTGCTGCTGACCCCTGAAAGTGGCCAGTTACACACTGCTGCACCACTCGAGCTGCCCCGAATGACGCAGGGAAGGTCGGCTTGCCCAGGGGCTGGAGACTGATGGGGATATTTCACTGGCAACTTGGTCTGAATTGAGAGATGGAAAATAATACAGACGATGGTGATTCATGAGGAGTTGCTAGAGGTTTGGGTTGATGGTCAGGGACTCAGGAGAATCAATGATCAGATTTGAAAATTAATGACAAGGAAGGGTGGGAAGAGGCATAGGGATGGGCCCCTCATTATGGACACTATGAGTAGACGGCAGCATTGCATATGAATATTCACCACATGGCACATGAACACTCTGCAGAGGCCTCAATAATCAGGTAGACAAAATAACACATTCCATAGATGTCAGTCAACCTCATTCCCCAGCCATCCCAGTGTTTGCCCAATGGACTCATGGACAGAAGGAACAGTCATGGTGGCACGCATAGAGGCTGTCCATTACCTCATGAGCATGGCTGTTAGGGCTTGGATGTGGTTTTCCCCCTCCAAAATGCATGTTGAAATTCAGTCCCCATTGTGGCAACGTTGGGAGGTGGGACTTCCTGGGAGATATTTGGGTCATGGGAGCAGATCTGTTGTGAATGGATTAATGCCTTTCCTGGGAGTGAGTTATTGGTCTCTCAGGAATGGATTACTTCCCTCCACAGCAAGTTGTTAAATAACAGAGTCTGGCTTCCTTAGTTTCTCTCTCTTGCTTCCTCTCTCTCTATAAGGTCACTTTGCCTGCTTCCCTTCCATCTTCTGCCATGAGCTGAAGCAGCCTGAGGTCCTGACCAGATGTAGCTGCCCAACCTTGAACCTTCCAGCCACCAGAATCATGAGCCAAGTAAACATCTTTTCTTTATAAATTACCCAGCCTGGGTTATTTTTTTATAATAACACTAAATGAACTAAGATGGAAAACCTCCCTGTTCCTAAGGTTGACCTGGTTACCAGTGATAAAGCGGCCAATCTGTCAAGGGCAGAGACCAACACCAAGACCCCGATATAGCACTAATGTCGGGGACCAGCCAGCCTCCTACTGGCAGATTAATTCCATTGATCTCTTCCACCACAGAATGGGCACAAATTCTGGATATGGATTTGCCATCCCTGCTTGTAATGCTTCTTCCAGCATCACCAACCCTGAACTCCTGTGATCCTTGGCCACCATTGCGTCATTCCCCACAGTGCTGTGTCTAATCAGGTAACTCATTCCACTGGCAAAGGAACTGCAGCATGGAATTAACTGCTCTTACCACATACCCATGCCCAGGAGTGGCCAGACTAACTAAAAGTGGAGTGAGTTACTGAAGACTCAGTTGTGGCACAAATTGAGAGAGAGCACCCTGAAATATGGAGGTTCTATCTTAAGGGTACAGTCTATGCTTTAAATCAAGACCATCAAGAGACAGTGTTTTAAGAGTGCCTTGGGTATTTTTAAATCAGGTATGGCAAGACATGCAGACATGGAAATAGCTGGTATAAAGAAAAGGTTTGCTATACTCACAGATCTCAAGGAAAGTGAACACAGCAAGCCACACAGAGCCACACAGAGAAGCACCAGCCTTCGTCAGGAGGCAGAAGGGAGAGGGGAAAACACAGGCAAGAGCCTCTATTGTGGTTTCCCCTGGGAAGGAACAGGGGAGGCAAGGTAAGCAGAATTAGGATTGGCTAGTTTGAATGATTTTGGTGGGCTCTGGAGCACAGGAACAACTAGATACCTACTTGTCTGGTACCTGGTCTTGGAGTGATGAGGGCATGTGGATAGCAGCCCAGTGTGTGAGAGCCCAGGAAAGAAAGAGCTTCAGGGTATGGGTTCTGGATTGGTTGGTTTGCACAAGAAAGGCTCGCTGTTTGCCATCTCTAAGAATTAGCTAACCCTGCAAGGGGCAGTGCCCCAGGGTCAGCAGGGCCCCAGATGTTAGATCATCAAAAAAACAGAAAATAAAAGAGCATGGTTAATACACACAGTCTCCCCAGGAGCCACAATACATGGGTCTGAGAACAGATGGATAGAAGTGAGAGTGGCTTCTTTCACAAATAAACCTTCTAATACACTCAAATAAGGTTTGCTTGCTATCCGAACATTTGAGCTCTGCTGTTTTGAAGATCTTAGTTCCCGAGAATATAATGCCTCTCCCAGGGGACACCACAATGGCTCCACTGAGTTGGAATTAACAGTCAGAAAAGGGGGGTACTTTACTGGAAGGACTGATGTGTGCTAATGAGGGGAAATTGTGCTGCTGTGTCACACAATGGGGGCAGGAAGGACTTCATCTAGAATGCCAAGTACTCATCATCTTAGTGCTTCTGCCTACTCAGACCCTTCAAGAATGAAGGTTTAGATCTTCCCACCAAGTAAAGATCTATAACCAGTTGAGGTTCTAGCTGAAGAACAGGGAACTATTGAATGGGCAGTGGACAAAGGAAGTCACAGATAGCAGCCATGGTTCATAACTAGGGTTTACCAGGTTTAGCAAACAAAAATACAGATGTCCCTGTGAGATCGTAATTTCAGATAAATAACAAACAGTAGTACTAAAAATACTATTTGTATGCCCTATGCAATATTGGGGACATATTTATACTTAAAAACACATTTACTGTTTGGACATCCTATATTTTATCTGGTAATCCCATTCAAAACCAAGTAAAACAGCATTTTTTTCTTTGCTTGTTGTGTGTGGTATATATATGTATTTGGAGTTATTAACCATTTATCTTTTCTTATTATTACTTTATGAGTTGTTAGCAGAGTATTCAGTGAAATTGTGACTAAAGATGAAGATAAACTAATATAGTTAGCTGTGGATGCAATGGCTCTTGGGAGCCTGCATCTCGCTTGGGAGAGAGGGTGAGAATTTCGTTCATATAAAGGATAACTGCTTCTTATTAGATGGAAACAGAGTTGTTTTTTGGTTCCTCAGAAGTTCAAATGTGTGTAGAAAGATACAGAAGCCAAGTAGGAAAGCGAGTGAGCTCTGCCAGTTATCAGCAGAATGTCCTGGCTGCAAATTCCCCCTTTCTTGCCGGCTCTAGGAAGTCGACTGGTAAACAGCGCTCTCCTTTGCCCGCCTGCCGCTGCAATGTTAGGCTCTGCCAAAAGCGGGCACCTGGGGGGATGCTGCGAGGCCACCGCGGTGAGAAAGTGCTTTCCTGTTTCCCCTCTGTCCTTCCTTTTTATTCCACACAGGAGCCCATAGTTCTGGTTTGGGATGGCCCAGTCTCACCTTCGCAGCCCTGACGGACCAGCTAGCTCCAATTTGGCACTCAAGCCCCACTGTGCCCCTCTCACAGCCACTTCCACAGCATCCAGCCTCCTCCACCACTGGCCATGGTGAGCCATTTCCAGGCCCCAGCCCTGCCTGCCTGGCCCTCTGGCAAGGGACTTGAAGATCGGGTGAGCCAGATTCTGGTTTGTGCTGCCTCAGTCTGGCGGGTATTGCCCAGCCTCCTCTCTCGGACTACACCCTTTTCCTCCAAATCATTCATTCATTCATTCATTCATTCATTCATTCAAGTATTTATGAATCGCTTACTACACGCCAGGCAGCATTCTCGCAAACATTTGTGTGTGAGACTTTGTCTAGCTCTACATTGTCTTTTGGGTAAATACCTCGGGATGGAAGAACTAATCAGACAATAGATGTAGTTGTCGCTTTCTCAAGCAACCATCAAACTGTCAAAGTGGAGGTACAATTTTACTTACCCGTGGACAGTGTGAAGACATAAGTAGACAAAGAGTGAATACAACAAAGTCCTTACAATTCAGAAAGGAAGAGACAACAAACAAAAGTTATACACATAAATGATAACGACAGGTCATGGTAAACTGGGATAGAAATTTTCCATTTGTTTCCAAGTTTTGAAATGTACATAAATGTGCATTTATGCTGTACGTATCTTCTGGGCACATTATTTCACTCAACATTATGGTTTTGAGATCTAGCTGTGGTAATATATAGATCTAGCTCGATTATCCCAATTGCTGAGAAGACCATATTAATATAAACGACCACTATATATATAGTGGTACATTTATATATTAGGCATTTAGGCCATATATATGAGTATATATAGGCCATATATATAGACCATATATAAAAGCCATATATATAGGCCTATATATATATATATTTATTCCATATTTATCTTTCTACACACTATACATATTCCATATTTATCTTTCTACACACTACAAATATATGGTGTGGTACATTTATATATTACACATTTAGGCTATTTATAGATATGTACCACTACATATACAGTGATACATTTATATCTTAGGCATTTAGGCTGTTCGCAGCTTTTTGCTACCACAAGTAATGCAGGAATTAGCAAATAAGATCTTCCAGATAATACCCAGAGGCAGGACTGTTGGATCAAGAGGAATGTACATTTTTAGTTTGACTGCCCTCTAGTGTGGCTGAATTTATACCCCATCAGCAATGTGTGGGTTATGTTTCTGTTAACTCTTTTTGTTCGTTTGTTTTTTTGAGACAGAGTCTTGCTCTGTCACCCAGGCTGGAGTGCCGTGGCACTGTCTTGGCTCACTGCAAGCTCCGCCTCCCGGGTTCACGCCATTCTCCTGCCTCAGCCTCCCGAGTAGCAGGGACTACAAGTGCCCACCACCACGCCCGGCTAATTTTATTTTTTGTATTTTCAGTAGAGACAGGGTTTCACTGTATTAGTCAGGATGGTCTTGATCTCCTGACCTCGTGATCCGCCCACCTCGGCCTCCCAAAGTGCTGGGATTACAGGCTTGAACCACCGCGCCCAGCCTGTTTCTCCAACTCTTTACCGCACTTGGTATCAGTAGGCTTTTCCATTTGCACCATGCTGCTGTTACTACAACCCTCCTTTACAGCTCTCAACTAACCTAGGCAGGCAGCATGCGTGGGCCAGATACCAGTGTAGTCCTCCACTGCCATTACATATTGAGTCTCCCTCCTGTGACCGGGCAGAGGAAAAGGACTTGTTCACTCTTGTTTTCTCTAACACATTGCTTCACACAAACTTCTTTTCCAGTTCCGTGACTAATTCAATAAACTGCCTGAGCCTTAATTTCCCAATCCGTGTCGCTGAACGGTCACTGTGGCCACTGGTGTGCTGGGAAATGTTTAACAACCAACAGAGTAGCAGGGATGGTGGGAGTCCTAATTTGTAGCATTTGCCCATTTCCGTGGTATAAATAATGCCACCACGGCTCATTTCAAGCTACCAAGGTGCCCCACTGAACACAGAGTTGGGAAGAGATGCTTTTAATCATCAGCTCTCCTGAGCTGGCGCAAGCCGGTTGCAGGACACTGCTGAGCTTTTTGCAACCACGTGTCTTAATTCTTAGTTCTGGGCAGGGAGTAGTCGCCTCCCTGTGCTTCTGTACAAGTAGATAGCGACATCTGGTGGCAAAGTCAAGCAAATCCCAGACCATGTAGAGAAGGGCCTAGAGTATGGGAAAGCAAGAAACAACCCCCTTCTCCCACCAGCACCCCCACGAAAGGTTTCTGTCCTCTTCCTTAACCAACCCTGGAACCCACCAACTCCAGCAAAAACTCAATGCCTGGGAGTTCCTCTAGAGACACCCTGCAGGTCTCCCTTCCTGTGGCAGCAGGGGTAGAGTGGCTTGGCTCCTGGTGTTGGAATAAGCAGTGACGTCCTACAGCAGTCATTCCCATCTGCCTTCCCCCCGTGGTTGAGAATTCTCGGAAGAGTCCCTCAACCCAAAGCAGTCACCACAGCTCTCCTAGAACAAGAGTTACTCAGCCAGTGTGACCAGAAGCACTGGTCCACCATGAGCGTTTCCTCCTGGAATTTGGACAACCATCTCAGGGCCTTTCTTTGGTCAATTTCCTTCTGATTCTGTGTGTAAGCCTTGTGTGTGGAATCTCAGTGGCCTAAATATCTCAGCCTATGGTAGGATAGGCGGGGAAGTGAGGGTGGCCCCTGCAATAGCAAAGCCATTAACCTTAGCCTTTGGCTACTAAAACCCCCTATGGCAGCAACAAGCTACTGACCACTGAATGTTCATCTCCTTTTCCACAGTGTATTCCCCTTCTTGAGACAGGATCTCCCTGTATCACCCAGGCTACAGCACAGCAGTGCTCCCTGCCATCTCGGACTCCTGGGCTCAAGTGATCCTCCTGCTTCAGCCTCCTGAGTAGCTGGGACTACAGGCACACACCACCACACTTAGCTGGTTTTTGTATTTTTTGTAGAGATGGGGAATCTCACTGTTTGCCTAAGCTGGTCTCGAACTCCTGACCTCAAGGAATCCTCCCACCTTGCCCTCCCAGAATGCTGGAATTACAGGCAAGAGCCACCGCATCCAGCTTCCATAGTGAACTGTTAAAGAAGGCATCTGTTCAGCCCAGGACTCCACTTTCCAGATCCCTAAAAGGGCAATGTGGGAAAAGATTATCAATGCAAACATGACTGCTGCTTCTACAGACAAGCTCCTGCTGCATCCTCAGGCAATTGCCTTTCCACCCTGGGGCTGATCCTCCAGTCTTGCGCCAGCCCACCTACACGCCCCTGGGCAATGATAGGCCCTTCCACAGACCAGCTTCTGCCCACACTCTCTGGCAAATGTCGGCCTCTGGCAGGCTACAGGTCATGGCAAAACCATGGTCTCCTGGAAAAGTCTGAATCTCAGCCTTGCCTGGGGTCCCACACCCAAGCTCTTAGCTCCTTCTCTGGCTGGCTTCCCTCCACACGAGTCGGTAGCTGCTTTCTGAAACTGCTACTCATGAATTGTGTACAGTTGTGCTTTATCCTTTTCATGAGTTCACCACTCTTTATAGTTTAACAACTCTGAAAAATTCCCTGTTCAAATTATCGGTGTGGTCTGCCTCCTGAGTCTACCCTGATTGACCCAATATCTCAGCATCAAAAGATGGCATGGAAATGGAGATCATCTCCAAACTCTTACTATGATTGACCTTCAATCAAATGAAGTCAAATGAAGCCTTCAGGCTTTGCATCTTGCAGAATGCAGTCAGCTGCCACAGGGAACTGCAGAAGGCAAGCTCGTGACCAAACCTTAAATGCCGGTCACTCCCATCTAAATTGGGTTAAAATGGGGATAGATATCAGCCAGTGAGAACACAGGCAGCTTTCTTTGAAATGGCCATTTCACGGGTGGTGGGTGAGCAAGAATGGATGCAGATGCCCTCTCCTCTCCAATGGGCAATGTGGACTACAAAGCCCACAAGGATTCATGAGATTTAATCCTAGAATAACTACCCCAGAGAAGCCCGCCCAGCAGGGTATAAAAGAAATCAAGAATTTCTGGTGGACTCAGAACGTGTCACAGCTCAGGGCCAAATAAATACACTCTTGCAAATGCCTCGGGCCTACCTCTAGTAAAAAGTGACAGGACAGCCATGTGTCCAAAAGCTCGTGCACTGCATAGCAAAGAGAAAACCAATTTTCCTTTTACCCTTTGCTCCCCTATAGACATCATATGACCAGAGTGAGGATGGACACTCAGCTCTCTATCTTTTCAAATATTTCCCCATCTCCAAGTTCACAGAGAGAAAACCCGTCATGTCACCATAGTGATGACTCCTCTAATGATGGTTCAGAGTGGAAAACTTCTGACTTCAGGGATGGCCTCACACAAGATGGACATGAACTCCAGTCCTCAAAACCCCAATGTCACATTTTTAAAAATCTGACCATCCCTCAATCAGTGTTAGGGGTTTTCATGTGGGAAACCTCAAGGAAGGCGAGAAGACAGGGGAGGTGTAACCCACAGTAATTATTAATAAAACCGACATTCCAGGACAAACTACTGCTAAGAAGGGTGAATTTTTTTTCTAAATGATCCTTCGCAAGTAATATAAGGAACTGGAGTCCTTGGACTGATCTACTATTATCATGCTAAATGGATGATAGAATACAGCTCAGGAATCAAAGATCATGAGCTTCCAACTGGCCACAAGGACAATAACCCTTTCAGCCCTTGGGTAACAAAGTCAGACAATCTGGTCTGGCAGCCAGAAGATGGTTGAGCTGGAGGGACATCCACAATGGGACAGTCCCAGTGTCTGCCCTCTCTGCTGGAAGGACATTAGCTGCTGAGAATAACTGGATCCAAATTGTTAAGGTGACCCCCCACTGCTCAGGGGGATGAAGAAAAAGATCTGGGGTGAACTGAAACCCACAAAGCAGGAACGCAGATGCTTTATGTCCTTTGAAGGTCTAGTTATAAAAACAAGACCCGAAAGCAGCCTCTCGGTCTCCTCACTGCTGGCCAGCAAAACTGGGAGAGGACCATGTTGTGATACCCCCAGGATATCCTTCATGATTGCCACCAAGATCTGCTGAGATAGGTGCCCGAGACCTGGAAAGAACACTGAACAGAGACCCAGGGATGCACACATCTTGCACGTTCTCACGAGGCCAAACCAGACTCACCACCGGAGAAATGCTAGCCAACAGTCTGTGGACATGGGTGCAGGTTGATTATTCCAGTCCCTCCGTGACCAAGTGTGTCACCTCATCAAAAATGAAATCTGGTCAAACTACCACAACACACATGGCTAAAATACCTCATCACCGGAGGGTGCCAGAGACCACCAAATATAATCCAGACTCACGGTAGTCCGTGTAAAAGTTGCCCACCAGGTGGCGGAAATGCAGGGAGAAGGCCTGCATGTACAAATAATTTGTTTCCCAGGTCTCTCATCGCTTTCTCTGATGAGTGTGTGAATCCGACCCCAGAAGAGAACTGAACAACTATTTGGTTGCATCAGGGCTCAACTAGACTGTGCATGCTCCAAAAAGGCTCAAAAAAGTCAAATCCAAGTAACAAGGGTTTTAGCCTATGAATCAAGGCGTGGCTAGAGAAAAAAATTGCTTTAATTTGAAAAGAAGCTAGGAGGGTTGACTGACTGGTGCCTCCATCCTCGAGTCTTCCTACAGTGGGACACAGAGTGAGCAGTCAGCTGGGCATCCACATCTAGAGTGTTGAAAACCTCCTGGGGGTGGAGACAGGGGGGTTCCACTTCCAGAATGGGCAAATTGTGTATGTGTATAAAATATTTAAGATATATTTATTTAAAGTCTCTAGAAATGGCTTCAGGGCATACAGCAAATTAAAAAATGTTTAATTCAAGAAAATCTATTAAAACTTGTCAAGAACTGGGAGGGTCTGTGGCATTTCAACCATGATCTGCTCCATTCCTCCCACTGCCAGTAAAATGTGACAGAAACTCCACTCCAGGTGGGCGCATCCAAGAACACAGCACTGTCTCCACCCAGCTCTCAGCCAAGGGCTATGGTATTTTCCCAGGAAAGAAAATCCATCAGCATTTTTCTTCCCACCCCAGCTACCTGTTGCAGAGACTAAATTCCAGGTGACTATAGTAATTGGTTGAGGCTCTCTTCTTTTGCTCAGCCACTACTTGCGGGACAAAAGCCCTGCCTTGGGTTCAACACACTGAAAATAGTGGCACCCTCACCCAACTCATTTGTAAAGTAGAGGCTGCATGCTATGAGAAGCGAGCGGGAATACCATAGACCCTCCAACAAGCACCCACCTCCTAAAGCAGGGGTGTCACTCAGAAAGCAGCTACCTACCACAGTCCCCACCCAGCCCCAGAGCCACAGCCAAAAACTCCTGAAACATTTCCCCAAGAAGAAAGGCAGGACATAGAGAGCTCTAAAGCCCATCCTGAATGAACTGGCTTTATTTGCAAATGAGTATAAAGTTCAACATTAAGGGGACTCTCAAAACAATGGAGCTTGGGCAAAAAGTAATTGAGAGGAAACTGGTAAGTTCACTAGAGATATAAACTAGACCATAGGCCAGCTAGTTTATCAGAGAGAACCAGGAAAGGACACAGCTAAAAACAGACCTCTTGGGTTCAAAGGAAACCTCAAACACTGACCTCAAAAACTACCCCTGCAAATGAGCCAGAGTTTAATTGGATCAGTCATCTCAATAAAGGTGTTTTTTAAAGGAAAAAACAGCAGTAACAATTACACATTCTGGTCAATATGGAGTAACAGGAACTGGATTTATTCTTAGGCCTGGAATAATTTTAAAAACATCAGACAATGAAAGATAATGGTTTATGAGAGATGAAAAATGAACAAGATGAGCCCCACAGTTGCCCCAGATTACCGCATGGAGAGTTTCCAGGCTGAGGCTCAAGGAAGAGAGAATGTGACCAGAGCCCATTGGCCTCCCCAAGTTGAAGAAACAGAGCTGCTTGGAATCACAGGCCGCTGGAGTTCATCAGGCAGAGTGCCAAAGAGGAGGGAGCTTAACAGAAAGAGAACTCGGCAAATATGACAGTGTAAGTATTCCACTGAGTAGCGATCAGTCTATGCATGAGGAATGTACCTGAGGCCAAGAAAAAGACTACCCAAAAGCATTAAACAGAACAATCCCCAGAGAAAATTCAGGGCTGAGAATAATGCCTGACCTCATCAACAAGTACAGAAAATCTTATAATTCAGGAAGTACCAGGTAGAGCACTCAGAGAAGTCTTCCTGATCTGTGGACAAAATTAACCATAGACTTAATGCTCTTGTGGTCTCATGTAAAAATGTGAAAAGGAAATGGGATAGATTAAACTGTTTCAAAATAATTTAACTGTGTACCAGAACAAAAACAAAACTTAAGAAAACAAAAATATCATCCCAGCACTTTGCCGAGATGGATCGATGAGATCGAGACTATCCTGGCGACGGTGAAACCCCTGTTCTTACTTCAATACAAAATCTTTTAGCCGGCGAGCGCTGGTCCTGATATTGAGGCTGAGGCAGGAGGACGGCGAATCCGGGCGGAGCTTTGCGTGATTGAGATCCGCCACTGCACTCCAGCCCGGCGATAGAGCCAGACTCCAGCCCCAAAAAAAAAAAAAAGAAAACAAAAAATATCTGAAAGGAATCTAAGTAAAGATAACATCTGGCAAAGTCCAGCACTCCAACTACACCAATTACGGCGCGCCAGCTTTTAAAGAATATGATCCATAGTTAGGAAAATATCAGCCAGTCGAAACAGATCCAAAATTGACATAGATAATAAATAGATAAGGACATTAAAGCAGTTATTATAATACTATTCCACATATATAAGAAACTAGAGAAAAGATTAAACATTTTTGGCAAATACACAGAAGGCTTTTTTCTAAAGCCAAATTAAATTTATAGAGAACAATGTGATGAAAAATACACTAGATGGAATTAATGACAGATTAGAAACTGCAGAAGAAAAGATTAGTGAACTTGAAGGCAGAGCAGTAGAAATTACACAAAATTGTCAGAGTAAAGGTTAAAGAACTAAAAAACTAAAGAGAACATCAGTGACCTGTGAGATAACTGCCAGTGGTAAAATATATATGTGGTTAAAGTCTCTGAAAAAGAAGGGGGATTTGAAAAAATAATGACAGAAAACTTTCTTAATGTGATGAAAGCTGTATATCTACAGGTTGAAAAAGTTCAGCAAACCAAAATCACAAAAACATGAAGAAAACCTTACCAAGTCACATTATGATCATCAAATTTCTTAAACCAACTAATCTAAGAGAAAATTTTAAGTGATCAGAAGAAAAATACATTATATGCAGAAGAACAAAGATAAGGATGACAGCAGATTTCTCAGAAAAACAATGCAAGTGGTCAGGCACAGTGGCTCATGCCTGTAATCCCAGCACTTTGGGAGGCCAAAATGGGAGGATCACTTGAGGCCAGGAGTTCAAGACCAACCTGGGCAACATAGCAAGACCCTATCTCTATTGAGAAAAAAAAAAAAAATTTTTTTTTTTTAATTAGCTGGTGTGATGGTGCATCACTGTAGTCCTAGCTACTCAGGAGGCTAAGGCAGGAGGATCACTTGAGCCCAGGAGCTGGAGGCTGCACTCAGCTATAATCATATCACTGCACTCCAGCCTGAGCAACAGAGTGAGACCCCGTCTCAACAAAATAAAAAATAAAAGACAAATGCAAGGTAGAAGAGAGTGGAACAACATCTTTAAAGAATTTAAAGGAAAAAAGTTCATCCTAGAATTCTTCACCTAGTACAAATATCTTTCGAAAAAGAAGGCTGAGTTTTTTTAGACATACAAAAACTGAATGTATCATCGAATTTTCACTATAAGAAATTTTAAAGAAAGTCTTCAAGCAAAAAGAAAGTGACATCACATGGAAATCTGGTTCTACACAAAGGAATAATGAAGGGTGCCCAAAATGGAAACTATGTGGATAAATATACAGACTTGTTCATAATTATTTAAATCTCTTTAAAGAATATTAAACTATTTAAAGGAGAAATAATGACATTCATAAATTAAAATTTAAGATTTGTAAGTAAAGTAAAACATACAACAATATCACAGAAACTAGGAGAGGAGAAATGAAGTACAGACACTGGGAGATCAGTTCCAGGACCACCCAAGGATACCAAAATCTAAGGATGCTCTAGTGCCTGATATAAAATAATGTAGCATTTGCATATAACTTAAGCACATTCTCCTATATACTTTAAATCATCTCTAGATTACTTACAATAGCTAATGCATGTAAATTATCTGTAAATAGTTATACTGTATTGCTTTTATTGTTGTATTAGTTTTAGCAATAAAATATTTTTTAATTTTTCATTTTACTTTTGGTGGGTACCTAGGTAGGTGTATATATTTATGGGATACATGAGATGTTTTCACACAGGCTTGCAATGTGTAATAAGCACATCTTGTAAAATTGGGTATCTATCCTCCTGAAGAATTTATTCTTTGTGTTACAAACAATTCAATTACACTCTTTTAGTTATTTTTAAATGTATAATTAAATTATTATTGACTATACTTTGTTGTGCTGTCAAACTCATTCATATTCATTATTTTTAACTACATTTTTGTACCCATTAACCAACCCCACCTACCTCTCCCCCTCCTACCCCCATCTCATCCTCTGGTAACCATCCTTCTATACTCTCTATCTTCATGTGTTCAATTTCTTCGATTTTTAGATCCCATAAGTAAGTGAGAACATGTGTTTGCCTTTCTGGGCCTGGCTTATTTCACTTAGCACAATGACCTCCAGTGCCATCCATGTTGTTGCAAATGACAGGATCTCTTATGGCTGAATAGTACTCCATTGTGTATATGTACCACATTTTCTTTATCTGTTCATCTGCTGAAGAACACTTAGGTTGCTTCCAAATTTTGGCTATTGTGAGTAGTGCTGCAACAAACATGGGAGTACAGATATCTCCTTAATATACTGATTTCCTTACTTTTGGGTATATATCCAGCAGTGGGATTGCTGGATCATATGGTAACTCTAATTTTAGTTTTTTGAGGAAACTCTAAACTGTTCTCGATGGTGGTTGTACTAATTTACATTCCTACCAACAGTGTACAAGGGTTCCCTTTTCTCCATATCCTCTCTAGCATTTGTTATTGCCTATCCTTTGGATATAAGCCATTTTAACTAGGATGAGATATCTCATTGGAGTTTCGATTTGCATTTCTCTGATGATCAATGATGTTGAGCACCTTTTCATATGCCTGTTTGCTATTTGTATGTCTTCTTTTGAAAAATGTCAATTCAAACATTTTGCCCATTTTTGGATAGCATTATTAGATATTTTCCTATAGAGTTGTTTGAGCTCCTTATACATTCTCATTATAAATCTCTTCTCAGATGGGTAGTTTGCAAATATTTTCTCCCATTATCCTTCACTTTGCTGATTGTTTCCTTTGTTGTGCAAATTTTTAACTTACTCTAGTCCCATTTGTCCATTTGTGTTTTGGTTGTCTGTGCTTGCAAGGTATTACTCAATAAATTCTTGCCCAGACCAGTGTTCTGGAGAGTTTCCTCAATGTTTTCTTGTAGTAGTTTCATAGTATGAGATCCTAAAGATTTAAGTCTTTAATCTATTTTTACATTTTGTATATAGTTATAGATATGAGTCTAGTTTCATTCTTCTGCATATGGATATCCAATTTTCCCAACATCATTTATTGAAGAGATTGTCTTTTCCCCAGTGTATGTTCTTGGCACCTTTGTTGAAAATAATTTCACTGTAGGTGTGTGGATTTGCTTCTGGGTTACCCATTGTTTCATTGGTCTATCTGTCTGTTATTATGCTGTAACCATGCTGTTTTGTTTTATATAGCTCTACAGTATAATTTAAAGCAAGGTAATGAGATTCCTAAGTTTTGTTCTTTTTGCTTAGTATACTTTTGACTATTTGGAGCCTTTTGTGGTTCCATAAACATTTTTAATTTTTTTTATTTCTATGAAGAATGTCATTGGTATTTTGATAGGAATTGCATTGACTCTGAATATTGCTTTAGGTAGCATAGAATATCTTAACAATATTGATTCTTCCAACCAATGAAAATTGAATATTTTTCCATTTTTTGGTGTTCTCTTCAATTTCTTTCATCAGTATTTTATAGTTTTCTCTGCAGAGATCATTGACTTCTTTGGTTAATTCCTAGGTATTTTATTTGTGGCTATTGTAAATGGGATTACTTTTTTATTTCTTTTTCAGATTGTTCACTGTTGGCATACAGAAATGCTACTGATTTTTGTACATTGATTTTGCATTCTGTAACTTTACTGAATTTATCAGTTCTAATAGTTTTTTTGGGGGGTTTTAGGTTCTTCTGAATATAATATTATATCATCTGTAAACAAGGATAACTGGACTTCTTTCTTTCCGATTTCAATGCCAGTTATTTCATTCTCTTGCCTAATTACTCTAGCTAGGACTTCCAGTAATGTATCCAGTAACAGTGGTGACAGTGGGCATCTTTGTCATGTTCCAAATCTTAGAGGAAAGGCTTTCAGTTTTTTCCCATTCAGTTTGACACTGACCATGGGTCTGTCATATATGGCTTTTATTATGCTGAAATGTGTTTCTTCCATACCTAGTTTTCCAAGGGTTTTTATCATGTTGAACTTTATCAAATTATTCCTCAGTATCAATTAAAATCATTATTATTTTTTCCTTTATTCTGTTGACATGATCTCTCACATTGATTAATTTGCTATGTTGAACTATCTTTGCATGCCAGGAATAAATCCCTCTTGGTCATGATGATCTTTTGTTGATTTTGGCTTGCTACTATTTTGTTGAGAATTTTTGCACCAATTTTCATCAAAGATATTGGCCTGTAGTTTTTTTTGTTTTTTGTTTTTTTTTTCCCAATGTATCTTTGTCTGACTTTGGTATCAGGGTAATACCAGCCTTGTAGAATGAATTGGAAAGTATTCCCTCCTCTATATTTTAGAGTAGTTTGAGTAAGATTGATATTAGTTCTTCTTTAAACATCTGGTAGAATTAATCAGTGAAATCATTGGGTCTTGGGCTTTACTTTACTGGGAGAATTTTTATTATGGCTTCAATCTCATTACTTGTTATTGGTCTGTTCAAGTTTTAAATTTCTTCATGGTTCAATCTTGGTAGGTTGCATGTGTCTAGGAATTTGTCCATTTCTTCTAGATTTTTCTAACTTATTGACATACAATTGCTCATAGTAGCCACTAATGATCCTTTTTTAATTTCTGCAGTATCAGTTGTAATGTCTTTATCTCTAATTTTATTTTTTTCTTAATCTAAAGTTTTGTCAATTTTGTTTACCTTTCTTTAAAAACAACTTTTTGTCTCATTGACCTTTTGTATTGTTTTCTTGATTTCAATTTCATTTACCTCTGCTTTAATCTTTATTATTTCTTTCCCTCTACCAATATGGGGTTTGGTTTTCTCTTATTTTTCCAGTTCTTAAAGGTGCATCTTAAAGACGTTTATTTGAATTTTTTTTTTTCTTTTTTGACATAGGCACTTACAGCTATAAACTTCCCTCTTAGTACTACTTTTGCCATTTCTCATAGATTTTGGTATGTTGTGTTTCTCTTATTACTTGTTTCAAGAAATTTTTCAATTTCCTTCTTAATTTATTGACCCACTGGTCATTCAGGAGCATATTGGTAATTTACATGTATTTATATTGTTTCCAAAATTGCTATTATTGATTTCTAGTTTAGTTCTATTGTGATCAGAGAAGACATTATATCTTGATATTATTCCAATTATTTTAATGATTTAAGACTTGTTTTCTGACCTAACATATGGTCTACTTTGAGAATGATCCATGTGCTTAGGAAAAGAATATGCATTCTTCAGCTGTTGGATGAAATGTTCAGTAAATATCTATTAGGTCCATTTGGACTATCACAGATTAAGTCTGATGTTTGTTGCTTTTTGTCTGGAGTATCTGTCCAGTGCTGAAAGTGGGGTGTTGAAGTCTCCAGCTATTATTTTATTGGAACCTATTTCTCTCTTTAGCTCTAATAATATTTGCTTTATATATCTAGTTGCTCCAGTGTTGGGGGTGTGTGTGTATATATACATAATATACATAATATATGTAATATACATAATATATATACGATTGTTATATCCTCTTGCTGAAGTGACCCTTTATCATTATATAGTGACCTTTGTGTCTCTTAGAGTTAATAAAATCCATTTTGTCTAAGTGTAGCTATTCCTGATTTTAGGTTTGTTTGTTTCCATTAGCATGGAATATTTTTTCCATCCCCTTATCTTCAGTCTATTTACTTGTTAAGTGTTTCTTGTAGGCAACAGATTATTCCATCTTTTTTTATCCATTCAGCCACACTGCTTTATTTGGAGAGTTTAGTCCATTTAGATTTGATGTTATTATTGATAAGTAAAAACTTTACTCCTGCCATTTTGTTATTTGTTTTCTGGTTGTTTTGTGATCTTTTCTTTCTTTCTTGTATTCCTTTCAGTGAAGGTGATTTTCTCTGGTGACACAATTTAGGTTCTTGCTTTCTATTTTTTATGTATTCATTGTGGCTCTTTGGTTTAAGGTTACTATGAGGCTTGAAAATACTATCTTCTTACCCATTTTTTTAGGCTAATAAGTTAACATTGCATAAATAAACAAACAAAAAGAAAATTAATAAAGACTGTACACCATAACTTTGTCCCCCTGCTTTTTCACTTTTGTTGTTTCTATGTGTATCTTTTTTTTTTTTTTTTTTTTTTTTTTTTTTTTTTTTTGAGACGGAGTCTCGCGCTGTGTCACCCAGGCTGGAGTGCAGTGGCGCGATCTCGGCTCACTGCAAGCTCCGCCTCCCAGGTTCACGCCATTCTCCTGCCTCAGCCTCCGAGTAGCTGGGACTACAGGCGCCCGCCACCACGCCTGGCTAGTTTTTTTTTGTATTTTTAGTAGAGACGGGGTTTCACCATGTTAGCCAGGATGGTCTCGATCTCCTGACCTCGTGATCCACCCGCCTCGGCCTCCCAAAGTGCTGGGATTACAGGCTTGAGCCACCGCGCCCGGCCTTCTATGTGTATCTTATATACTGTCTATGCCTTGAAAAGTTGCGGTTATTTTTTGTTGGCTCATTGTTTAATCTTTCTACTTAAGAAAAGAGTTGCACACCACAGTGAGAGTGTTGTAATATGCTGGATTTTCTGTGTACTTTCTGTAACAGTGAGTTTTGTACCTTCAGATGATTTCTTATTGTTCATTGATGTCCTTTTCTTTCTGATTAAAGTACTCCCTTTAGCATTTATTGTAGAACAGTTCTGGTATATTAGACTGTTCCTGCACTGCTAATAAAGACATATCCAAGATAGAGTAATTTATAAAGAATAGAGGTTTAATTGACTCACTGGTTCCACATGGCTGGGGAGGCCTCACAATCACGACAGAAGGCAAGGAAAAGCAAAGCCACATCTTACATGGTGGCAGACAAAGGGAGAATGAGTCTCAAGTGAAATGGGAAACTTCTTTAAAAACCATCAAACGTCATGAGACTTATTCACTATCATGAGAATAGCATGGGAAATATCTGCCCCCATGATTCAATTACCTCCCACCAGGTCCCTCACATGTGTGGGAACTGTGGGAGCTACAATTCAAGATGAGATTGGGACACAGCCAAACCATATCATTCTGCCCCTGACATCTTGCAAATCTCATGTCCTCACATTTCAAAACCAACCATTTCTTCCCAACAGCCTCCCAAAGTCTTAACTCATTTCAGCATTAACTCAAAAGTCCACAGTCCAAAATCTCATCTGAGACAAGGCAAGTCCCTTCTGCCTATGAGCCTGTAAAATCAAAAGCAACTTAGTTACTTTCTAGATACAATGGGAGTACAGGTATTGGGTAAATACAGCCATTCCAAATGGGAGAAATTGGCCAAAACAAAGGTGCTACAAGCCTCAAGCAAGTCCAAAATCCAGTAGGCCAGTCAAATCTTAAAGCTCCAAAATGATCTTTGACTCCATGTCTCACATCCAGGTCACGCTGACACAAGAGGTGGGTTCCCACAGTCATGGGAGGCTCCACCCCTGTGACTTTGCTGCTTTCATGGGCTGGCATTGAGTGTTTGTGGCTTCTCCAGGTGCATGGTGCAAAGCTGTTTGTGGAGCTACAGTTCTGGGGACTGGAGAACAGTGGCCTTCTTCTCACAGTTCCACTAGGCAGTGCCCAGTGGGAACTCTCTGTGGGGCTCCAACTGCACATTTCCCTTCTGCATGGCCCTGGCAGAGGTTGTTCTCCATGAGGGCCCCACACCTGCACCAAACTTCTGCCTGGACAGCCAAACATTTCCATACACGTTCTGAAATCTAGGTGGAGGTTCCCAACCCTCAATTTTTTTTTTTTTGAGACAGAGTCTCACTCTGTTACCCAGCCTGGAGTGCAGTGGCATGATTTTGGCTCACTGTAACCCCCACCCTCTAGGTTAAAGTGATTCTCATGCCTCAACCTCAAGTAGTGGGGACTACAGGCATGCAACCCCATGCCTGGGTAATTATATATTTTACATATATATAATATATCTCTATATATTAATATACATTTATATATTAATATCTATATATATATATATAATTATATATATATGGAGAAAGAGAGAGATGGAGTTTTACCATGTTGGCCAGGCTGGTCTCAAACTCCTGACCACAGGTTACCTGCCCACCTTGGCCTCCCAAAGTCCTGAGATTACAGGCATCAGCCATCACACCTGGCCATCCAAAACTTCAATTCTTGACTTCTGCACACCCACAAACTCAATACCACATAGAAGCTGCCAAGACTTGGGCTTTACACCCTCTTAATCCATGACTGGACCTGTACCTTGGCCCCTTTTAGCTGTAACAGCCATAACTAGAGTGTTTAGGATGTGGGGCACCAAGTCCCTAGGCTCCCCACAGCAGGGGGTCCAGGGCTCAGCCCACAAAACCATTTTTTCCTCCTAGGCCTCTGGGCCAATTATGGGAGAGGCTGCCCCAAAGGTGTCTGACATGCCCTGGAGACATTTTCCCATTGTATTGTCAATTAACATTTGATTCCTCTTTACACAAATTTCTGCAGCCAGCTTCAATTTCTCTTGAGAAAATGCGTTTTTCTTTTCTATCACATTGTCAGGCTGCAAATTTTCCAAACTTTTATGCTGTTTTCTTTTTAAAACTCATGCTTTTAACAGCACCCAAAGCACCTCTCGAATGCTTTACTGCTTAGAATTTTTTTCCACCAGACACCCTAAATCATCTCCCTGAAGTTCAAAGTTCCACAGATCTCTAACAGGGCAAAATGCCCCCAGTCTCTTTGCTAAAACATAGCAAGATTCACCTTTATTCCAGTTCCCAGTAAGTTCTTTATCTCGATCTGAGACCACCTCAGCCTCGACTTCATTGTCCATATCACTATCAGCATTTTGGTCAAAGCCATTCAACAAATCTCTAGGAAGCTGCAAACTTTCCCACATTTTCTTGTCTTCTTCTGAGCCCTCCAAACTGTTCCAATCTCTCCCTGTTACCCAGCTCCAAAGTCGCTTACACATTTTTAGGTATCTTTACAACAGCATCCCACTCTTGGTACCAATTTATTGTATTAGTTTGTTCTCACAATGCTAATAAAGACATACCTGAGACTGGGTAATGTATAAAGAAAACAGGTTTAATTGACTCACAGTTCCACATGGCTCGGGAGGCCTCACAATCATGGCAGAAGGCAAGGAGGATATAAGCCACATCTTGCATGGCTGCAGGCAAAGAGAGAATGAGAACCAAGTGAAAGGGGAAACTCCTTGTAAAACCATCAGATCCTATGAGACTTATTTACTATTGCAAGAACAGCACTGGAAGATCCACCCCCACAGATTCAATTACCTCCCACTGGGTCCCTCCCACAACACACAGGAATTATCAGAGCTACAATTCAAGATGAGATTTGGGTGGGGACAAAGCCAAAACCTATCATCTGGTGTTGATACAATCCCTCAGCTTTTGTCTGTCAGGGGAAGTCTTTATTCCTTCTTCGTATTTGAAGAATAATTTCACCAGATATATTATTATAGGGCAAAAGGTTTTTTTGTATGCCCCTTAAATATATCATGCCACTCTCTCCTGGCCTGTAAGATTTCACTGAAACATCTACTGCCAGATGTGTTGGAGCATTGTATGTTATCTATTTCTTTTTTTTTGGTGTATTTAGGATCCTTTCCCTATCCTTGACCTTTGAAAGTTTGATTAGTAAATGCCCTGAGATACTCTTCTTGGGTTAAATCTGATTTAATTTTCTATAGCCTTTTTGTACTTGGATATTCATATCATATTTAGGTTTTGGAAATTCTCTATATTCCACTGAACACACTTTCTATTCATATCTCTTTCTCTATCTCTTCTTTAAGACCAATAACTCAGATTTGCCATTTTGAGGCTATGTTCTGATCTTGTAGGCATGCTTCATTCTTTTTATTACTTTTCCTTTTGAGTCCTCTGTGTATTTTTAAGTAACTGTCTTCAGGCTCACCAATTCTTTCTTTTGCTTAGTCAATTCTGCTATTAAAAAACTATGCCAGGCACAGTGGCTCAAAACTGTAATCCCAGCACTCTGGGAGGCCAAGGCAGACAGATTGCTTCAGCTCAGGAGTTCAAGGCCAGCCTGGCCAAACATGGCAAAACTTCATCTCTGTGTAAAAATACAAAATTTAGCCAGACATGGTGGTGCATGTCTGCAGTCCGAGCTACTTGGGGGCTGAGGCAGAAAGATCACTTGACCCCAAGATCTTGAGGCTGCAGTGAGCCATGACTGTGCCACTGCACAGCAGCTGAAGCAACAAAGAGAGACCCTGTCTCAAAAAAACAAGAACGGGGGTCACTTCCAAGATGGCCAAATAGGAACTGCTCCAGTCTGCAGCTGCCAGCAAGATCAACACAGAAGACGGGTGATTTCTGCATTTCCAACTGAGGTACCTGGTTCATCCCATTGGGACTGGTTGGACAGTGGGGGCAGCCCATGGAGGGTAAGGTGAAGCTGGGCAGGGCATTGCCTCACCCAGGAAGTCCAAGGGGTCAGGGGATTTCACTTTCCTAGCCAAGGGAAGCCGTGACAGACTGTACCTGGAGAAACATGTACACTTCTGACCAAATACCGCACTTTTCCCATGGTCTTAACAAACAGCAGACCAGGAGTTACCCTCCTGTGCCTGGCTTGGCAGGTCCCACACCCACGGAGCCTTACTCACTGCTAGGGCAGCAGTCTGAGTTCAACCTGCATGGTGCAGTTAAACAGGGGAGGGGCACCTGCCATTGCTGAGACTTAAGAAGCACACAGTGTAAACAAAGAGGTCTGGAAGCACAAACTGGGTGGACTCCACCATAACTCAGCAAGGGCTACTTCCTCTATAGATTCCACATCTGGGGGGAGGGCACAGTAGAACAAAAGGCAGCAGACAGCTTCTGCAGACTTAAACATCCCTGACTGAACTCTGAAGACAACAGTGGTTCTCTCAGCACAGATTTTGAGCTCCGAGAACAGACAGACTGCCTCCTCAAGCAGGTTGCTGACCCCCATGTAGCCTGACTGGGAAAACACCTCCCAGTAGGCAATGAGAGATGCCTCAAACAGGTGGGCACTCCTCTGGGATGAAGCTTCCAGAGGATGGATCAAGCAGTAATATTTGCTGTTCTGCAGCCTCTGCTGGTGACACCCAGGCCAACAGGGTCTGGAGTGGACCTCCAGAAAACTCCAACAGACCTCCAGCTGAGGGGTCTGTTAGAAGGAAAACTAACAAACAGAAAGGAATTGCATCAACATCAACAAAAAGGACATCCACACCAAAATCACATCTGTAGGTCACCAAAATCAAAGACCAAAGGTAGATAAAACCACAAAGATGGGGAGAAATCAGAGCAGAAAAGCTGAAAATTCCAAAAAGCAGAGCACCTCTTCTCCTCCAAAGGACCTCAGCTCCTCCCTAGCAAGGGAACAAAACTGTACCAGAGAATGAGTTGAACGAGTTGACAGAAGTAGGCTTCAAAAGGTCAGTAATAACAAACTTCTCTGAGCTAAAGGAGCATCTTCTAATCCATTTCAAGGAAACTAAAAACCTTGAAAAAAGGTTAGACAAATGGCTAACTAGAATGAACAGTGTAGAGAAGACCTTAAATGACCTGATGGAGCTGAAAACCATGGCACAAGAACTTCATGACGAATGCACAAGCTTCAATAGCTGAATCAATCAAGTGGAAGAAAGGATATCAGTGATTGAAGATCGAATTAATGAAATAAAGCAAGAGGACAAGATTAGAAAAAAAAGAGTAAAAACAAAGGAACAAGTAGTTCCAAGAAATATGGGACTATGTGAAAAGACCAAATGGTTTGATTGGTATACAAGAAAGTGACAGGGAGAATGGAAATAAGTTAAAAAACACACTTTAGGATATTATCCAGGAGAACTTCCCTAATCTAGCAAGGCAGGCCAACATTCAAATTCGGGAAATACAGAGAACACCATAAAGATACTCCTAGAGAAGAGCAACCCAATACATGTAACTGTCAGATTCACCAAGGTTGAAATAAAGGAAAAAATGGTAGGGGCAGCCAGAGAGAAAGGTTGGGTTACCCACAAAGGGAAGCACACCAGGCTAACAGTTGATTTCTCAGCAGAAACCCTATGAGACAGTGGGGAGCAATATTCAACATTTCTAGAGGAAAGAATTTTCAACCCAGAATCGCATATCCAGCCAAACTAACCTTCATAAGTGAAGGAGAATTAAAATCTTTTACAGACAAGCAAATGCTGAGAGAGTCTGTCACCACCAAGACTGTCTTACAAGAGCTCCTGAAAGAAGTACTAAACATGGAAAGGCACAACCAGTACCATCCACTGCAAAAACATACCAAATTGTAAAGACCATCAATGCTATGAAGAAACTACATCAATTAAGGGGCAAAATAACCAGCTGACATCATAATGACAGGATCAAATTCAAACATAACAATATTAACCTTAAATGTAAATGGGATAAATGCCCCGATTAAAAGACATAGACTGGCAAATTGGATAAAGAGTCAAGACCCACTGGTGTGCTGTATTCAGGAGACCCATCTCATGTGCAAAGACGTACATAGGTTAAAAATAAAGGGATGGAGGCAGATCTATCAAGCAAAGGAAAAGCAAAAAAAAAGCAGGGGTTGCAAACCTAGTCTGATAAAACAGACTGTAAACCAACAAAGATCAAGAGAGACAAAGAAAGTCACTACATAATGGTAAAGGGATCAATTCAACAAGAAGAGCTAACTATCCTAAATATATATGTACCCAATATAGCATCACCCAGATTCATAAAGCAAGTCCTCAGAGACTTACAAAGAGACTTAGACTCCCACAAAATAAAAATGGGAGACTTTAACACCCCACTGTCAATATTAGACAGATCGATGAGAGAGAAGGTTAACAAGGACATCTAGGACTTGAACTCAGCTCTGGACCAAGTGGACCTAGTAGACATCTACAGAAGTCTACACCCCAAATCAACAGAATATACATTCTTCTTGGCACCACATCATACTTATTCTAAAACTGACCACATAATTGGAAGTAAAACACTCCTCAGCAAATGTAAAAGAACAGAAATCACAACAAACTGTCTCTCAGACCATACAACAGTCAAATTACAACTCAGAATTAATAAACTCACTCAAAACCACACCACTACATGGAAACTGAACAACCTGATCCTGAACGACTACCGGGTAAATAACGAAATGAAGGCAGAAATAAAGATGTTCTTTGAACCCAGTGAGAACAAAGATGCAACGTGTCCCAGAATCTCTGGGAAACATTTAAAGCAGTGTGTAGAGGGAAATTTATAGCACTAAATGCCCACAAGAGAAAGCAGAAAAGATCTAAAATCAACACCCTAACATCACAATTAAAAGAACTAGAGAAGCAAGAGCAAACACATTCAAAAGCTAGCAGAAGGCAAGAAATAAGATCAGAGCAGAACTGAAGGAGATAGAGATACAAAACAAAAAAACCCTTCAAAAAATCAATGAATCCAGTAGCTGGTTTTTTGAAAAGATCAACAAAATTGATAGACTGCTAGTAAGACTAATAAAGTAGAAAGAAGAGAAGAATCAGATAGATGCAATAAAAATGATAAAAGGGATATTACCACCAATCCCACAGAAATATAAACTACCATCAGAGAATACTATAAACACCTGTACACAAATAAACTAGAAAATCTAGAAGACATAGATAAATTCCTGGACATATACACCCTCCCAAGACTAAACCAGGAAGAAGCTGAATCTCTGAATAGACCAATAACAGGCTCTGAAATTGAGACAATAATTAATAGCCTACAAACCAAAAAAAGTCCAGGACCAGATGGATTCACAGCCAAATTCTACCAGACATACAAAGAGGAGCTGGTACCATTCCTTCTGAAACTATTTCAATCAACAGAAAAAGAGGTAATCCTCCCTAAACTCATTTTATGAGGCCAGCATCATCCTAATATCAAAGCCTGGCAGAGACACAACAAAAAAAAAGAGAGTATTAGGCCAATATCCCTGATGAACATTGATGCGAAAATCCTCAATAAAATACTGGCAAACCGACTCTAGCAGCTCATCAAAAAGCTTATCCACCCCATAATCAAGTTGGCTTTATCCATACCATGTAAGGCTGGTTCAACATATGAAAATCAATATATGTAATCCATCACATAAACAGAACCAAAGACAAAAATCACATGATTATCTCAATAGACGCAGAAAAGGCCTTTGACAAAATTCAACAGTCCTTCATGCTAAAAGCTGTCAATAAACTAGGTATTGATGGAATGTATCTCAAAATAGTAAGAGGTATTTGTGACAAACCTACAGCCAATATCATACTGAATGGGCAAAAACTGGAAGCATTCCCTTTGAAAACCAGCAAAAGACAAGGATGCCCTCTCTCACCACTCCTATTCAATGTAACGTTGGAAGTTCTGGCTAGGGCAATCAGGCAAGAGAAAGAGGAAAAGAGGAAGAAATAATTCAATTAGGAAAAGAGGAAGTCAAATTGTCCCTGTTTGCAGATGACATGATTGTCTACTTAGAAAACCCCATCGTCTCAGCCCCAAATCTCCATAAGCTGATAAGCAACTTCAGCAAAGTCTCAGGATACAAAATTAATGTACAAAAATCACAAGCATTCCTATAAACCAATAATAGACAAGAGAGCCAAATCACGAGCGAACTCCCATTCACAATTTCTACAAAGAGAATAAAATACCTACAAATCCAACTTACAAGGGAAATGAAGGACCTCTTCAAGGAGAACTATAAACCACTGCTCATGAAATAAAAGAGAACACAAAAAAATGGAAGAACATTCCATCCTCATGGATAGGAAGAATCACTATCATGAAAATGGCCATACTGCCCAAGGTAATGTATAGATTCAATGCTATCCCCCATCAAGCTACCACTGACTTTCTTCACCAAATTGAAAAAAAAACTACTTTAAAGTTCATATGAAACAAAATGAGAGCCCACATAGCCAAGACAACCCTAAGCAAAAAGAACAAAGCTGGAGGCATCATATTACCTGACTTTCAACTATACTACAAGGCTACAGTAACCAAAACAGCATGGTACTGGTACCAAAACAGATATATAGACCAATGGAACAGAACAGAGGCCTCATAAATAACACCACACATCTACAATCATCTGATCTTTGACAAACCTGACAAAAACAAGAAATGGGGAAAGGATTCCCTATTTAATAAATGGTGCTGGGAAAACTGGCTGCCATATGTAGAAAGCTGAAACTGGACCCCTTCCTTACACCGTACTCAAAAATTAACTCAAGGTGGAATAAAGACTTAAATGTAAGACCTAACACCATCAAAACCCTGGAAGGTAACCTAGGCAATACCATTCAGGACATAGGCATGGGGAAAGACTTCATGACTAAAACACCAAAAGCAATGGCAACAAAAGCCAAAATAGACAAATGGCATCTAGTTAAACTAAGGAGCTTCTGCACAGCAAAAGAAACTATCATCAGAGTGAACAGGCAACCTGCAGAATGGGAGAAAATTTTTGCAATCTACCCATCTGACAAAGGGCTAATATCCAGAGTCTACAAAGAACTTAAACAAATTTACAAGAAAAAAAAACCCCATCAAAAAGTGAGCAAATGGTATGAACAGACACTTATGCAGCCAACAGACATATGCAAAAATGTTCATCATCACTGGTCATCAGAGAAATGCAAATCAAAATTAAAATGAGATACCATCTCATGCCAGTTAGAATGGCAATCATTAAAAAGTCAGGAATCAACAGATGCTGGAGAGGATGTTGATAAATATTAACACTTTTACACTGTTGGTGGGAGTGTAAATTAGTTCAACCATTGTGAAAGACAGTGTGGCAATTCCTCAAGGATTTAGAACCACAAATACCATTTAACCCAGTGATCCCGTTACTGGGTGTATACCCGAAGGTTTATAAATCATGCTACTCTAAAGACGCACACACACACACATTTATTGCAGTGCTATTCACATAAGCAAAGACTTGGAACCAACCCATCAATGACAGACTGGATTAAGAAAATGTGGCACATATACACCATGGAATACTATGCAGCCATAAAGAAAGGATGAGTTCATGTCCTTTGCAGGGACATGGATGAAGCTGGGAACCATCATTCTAAGCAAACTATCACAGGGACAGAAAACCAAAGCCGAACACCGCGTGTTCTCACTCACAGGTGGGAGTTGAACAATGAAAATACATGGACACAGGGTGGGAAACATCACACACCAGGGCCTGTCGCGGGTGGGTGTCTGGGGAAGGGATAGCATTAGGAGAAATACCTAAAGTAAATAACGAGTTGATGGGTGCAGCAAACCAACATGGCACATGTATACCTATGTAACGAACCTGCAGGCTGTGCACATGTACCCTAGAACTTAAAGTATAATAAATAAAAAAAAAGGCCGGGCGCGGTGGCTCAAGCCTGTAATCCCAGCACTTTGGGAGGCCGAGATGGGCGGATCACGAGGTCAGGAGATCAAGACCATCCTGGCTAACACGGTGAAACCCCGTCTCTACTAAAAAATACAAAAAACTAGCCGGGCGAGGTGGTGGGCGCCTGCAGTCCCAGCTACTCGGGAGGCTGAGGCAGGAGAATGGCGTGAACCCGGGAGGCGGAGCTTGCAGTGAGCTGAGATCTGGCCACTGCACTCCAGCCTGGGCGACAGAGCGAGACTCCGTCTCAAAAAAAAAATAATAATAAAAAAAAATAAATAAAATAAAATAAAATAAAAAAAGAAAGAAAGAAAGAAAGAAAAAAAGTTCATCGATATAACCAAAAACCACTTACACTCCTAAAGATATTGAAATCTGGGGGTGGGGGGTGGGGGGAGATATCCCTTAACCACACTATCCAGGGCCAGATACAGCCCATGTTCCACTGGAAGGTCTAGTGAGTATGAAAGTTTAGGTTGGTGTCACTTATGTCCCCTAAGCTGAGCTGTTAACCATTAGAGGCCTCCGCCTGGCCTGCTTCACTAAGCAGGAGTGGCTGGTGACAATGCCACCAAGACAACACCACCAATTGCTAACCAATGGTGGAGTTTTTATTTTGGGTGGCCCCTACTGAGCTGAAGACTGCATGCCCATGTGACCTTACTTTGGGGTGTTTATTGGGTCACAGCTTCTTACTGTGGGACATGTGGCCCTTTGAAGTACAATCTTTGGACAATCTTGAGGGCTTACGCATCACTGCACTGCTAGTGGGCAGCTGCAGCAATGGAGTTGTGGACTTCTTTCTTTTAAGAGATCTTTTTTGTATCAGAAGAGAAAATGCAGGTCCTTTATTCCAAATGTAAAGGGACTCCTTTATATCTGAGATTTCTAGATCATTCAAATAATTTTTTAAAATTGTCCTCAGTTATTAGAAGCATCCTTCTGGGTGGCCTGGGCAGGGATTCTGAAGATTGAGCACCTGTTTGGGGATCTTTCCCTTAGTGCTGTTATTGAATTAGGAAGCCCATGCGTAGCTTTGTCTTGGCCATGCTTTGGGTCTATGTCTGGCCAAAGGCAAAGGATGAGTGAGCAATCTGGTCACTTCCAGAGGATACCTGCTGCTCCTTCCTTTCAGGAAGTCATAAAACATGCATGGAGATCCAGAAAACTGATTCCTTTCCTTCTTTAGATTATCTTTCCCCTGGTTCTTTTTAAGAATCAGACATTGTTAACTACAAAAGTTCTGCATGCTCATTGTAAGAAGTGAAAAATGCGCAAAAAGTTAAAGAATAAGTTACTGTTCTTCCCCCATCCATTCCTATACACAGAGGCTGTGTATCTTTCCTCCCCTTCCTCACTCTTTTTTTTTTTTTTTTTTTTTTTTTTTTGACAGAATCTTTTCTCTCTTGCCCAGGCTGGAGTGTACTGTACAATAACATGATTTGGGCTCACTGCAGCCTTGAACTCCTGGGCTCAGGTGATCTTCCCACGTCAGCTCCCCTAACTATCTGGGACTACTGGTACATGTCATAATGTCTGGCTAATACTTGCTTAATTTTTTGTAGAAACGGGTCTTACCATGTTACCCAGTTTAGTCTCAAACTCCTGGACTCAAGTGATCCTCCTGCCTTAGCTCCCCTAAAGTTCTGGGATTACAGGCATGAGCTTCCTCCCCTTTCTCAGTGCTTATGCAAATATATGAACACATATGTAGAATTTTTGCACTGTCTTCACAAAAAGGATTATATCAAACACATTACTCTGCAACTTGATTTTTAACTTAATATATTAGAGTCCTAAAGTACAATAGATACAGACCTAGCTCATGTTTTAATCAGCTGCACAGTCATCATACAAATGTGTACTATTCAGCTCTTCTCTATTAACTGACACTTAGATTGTTGCCAGGGTTTGTTTACTGTGTTGGTGCTTTTCATTTGTGTGGTGTGGATTCCCAAAATTGAAATTGCAGAGTCAGAAGGACATGTTTACTTTACATTTTAATAGCTATTGCTAAGTGGCAATCCCCAAAGGTTGTTGACATCTGCATTTCACACTGGCAGCATATGAGCATGCCCTTTTCCCCAAGCTCTCACCAGCCTTGACAGCTGCTTGTTTAATTTGTGCATGTGCCAATCTGATGGGTAAGCAGTGATGTCTCGTAGCTTTCATTTGCTGTTCCCAAATGCTACTGATATAAGAGTTAAGAAGAAATCACTTAGGCAGATAGTAAGGGTATGGAAGTCCTTGGTAAGGCTTTTCTTGTTAACAAAAAGCAGCCCAAATTATTTTCTTACAAAGAACAGCCTGTAAAGTCAAGCTGCAGACATAAATAAGCAAGATGGGAGCTCGCACAGGTGAATACTGGCAGAAACTAGGGACTAGACATGTTCAAGATGACAGCTCCATATTCCCTTCTCTTTGTCAGCCACGTAAACAGTAAAGAGTAGACAAGATGGCACCGAGCAGCTGGTAAGCCTATTTGCATAACAAGATTAGGATGGGACAACAGCCTTCCCTGCATGCTACGTAAATGTCATACCTGGCTGAACCAATCTGTGAGCCCTACATAAATCAGACACCACCTTCTCCAGCCTGCTTATAAAATCTGCTGCGATCCACTGTCTCCTGCTTTTCAGACATCTCTCACTCACACACACACAAGGAGTTGCTCTTCTCTCTTTCCTCTATTAAACTTTTCACTCCTTAGCCTACCCACATGTGTCCATGTTCTCAATTCTTTCTTGGTGTGAGACAACAAACCCCGGGGTATATACCCCAGAAAATGTAGTCATTTCAGTTGGGGGTTCTCATCTGAGATTGGGATCAGAACAGAAAGTAGAATCATTGGAGTTGTAAGTATGGAGTGAACCTCAAAATCTGTCCTTTCATTCTGAGGCTCCCAGCCTCCATTTTAAAATCAAATTAAATCAATAACACGCATCCATCAGCCATTTAAAAATATGATTATCATGGCTGCCCTTCTTAAAGACTTGGATGTCAGGCTTACTGGGGAGAATATGGAGAATCCCCCAATACTCACAGGTCATGGACACATTGGCCATGCTTTGAACCAGCTTCCTTTCACGGAGAACCTAACTATTGTGTGAGGCCAGAAGTCTAAGAAACTAAGAGTTTCTGACCAGTTTTGAATGACACCCTGGTGTTATTCAAAAGTTTCTGGACTGAACCCAGCTTCTGACAGCCCATCTGGATGTTAGGAAAGGATCCCCAGCTATCTTGTTGCAAAATTTTCCTCCTTTTCCTATCTATAGTCGCTATGTCTCTATCCTCTCTGTGTGTTCAGTGTGTGCAAAATTTCACAGTTCAAGGAAGTAATCATGTTTGACAAGATCAGGGAATGTAGTACTAACCAGGGATATAGCTCAAGGGAAGGCAACTCTGATTTTCTAGGAACAGAGGGTCCCCACACACACAGTGAGCATCTCTCTCTGCCCTAGGTCTGGAGAGCACATGGCATTTCCTGGTCTCTCTGCGCCCTTGGTCTGGAGAACACAAGGCATGTCAAAGTCACTCTGCCCTTGGTCTGGAGAGTATATGGCCTTTCAAGGTCAACCGTACCACCTAGTGTAACAGGGATCCTCTCCACAAGGCACTTTGTTGGTTCTTCACTGAAACAGCCTCACCTCCCAATTCTCTCCCCTTTTTATGCCTCTCTACTAGAAACCGGGCTTCATGCTACTTCTGTAAATGAGAAAATTCTGCTGTCAACAATTAGGAGTAAAATATCCTCCAAAACCACGGTCCCATCCACAGGAAAATGGCTATTTGGTACTTATGTTGTCTCAAGGCACCTATTCTGTCTCCAATTAGTACGGCTTCCAGTCTCCCTTATCTGGGCAACCTCCAATCATGCCACCAGCTCTTCCACCTCCACCATCTCCAAAATTTCCCCCTCCCCCACCTTCACTCTCACCCCTACAGGAAATGCCCAATGGAGGTGATGCCACTAGGGTTCAAGTTCCTCTCTCATTGCAAGACCTTAGACAAGTAAAGGAAGACTTAAGCCAATTTTCTAACAACCCTGATAGGTATATACAAGTTTTCCAAAATTTAACTCAGGTACTTGACCTCTCATGGAGGGATGTTATGCTGCTGCTAAGGCAAACCGTAACTGCAGCTGAATAACAGGCATCCCTGCAAGTGGCAGAGAATTTTGGAGATGAGCAATATGTCTCCTATAACAGGCAAAAATGAAAAAGAGAAAACAAGGAAGGTGATGAAATAGGGAAAACACCATTGCCAATAGGAAGGAAAGCAATACTTCCTAACAAGACTAATTGGAACCCCAGACTTTTCTATGGTATTTTTCCTCTTTCACAGTTTAAAATGGATTCTATCTTCTTTTATAATATTCTTCCAACCTGGGAAAAGTTAATTTTCCAAACCTTAAAATGATTGGCTTAGAGTTGAGCTAAGGCAAAGGGAACCCAGAAGCTTGACATGCTGGCAAAGTTACCACTCAGGCTTTTGGCTCCTCTCTCCCTGTGCAAACCAGTAAAAGGGATAATAAGGATCATTGTTTATATTCTCTGTAAAACTTTAACTAATAAAAAGGATTTGTGAGGTTGGTCTTAAGCTGTAGCCAATCTGGTGTGCTTTGTGTGTCTTTCTGCACAATTCTGTCAAAAGCAAGGGTACTTCAGGTTAGGATACAGACCCAGGACCCCATAAGCCTGCTCTTCAAGCAAGCCAAACAAAATAATCAGTAACAAACTTGGCTACAGGCCACCATCTTGTTTCATGTCCTTGAGAACACGACCTGTAACCACATGGCAATACTATGTTTTAGTCTCTGCCATTTTACAATGGTGGCTGTCTTCTTGTGCTAAGTCAGTTCCTGGGTGAGGGCCACAAAATCAGATAAGCCAGTTTGTCAACCTGGGTGGTGCCAGCTGATCCATCAAGGGTAAGGTTACGAAATATCTTAAGCACTGATCTTGAGAGCAGTTAAAGAAGGGTCAAAAATCTTGTAGCTTCCAGCTGTGTGACTCCTGAGCCACGGTTTCCAATCTTGTGGCTAATTTTTTAGTCTGGTTTCCAGAGAAGAAGGAAGTATATCTTAGGAAAAGACTGCTATCATCTTTGTTTTGGACTACAAAGTGTAAACCAGGCCCCTCCCAAAGTTGGTTCAGCCTATGCCCTGGGATGGGCAAGGACGGCTTGGGGGCTGGAAACAAAATGAAGTTGGTTGGGTCAGATCTCTTCTACTGTGTCTCAGTAACAATTTTTCAAAGACAGTTTCAAAAGCGCTTATCACCCCTTTAAAAACACTTTGTACACTCATGGTTAAGTCATAACCTAATTAAGGCTTGTTGGCTTTAACTGTGAGGTTAACTTTTGTAAAGTTCAAAAGCCAAAAATTTTAACTCCTTGGTATGGCTAAAGTTGAGTAACAAAAGATTTAAAAGAATTTTCTTCAAGAGCACTCAGTTTCATTAAAAGTGGATATTCAAGTTATAGGTATATTTAAAAGGCCTTTATATTTTTCTCCTCTTAAATCTTGTTTTTCTGGGAAAAAGGTTTTTTCTTCTCAATTGACTGAATTATTTTTCTCCATTTTTTGTCTTACTGCTTTTAATACATGCACAAGAGGCCCTAAGACAACTTCTGGTAACATGGGATTCCTTGGGCGAAACAGAGACCACAGACCCCATTTTGAGGGGGAAAAAACCCTCTGTTTTCCTTATAAAACCCGAGGAATTAAAAGCAGATGGTTCCCTCTCAAAATCAAAAGGCTCTGTTCTATTTTGCATTGTGTTATCTGACAGTTTTAAGTTTAGGGGGCACCAAATACTGCATATTAGAGAGAGTTTTGATATCTAATAACCAGGTGGGGAATACACATTAAGGGATGGCTAATAGTAGTTATACATCAGAGAGGCATGTTATTGGCCACCTGTAAGATACGGAAACATCCCCAGCCCCCACTGAGAGATGAGGTTCCCACGGGAAATGGGCTCATTACAAAATAAGCCAATTGTCTTTGGGTTGCCTTGCAATTAAAAGCATAGAAGAGGCACTGCACTGTCTTCTCCCATAGAATCTCCCTCCTTTTGGGGATCCAAGATCCAGAATAAAATGGCACCCTTAATTTTGGGGATCTGCCTGTCTTCAGCTGTGCTTGCTTGTTTTGCCCTAGAAATGCATGCCTTCCTGGCACTGTTCCTCCAAGGGCTCCACCCTGAAGCAAGTAATCCAATTAAGAAACTGGCAAATAAAAAAATCGTACAAGTGTTGAATCTTCTGTTTGTTTGTGTCGCTATATATCTGTTCTGTGTAATGTCTATAAAAAGAGCTCTAATTGATTGGCTTAAAGAAAAATAAGCACTTAAGTCAAATTCTTTTAGTTCACGTGTCTTTAATCATTAAGAAATAAAAATAGTCTTAAGGATTATTGGTAAAATGCAAGTGTCATCAAAATTCAAATAGGTGGTCTAAATCATACAATGTAGACACTAGGTTCGCTAAATTTCCAAGGTTGTATTACTGGCTGCTTTACAGACAGGTAAGGCCTGAGGCACGTACAGTTTAGATACTGGAAAGAGTCAAACCTTATCTGCACTTCTATCTGGGTCCTAGGTTCCACATCTGGTACATAATTAAAATCACTTACTAACCAGGTTTTTCACCAAAAGTAAAAATTACTAAGAGTTAACAGTGCAACATGTATTTGAGATAACCAGTTTTATCTGCAAAGTGTATAAAAACAGTAAAGTATGTCTTTTAGTAAAAGATTATAAGAAAGCATAGATTAAAAATTATAAGAAAGCAAAGTTTACTTTGCCCAGGGATGAGGGATTGTCTTACATTTTGATATGATAAAGGTAAAGGTTTAAGTAAGTTGTGGAAAGACTGTAAAAATGAATCCTGCAAAACAATGTGTAAACATTAACTAAATTCAAAATGGTACTTTATGGTCTTTTCATAAGAACATTGAAATCAAAGCACAGCAAAGTTATCTTAAGACTATAATCTTCCCTTTAGCAAAAAGTGTTATAAAAGGTTTGTTTAGATTTCACCTCATGGTCAAATTGGTTAAGATTAGATGGAATTGTCTATGAGGTTTCATTAGAAATTGGGGTTTAACATTAATAAGCTAATGCAAGGGTAGATTTTGGCTTTGAACAGGATTTCCATGAATAGTAAAGGCAAATGAAAAGTTTTTTGCTTTTTTAGTCATCATTTTGGCAAAATAAGTACTTTAGGGTAATGTGGAATTCTATTTTGTAACATCAAGTGTTTGAAACCTTTAACACATAACAGGCATTCCAAAATGAAACTTCAAGTTTCAAAATCGTCTTTCCTGATGCCTGGCTTTCTGAATGGTTCAGAGGGCCCCTGAAACATTCAGAAAAGAGGTGAACAGGATTGTTTGACATGTTTAGTCACATGAAATTGCCAAGTGATGTCCAATTCTCTTTAAGTTATATTTTGGTGAATACTGATATATGTTCCAAAATTGCATGGGATTTCTAAAATTCTACCCTCTGAGTATATGCCATCAATCATAATTAATGGTAAAGTTATTGTAAACCATGGAGATAATTGAACTTATCAGTCATGTTTTTAACTGTAACTACCCTGGAAATTTTGTTATTCAGACAATTGTTGTCTTGCTTTGTTTTTTCTCAAAATATGGTTTAATAATCAAGCTACATTAAGGACTTTTCTCGAATGTAAGTTTTTAATAGCTTTGAAGATTGTAACACTGGCATAGAGAAAAAACACACAGGGCTCATGAAAAACTGAAATGTTTACAAATATCAAGCAAAACAAGAGTTAACTAAATGGCCTGCCCTCAGAAAGTTAAAGCAACATTTTTTACTTTTGCGTGGAATATTCCTGATCCTCGTTTTGTTTTTCAGAGTCAAGTAAACTTATTTTGAACGATTCATGGCCTTAACCATTGAGTAAGGTATGCTCCTGTGAACAAAGTTTGGAACTTGTCTGTTTCTGTCTAGTTCCTCTAGAATTTGGAAACAATCTGTGAGTATTATTAACATCCGGCAATATACTTTTTCAGATCAATGCAATACAAATCCATTTTTCTTTTGCATAAGACACAATTGGAAAAACTGGCCATTTTATCAAGACTTTGACTGGGACAGGTATGCTTCCCATTAAGGAGTCAATCTTGACCTGCAGAGCCAATAAAAGCCCCTTGGGGAAGACTGGCCTCGTACCTTGTCTACATAGTCCATGTACAGGGTTCCTGACCTGTGGTCAGTAAAGAATGTCACTTTCTAACAGGTTCAGGAGCTCCAAGTTTATCTTGGGACCTTAAGAGAAAGGGATCACTCAACTCACAGGTATTTGAGGAGATGAACCCATGGCTGGGCTCGGCTTTAAGGGATCCTACTTAAGATTCCTTGTGGAGCAGAGCTCCATCAAAGTCAATCCAAAACGCCTATGTAGAGATAAACATTCTTGCTGCACTTTATGCAAATAATCAGGACAAGTATAAGACTAAAGTTTATTCTACAAACAACACAGTCCTATCATCATTTGTGAAATGAGGACTAGAGAGAAAAAAATTATGCTCCAAAGCTTACCAACATTTGTCATTAAATCCTAGTCTCATTTGTTGTTTTTAAGGTTTTGGTTTTTGGGGGTTTTTTTGCCTACATATTAGAGTAACTGTGAAGGGAAATGTGGGGTCAGAGCCCCCACACAGAGTCCCTACTGGGACACCACCTAGTGGAGTTGTGAGAGGAGGGCCACCTACCATTCTTCAGACTCCAGAATGGTAGATCTACCTATAGCCTGCACTGTGCACCTGGAAAAGCCACAGACACTCAACACCAGCCCATGAAAAGCATCCAGGAGCGGGGCTATATTCTGCAAAGCCACAGGGGTAGAGTTTCCCAATGCCATGGGAACCCACCACTTGCATCAGTGTGACCCAAATGCGAGACATGGAGTCAAAGGAAATCATTTTGGAGCGTTAAGATTTGACTGCTCTGCTGGATTCTGGACTTGCATGGGGTCTGTAGCCTCTTTGTTTTGGTGAATTTCTCCCATTTGGAATGGCTGTATTTATCCAATGCCTATATTATCCAGGAAGTTAACTAACCTGCTTTTGATTTTACAGGCTCTTAGGCAGAAGGGACTTGCCTTGCTTCAGATGAGTCACTGGACTGTAGACTTTTGAGTTAATGATGAAATGAGTCTTAAGACATTGGGGAACTGTTGGGAAAGCATGACTGGTTTTGAAATGTGAGGACATGAGATTTCAGAGGGGCCGGGATGGAATGATGTGGCTTGGCTGTGTCCCCACCCAAATCTCATCTTGAATAGTAACTCCCATAATTTCCACATGTCATGGGAGGAACCTGGTAAGAGGTAATTGAATCATGAGGGCAGGTCTTTCCCATGCTGTTCTCATGATAGTAAGTCTCATGAGATCTGATGGTTTTAAAAAACAGGAGTTTCCCTGCACAAGCTCTCTCTTTGCCTGCTGTGATCCATGTAAGACATGACTTGCTCCTCCTTGCCTTCTGCCATGATTGTAAGACTTCTCCAGCCATGTGGAACTGTAAGTCCACTAAACCTTTTTTTCTCCAGTCTCAGTATGCCTTTATCACCTGGGTGAAAATGGACTAATACAGAGAATTTCCACCGCTGTCGTATTTTGCTTAATTAATCCTTATAGCAGGAAAAGTTACCAATAAAAAGAAAGCATGAAAGTTTTACTATCACTGAGTCTGCTAGAACTTATTGGGTTTGGTAATATGTCACACTCTGGCTATGCAAGAAGGTTACAAAGGAAAGTGATGTTATATGAGAAATGATCTTGTCACTTTGGGAGGCCAAGGTGGGCAGATCACAAGGTCAAGAGATTGAGACCATCCTGGCTAACATGGTGAAACCCTGTCTCTACTAAAAGATACAAAAAATTATCCAGGCATGGTGGCAGGTGCCTGTAGTCCCAGCTACTCGGGAGGCTGAGGCAGGAGAATGGCGTGAACCTGGGAGGCGGAGCTTGTGGCGAGCCAAGATTGCACCACTGCACCCCAGCCTGAACGAGAGAGAATCCGCCTCAAAAAGAAAAAGAAAGAAAAAAAGAAAAGAGAAGAGAAGAGAAAAAAAAAGAAAAGAAAAGAAAAAAAGGAAAAAAGAAAAAAAAACAATCTTGTGTGGTAAATACTTGTAAAGAGAATAGTCGGTCGTTTAAAACATGGATGTTAAGGACAAGTCACTAGCTTTAAGCATATTGTAGTAGATGGTTCGTGGAAGTCATGAAAGGATTAAAAGGATGATAAATACTTGTCCTTAAACGAATAGTTGGTTGTTTAAAAAGAAGGGTTTTTAGAACAAGTCAGAAAGTTTAAGCATGTCTTAGATGGTCTGTGGAAATCATGAAGGGATTAATTGCAGGAAAGATTTAGCCACAGTTAACACTGAAGTTACTGTAGCCACCCAAATTCAATGTCACTTATTCTAAAAATAATGTTACTTTTATATTGTTTCAACAGCATCTGGTGGAGGCAAAACACTATCACAACCCATTGGAATGACTGACAGCAATCAAACTCCAAATGGTGCTGCAGATCAAACCACACATAGACCCACCTTTCTTCCAAGGACCCTTAGATCAACCCAGGAGGAGCCCTCGCTGCCGTTCCCCATACAATGCCCCCTTTCAGCAGGAAGTAGCCAGAAAGAGTCATTGTCCAACATCCCCAACAGCAATTACGGTTAACACTCCAAAGATGGGAATGATACAGGAGGTAAGAAGAAATCACTTAGGTAGATAGAGCAGACAAGATCAACCAGAAAGCCTATTTGCCTAATAAGATCAGGGTGAGACAACCAGCCTTCCCTGCATGCTGTGTGAATGTCATACCTGACTGAACCACTCTGTGAGCCCTATGTAAATCAGACACTGCCTTCTCCAGCCTGCCTATAAAATCTGCTGTGGTTGGCCACCTCCCCCTTTTTGGATGTCTCTCTCTTGCAAGGAGCTGCTCTCCTATCTCCTTTCTTCTATTAAACTTGCCACTCCTTAACCCACTCAGATGTGTTCATATCCTAAATTCTTTCTCAGTGAGAGATAATGAACCCCAGGGCATATAGCCCAAACAATGTAGCCATTTCACTATGAGGTTGAGCATCTTCTCATGAGTTTCTCTGTTGTTTTTCTTCTTCTGTGAATAGCCAGTTTATTTGGTCATTTTTGAATTGGGTTGTTTGACTTTACTTTTGTCAACCTGTCATTTCACTAATGATTTTTCCAAAGTACCAGTTGTCTAGACCAGTGTTCCTCAACCTCAGCACTACTGACATTCGGGGCCAAATAATTCCTTGTTGTGAAGCATCTGTCCTCACAAGGATGCTTAGAAGTATCCCTGGCCCCTACCCAGTTGTGACAACCAAACATGTTCCAGAGGTTGCCATATGTCCCCCTCAGGGGATGGGGGAAAATCACCACTGGTCTAGATTCTGCTATTGGTGTCTTCTTCTCATTTGAATTTTTGTTCACTTTTAAATGTCAGCATTCTGTTTTCCTTTCTACCTTCTAGATCTCCTAGCTTGCTTAGGAATGTTTTTCCCACTTCAAGACTATACAAGTATTATTCTAAATGTTCTAACATATTATATGTTTTTTAATATTTACATTTCTAGAATATCTAGAATGTACCTTTTTGTATGATGAGATAGGAAGAGTCTAGCTTTATTTTATTCCAGTTATTGAGCAAATCACTCTTTTCCCACTGAACTGAAATGTCCACATTTGCACAAATGAAACTACTTTCTGAAAGTATGTGTATGCTTCTGCCTGCTGGGCCCCCACAGGAAACCAAGAAGGCTTGATCTTTGTTGCTGGTGCCCTGGATCTTACAGGAGATAAGGTAGGGGAAACAAGCACTTTTTGTTCATTTCTCTTTATCAATTTTGGCCCAGAGATCTTTGAGAAAGTATTAAATATATCTTCTGCTCCCCCACCTAACTCTGGCTGTTGTGACTGTCATATTATTCCAGAAAGGGAACAGTGAGGGAGAAATAGGGACATGTGGTTAAAGCCACCTTCTTTCTGGAATCTCTTCATCCTGCTTGGTTTTTTTTTTTTTTAAATGAAAAGGATGATTTTCTTCATCTGAGAACATTTTATAAATTTCTTTCAAAGTTCTAATGCCCTTCTACCTACCTACCATTGATACCTTCTATAAGAAAGGTCAACTATACACATAGTAGGCCCTCAAATACTTACTGAATGAAGATTAACTTAATGTGATTCAGGTGTTCTGGTTTAAGCCTCTGACGTGAAGAAACTGCCTGTAAAATGCAGATACCGCTGGTGGCACTAATAAGTTCACTTGTTGCATGGGAAGTATTTCTACCAGCCAGTTGTCATCCCTAGGTCATGCTAGGCCCAGGGAATCAGGGAAATCCCTAATATTGCCTTTTGGCATACCTGGTCTGGGGATCAGGGCTGGGGACCCTGAGTAGAGAGGACTTGGGTTAATTAGAAGGACACTACAGTAACAGCAATGTGACTGTCCTTTTGGAAGAAGCAAGGCACCTATTAAGCTTTTCCAGTCCTGATTGATGCATACGTTCACTAAACCACTTCTCTCTCTGACCCTGCTGGAAACCAAGGTACTGCTTAACTATTTGGGTGGCGGGGGTGGGGGGAGAAGCAATATTATTTTCACACGAGAAAAAATGATTTAGCCTTATGGTTTCATAGCTGGAAGGGACTGTAGTCTCCACGGGCCCTCCTCTAACTTAGGAGGTAGCAAGTTACATTCCTAAAAAGAAGGGAGGAATGGACTTGGGGACAACTGAAGGTCATCTATTTGAAAGACCTGTGTCTTTGGAGCAGTCTGGTATCTTGTATTCCATTGTGGCTTTTTGGTTTTGTTTTTAGGCTGTAATGATGAGTAATCATGGAACAGTAGGAAACTTCTTCCTGGCTGGCCAAAATCTGTCATGGTTGCCAGTGAGCAGGCCTTGCATCCACTTTGGAAGGTATGTGTAAGCTTGTCTGTTACTTTGATTTAGATGTCTAATTCCCAAAATAATGTGAAGTTGCTAAATCAAGAATGTTATTTAATTAGTAGTTTCCTTAACTTTCAAGTAGTTTACCTAAATGTATACATTCAACTCCAGTTTAGTTCAGTAATCATGTAATAGGTGCCCAGTGTGGACAAGACTGTGTTGTAGCTTCCAGGACATAGGAAATAGCCCTCTTCTGTAAGCGCACAATCCAGAATGAGAATTAGACACATATTCAACTAATTACAGTAATTACAGTGCAGGACAATAAGTCTAATAGGAGGTGCATGGGCCAGGGATGGGTGAAAAGGAACCAAGGGTTTACTGGGTGGAGGAAGTATGTATTGCAAGATAAGAACGATCTTACTGAAGTGGGGTTGTTTGAGCAGGATGTGGAGATGAAATCAGTGTTTGCCAGGTAGATTAAGTGAGAGGGCATTCAGGGCAGAGAGAAGAGCATATGCCAAAGAACAGACATGTGGAACAGCGTGAGGCACGCTGGGAGGGCTAGAAACATTTTTTGTTGTGTATTTAATGTATTGATTACGCAAAGCTATTCTGTCCAAGAAGAATGACTCAAAAACCGCATGGCAGTGGAGGCAGCTGCCGGTACTGTATCTATGATGGGGATGGTGGTGGGGGTGACCTAGGGAGGAGGAGGATGTGGGGACCTATGCCAAGTTTGAGCCAAGACTGCTTTATAACTTACTATGTAAAAATACATATGCATTTCCCACATAGGAGGGTGAGGAATATTTAGAGAACTGTGTGAGAACCAGGCCTTTGTTGAATAATTTATTAGAAGTCCTCCATTTCTTGCATTGGGGTAACACTTGATAGAGAGAAGTCTTGTCTCAGGAGGAGAGAAGTACCTTTATTCTAAGGGAAGAAATAAGTACAGTCACTAACTCCGCTGAATTAAACAACCTAAAAGAAATAGCCTTGCCTTGGTTATCTTGGAGACTGCGGGAAATCTTTTTCCTGGTGTTAACTCTCTGAATGATGTTTTAGTTTTCTTCCTTTGTAAACCCAACTTAGAGAGACTGATGCGGCAAAAAGATGTTTGTAATGGGCCTCCTACCTTCATTTCTTTTTTGGCAGAGGATTCTAGCGATGCATTTCTATTCCTGGGCTGTGAGGCTCCCAGCCTTTTGTCTGAGCCACTCTTTGGCCTTAAAGTTGTATTTTCTGTATCCAGAAAAGTGGAAATCTGCTACCTGTGTGACCTTGTATAACTGCAACAGCTGTGAGGATTTTCAGACGACATGAACATGCTTTAACCTCCCAATGTTTATATACATTACGATTAATTTCTGTACTGTGACTTTTTTTTCATTATTACATTAGTTGCTTAACAAACAAAACATATTATGGCTTTATTAAAGGAAATTAAAACCAAGGAATAATTTTACTGCTTTTTCTGTGCTTATATTTTTGTTCAATCAGCGAACATCTGATGAGTGTCAGTAACTCTGGTCAGGGACCCCAGCGACCAGCACATTGCTTATTCTTCCATTCAATTCTGAGCCCCCATCTTGCCTGGCTTAGCTGTGATGTCTGAAACCCTCAGAATCCACCCCGCTTCCTACATGGTCACCTGGCTCCCAGGCCATCGCCCTGTCCTTCCCCTGCTTTACACCAGCCCCTGCTCAACTCCCTGCCTTGCTCTTTCCCATCTCCCCAGCTTCTTAATGCTGGAGATCCCCGGGGCTTTGACCCTGACCTCTCTTCTCCAATGTACTCCTCACTTGGCAATCTCATCTCACCTCCTGGCTTTAAATGCTAATTGGAGGCTAACAACCCCCAAATTTACAACTGTAGGCCAGATCTCTCCCGTGAACTCCAGACTTACGTTGTCTGGCTGCCTGTCTGACACCTGCCCTGGAAAGGCCTCTCAGGGCTCTCAGTCTGAACATGCTACAAAGGGAACTCCGGGTTTTCCTCTGTAAATCCTCTTCTCCTGTAGTCTCCTCATCTCGTTCATAGCAGCCTTATCCTGTTTGCTCAGGTTGGCAAACTCTGAGTCAGCATAAGCTCTTCTTTTTCTCTCATAGCCAACATGCAATCCATCAGAACATCCTGTGCTCGATCTAGAAGATACTTGGAACCTGACCAATTCTCATCAACTCTACTCCCAGGGCCATGCTGCCATCATCTCTCATCTCAGTTAAAACAGCCTCTTTCGGCTCCCAGCTCCCATCCTAGCTTCTCTGCATAAAGACCACAAAGCAGCTAAAGGATCCTATTCCAACTCAAGGCACACAAGGTCACTTTCCTGTTCAGAGCCCTCCAGCAGCTCCCCATCACCCAGAGTAAAGCCCAGTTGTTTACAATGGCCTACATCAGGCTGCAGGGGATCTGCACCTCCTTCCCTCTCAGATCTTGCCTCTTAGAATGCCTGTCCCCAGCTCTAGCCAGCATCCTTCAAGGCTCCTGCCATGCCTTTGCCTCAGGGCCTGTGCCTGGCTGCTCCCTCTGGGTATCCCCATGGCTCACTCCCTCACCTCTTCTGGTCTCCCTTGGCTCTCCCCCACGCAGTCAGCCCTGACTGCCTGGTTGCTCAGGGTTCCTGGCCAATTCCCCACCATTCTTTTTTATATAGTGCTTATTGCTGTCTATTACGCTATAAAATCACCATTTCATTTATTGTGTTGTTTCTCTTCTTTCCAAAAGCATGTTGGCCTCATGAGGGCAGGGATGGGATTTTTGTCTATTTTACTCACTAATGTTTCCTTACCTACAATGGGCCAGGCACAGTGGCTCATGTCTGTAATCCCGCACTTTGGGAGGCTGAAGCAGGTGGATCACCTGAGGTTGGGAGTTCAAGACCACCCTGACCAACATGGAGAAACCCCGTCTCTACTAAAAATACAAAATTAACCGGGCTTGGTGGCACATGCCTATAATCCCAGCTACTCGGGAGGCTTGGGCAGGAGAATTGCTTGAACCCAGGAGGCGGAGGTTGCGGTGGGACGAGATTGTGTCATTGCACTCCTACCTCAGTTGAGCATCCCCAATTAAAAAATCCAAAATTCAAAAATGTTCTAATGAATATTTCCCTCATGTTAGTGCTCAAAAAGTTTCAGATTTTGGAGCATTTCAGATTTTCAGATATAGAAAATCTGTATTATCAGTGGAGCATGTGAAGTGTGGCAGCATAAGGACAGCTATTCTACTTTTTTCACTTCCTCCCTTGTTGCCTTGCTTCTAAATTCATGGTCAGAGGTTGTATGGAGGAAACATTAATGGGAATTCTGTCCAGGGAATAATTCCTTTTAAGAAAATGTGAAATTCAGTGGGAATGTGCATTTGTGAGCATTAATTCTTGGAATTAGACTAAAAGTTCTGGTATGTAGTCCTCTTTTGAGTTTCAGATAGGTATATCTCTTTTTGTCTTGAATATTGGCAATAGCCATATTATGGACCTGGCTAGGATAGGTGCATCTTCAGGAACTGCTATTGGGGCTGGTAAGTGGAATGTAAGTAATATTTGCAGCAACAAACCTCCATCTTTATCATTGCCGAAATAAAATTCATAAACATAAAAACTTGCCTTCAACTTTGAATAAATATAAAAGAATTCTTGTGAAGTCATAGAGGAAAGCGAAGTCTTTGACTTGTCGAAAGGATTCTGCTGATTTTCTTTCTACTTAGTAAATTAATGGAGAGAGAATGTTTACATTCAAAGGAAATAGGAATGCAGTGAAAAACGAACTGTTAGTAGATAGGTTAAGAAAAGACCAGTTAGCCGGGCATGGTGGTGGGTGCCTGTAATCCCAGCTACTTGGGAGGCTGAGGCAGGAGAATCGCTTGAACCCGGAAGGCGGATGTTGCAGTGAGCCGAGATTGCGCCATTGCACTCCAGCCTGCGCAACAAGAGCAAAACTTCATCTCAAAAAAAAAAAAGAAAAAGAAAAAAGACCATATTAACATGAAATATATATATAGATATGTGTATATAGAGACACACAGATATATATATTTTTATATATGCACATATACATCTGTATGTATATATTCTACCCTTTGCAGTACATACTGAGAATGGGCTCAACCAAGCTCCTTGAGATATTCAACTAGTAACTACAAATCTCCTGATAAATCTCCCAAGAGTACCAGGTTTTAACCTTATAAATATTTTATTATTTATTTGTGGCATAACTTCATAAAAAAGGATGAGTTCATGTCCTTTGCAGGGAATTGGATGAAGCTGGAAACCATCATTCTGAGCCAACTATCACAAGGAGAGAAAACCAAGCACCTCATGTTCTCACTCATACGTGGGAACTGAACAATGAGAACACTTGGACAAAGGGTGGGGAATATCACACACCAGGGCCTATCATAGGGTGGGAGGCTGGGGGAGGGATAACATTAGGAGAAATACCTAATGTAAATGACGAGTTAATGGGTGCAGCAAACCAACATGGCACGTGTATACCTATGTAACAAACCTGCACGTTGTGCACATGTACCCTCGAACTTAAAGTATAATTTTTAAAAAATTGTGGCATATCTTTGTTACAGGAAATAGATTTTATTCTCCTAAATTATAAATGATTTTATTATTCTTTCGTAATTAACCTATCTGTATAAATTGACATTTTAAAAATAAATCAGAAAGCGCCATCCTTTCTGAGTCTCATCCTTTTTCTCAGACTATACAAAATAAAGAATACTTCTGCAGTCAAAACCTAGTAAGAAGCCCTGCCCTTCACCACCATTTACCCCTCAGCATTTCCTGGGATTTGTTTGTTTTGGTACCTGGTAGTCATCTTGGTAAGATTGTGTTACACTTTCCATAGTTTCCATACACATTGTTTCAACATAATTAACAGACCAAATGCAGAGAAGCTGGAGGAAACCCAAGGCTGTGGAGGTTGCTGGAAGACAGCCTTCCAATCTTTAGAGATGCTGGGCCTGACTAGAAGCAGGTGCAAATTTTCCTTCTGGATTATGAGGTGGGGAAATCAAGTCCAAATATTATTCCTATGTAATCCCTTTCCTAAGTCAAATTTGTTTTCTCCATGAGCCACTTGGTTTTAAAAGTTTCCCAAGTCATTTAGCGGTCTTGCTGCAGTTGTTCAGATCTACCTGTGGCCCCTTCCTGGAACCAGGGCAGTGGTTTGACCCCCATCTGCCTCTTCCAGAAAGGTTCCCACCCAATTCAGCAGCCCCAGTGAGATCCAAGAATGCCATCTTCATTCCTTCCTAACTTGTATGCTGTGGATCAGGCACAGAGACAGTACTGGTTCCTGCTTTAGAAGCTGAACTTGGCCAGGTTTGGTGGGAGCCACAGAAAACCAGTCAGCTCATTCCAAATGGTTTCACAAGCCATCTTTACATCTTTGGAGTTATCTACACATTTTACCATATCTCATCCCAAATCATCAGTTCCTGGTAAGGGGGTGAGAAGATATAAGAATGTACCTCCCTCAATACAGAACAACAGGGCCATTTTCTCTCATAGCCAGACCAGTCTGCTCTGATGTCATCAGAATGACAAATGTGGCTCAGTTCTGAGGGCTTGGGTGGCAGGCTCTGAAGGTGGGTGGAACATCTGCAGGATGCTGCTCCTTCCAAGAAAGCCTGTGGGCTGAAGATCTGCTAAAAGTCTACATGTGGGCAACAAGGAAAAACAGCCCCAAGGCTGGGGCTAGGTAAAACCCCACATCAAGCCTCTAAATGGATTTCCTGGGTCATGTCCTCATGTGACTAGGGAGCAACCTCAGACTTGGACGCCACACTCCAAAGTTAGGAGGCATACCTTGCTGGCTGTAACTCTCCAGGTGGCACACCCCAGCACAGGGAGCCAGATCACCTACATGGTAGGCCTGGAGCTTGAAGGTGTCTCTGCAAAGAGCACTCTGGGCACTTGGAGATCTTCCCACAGTGAGAAGCTAAGCTAGGAGTGAGGACTCCCAGGAGAAGGTAAGAAGGAAGTTAATAGATGGCAGGCACAAGACCTCATTGGATACATCAGGAAATAACCATTTAAGCACAAGTGTCCTGACAAGTCCAAAGGTATTCTGGTTCCTCTTAACCCAGTGGGAGGCAAGCTTTTCAGAGAAAATGTCTGAACTCCAGGGGCTGGAAGAACCTGGGGCTTCAGTGATCATCACAGGGTTCTGTGAGAACCAGCTGCCTAACGTCTCAGATTTTTCAAGTATCATCTTTCTTCACATATTTAACTCATCTTATTCCTTGTTTGCAAAGAAAGAGCCTAACTTTCTTATTTAATTTCAATTGTATGGAATGTTAGTATACTTACTTTCCCTCTTCCCTTTTTTTATTTTATTTTATTAAGCCATCTTTTAAATTTAATTATAAACCACCTTTATTCCCATCTGACAAGCAATAAATTAAAAATAAATGCCTTGAAAATCAGCTCAAATAACCACCCAAAATTAAGAACGTATCCTTTTACAAGTAAAGATCATATTCCTGCAAATTAAGTTTCTGTGCTACAAAATGTATCCAAGCACCCTTACTAGTAAGGTTCCCAGTAATGACACATTCATTAGGCAGAAGACAAATAGGAAATAAGCTTTTTTTTCAAGTTTGGCCTAGATGAGATCCTGATTTAATTGCTCTTTTTATTCTTGGTTTCAGGCTGTATTTCTGTTCTGTGGCATTGGTTGGATATTTGTTTCTGTTTATAATAAGGCTTGGATAAGTAGCCATTATCAGTTACTCTATTCTTTACAATATGTTTCCTTATAAATACAATGTGTGTACTAAAAACATCCTAGACGACAAGTTAAACTTCTCAGTCTTTTGATCCTTGTGTTGACTTCCCCAAATCCTGAGATGGCTGAAAATACCGTCATTCTGTTTGGGGCAAACAGACACCTGTAACTCTCCGCTATTTAACTCTGGACCTTATTCAAGAGTTTACCCTCTTCAGAATTTTATAGTAAACCTTTTAAAGCTCTATGAAAAAATAAGACCTAGGCCGGGCACGGTGGCTCAAGCCTGTAATCCCAGCACTTTGGGAGGCCAAGACAGGTGGATCACGAGGTCAGGAGATCGAGACCAACCTGGCTAACACGGTGAAACCCCATCTCTACTAAAAAAATACAAAAAAACCTAGCCGGGCGCGGTGACTCAAGCCTGTAAACCCAGCACTTTCGGAGGCCAAGACGGGTGGATCACGAGGTCAGGAGATCGAGACCAACCTGGCTAACATGGTGAAACCCCGTCTCTACTAAAAAAAATACAAAAAACCTAGCCAGGCATGGTGGCGGGCACTCATAGTTCCAGCTACTCAGGAGGCTGAGGCAGGAGAATGGCATGAACTCGGGAGGCGGAGCTTGCAGTGAGCTGAGATCCGGCCACTGCACTCCAGCCTGGGCGACAGAGCGAGACTCCGTCTTGAAAAAAAAGAAAAAATAAGACCTAAATAAATGAAGAGAAAAGCTATGTTAATGAATGATGATTCAATATCCTAAAACTGTTGGTTCTTCCCAAATTGATCTCTACATTGAACGTAATTCCAAACGTATCCAGTCTTTTGAGGAACTTGACAGGCTGGTTCTAAAATATATGTAGAAGAGTAAAAGTAAAAGAATAGCAAAGATACTCTTATCAAATAAAAAGAAAGACTTGACCTACTAAATATTAAGGCTTACTATAAAGTTGTAATAATACTGTGTGACTTTGACACAGGAATAAACACTGATAAGTGGAAGAGGGGAAAAGTCCAGAAACACTCACATATATGGATACTTGACTGATGACATTGATGCACTGCAGGTAACTGAAGAAAGGAGGGCCAATTGACTATTATATGGAAAAAAGAAAATTAGATTCCTACTATACACACGAAAACACTTTTAGATTGATTTAAAACCTGAATAGAAAAGGCAAACTTTTTTTTTTTTCTGAGACAGAGTCTAGCTCTGTCACCCAGGCTGGAGTGCAGTGGCGGGATCTCAGCTCACTGCAAGCTCTGCCTCCCGAGTTCACACCATTCTCCTGCCTCAGCCTCCCAAGTAGGCTGGGACCACAGGTGCCTGCCACCTCGCCCGGCTAGTTTTTTATATTTTTTAGTAGAGACGGGGTTTCAACAGGTTAGCCAGGATGGTCTCGATCTCCTGACCTCGTGATCTGCCCCTCTCGGCCTCCCAAAGTGCTGGGATTACAGGCTTGAGCCACTGCGCCCGGCCTAGAAAAGGCAAACATTTTTAACTTTTATAAGAAAGTATAGAATATCTTTATGTATTTAAGATAGAGAAGAATTTTAAGGACATAAAAATCCCAAACCCCTGGTTGACAACTAAGCACACATGCATGCATGAGACCCCAGGGATATCAGTTAGAAAAAAGCAGAAACTAGAATGAGATCTGTTTGGAAAGACAGAAGTGCACCTGGTGAGATTTGTGAGTTTATTGTGTTTTCCACTGAGTACATTCTTCAACTCACACAATGTAGGCACTAGAAATCGTAAGTTTTACTGGTTTCAGGGGTCAAAGGACAAAACTGAGGACTAGCAAAGCAACTGGAAACTTATGTGGGAGCTCCAAAAACAAAGGAACCAAAGAGAGAGTGAGCCCCCAAATTGGAGTGTAAATTTTGTCCAGATTTTTGGCTGACTGCCAAATTACACAGGTACAGGGGAAACCTCCAAAAAGTCAGACTAAATTAGCAGCAGCTGGAAGCTGGGGGGTAGGAAGCAAGAACACCAGTTGCTGCACATTGCAGAGTGGGTATGCGGGATGGCATAAAACATTTTGCAGTTTGAGTCCAGTAAAGTTAATTGCCTACTAAAACAAGAAACAGCAAACTCCAGAAAAACAAAACAGACTCCTACATTGTATTATAATATGATGGCCAGTTTTCTGCCAAGTAGTACCAGACATACAAAAAAATGGGGAAGTAGATGTAACCCACACTCCAGGAGAGAAAAGGCAATAAACAGAGGCTCAGATGTTAATTTAATGAACAAAAACTTTAAAACTACTATTATAAATATGTTCCAAAAGTAAAGGAAAATGTGATATTAATTAATGAACAAATAGGTCCTGTCAACAGAGAAGTTAAAACTATAGACAAGAACCAAATGGAAACTTCAGAGTTGAAAAGCTAGTAACTAAAATGGAAAATTTACAGAAGAATCTCAACAGCAGATTTAAGATGGCAGAAGAGAAAATTAGTGAATTTAAATATCATAAGTATTACCCAAGAACAAGGAAAAAATTGAAGAAAAAGAAGCAAAACCTCAGATCTGTGATAGAATATCGAGCAGTCCAACATACTTGTCACTGGAGTCACAGAATAAGAATAGAAAGAAGGATAAGAAAAAAATTTGAGAAAATGACTGAAAACTTACCAAGTGTTGTGGAATATGTTATTTTACAGATCGGAGAAGCTTACAAAACACCAAGCAGAATAAACACAAGGAAAACCACACCTAGGCACATAATAGTGAAGCTGCTGAAAGCAAAAAATAAAATAAAATAAAAGTTTTGAAAGCAGTAAAAGAAAAATATAGTTCATACAAGGGAATAATGATACACTTAATGGTTGACACCATCAGAAACTGGAGGTCAAAAAACATTAGAATGACATATGCAAATGCAAAAAGGAAAGAAAACACTGTAAATCAAGAATTCTATATTCAGTAAAAATATTTTTTAAAATCAAGGCGATTGAATAAGTAATGGTTTTTTAGATAGGCACAAACCATAGAAAAAGAAATTGATACTTTGGACTTCATCAAAACTTAAAACTTTTACTATTTGAAAGATATTATTAAGAAAATAAAAAGTCACCTGGGGCCTGCCACCACTACCACCAGTGCCTGCACACTCCACTGTGGGACCTGAGAACTAAGGACCAACTTGCCCAGGGCTCCCCTGACACCATCATCAGCACCAACACAGACTGCGTAGGTGCCCAAGTGCCAGTCCATCACGGCCACCACCCAGGTGAGCCATCAGGAAGTCTGTTACTTAGGAGCCTCAGGACAAGCATCCTCATTTTCAGCAAAACCTCACCACAGCCTTCAAAAACAACTAACATAAGCCACTTGAGGGACTTTAAGACACCACTGCTGTTGCTTATAGCTGAATAAATCATAAGGAGATTGCACTATGGCACCCACCCAAAACCAAAGCCAAAGGATCCTACCCAACCAACACTATAGATACAACTATAGGAAAAGTCTTTCCCTATGAAAGCTACTTTACAAAACTGGAAGAAGCAACCATTGCACCAGATGCACAGATTTCAACATACGACCCAAGAAACAAAAAAGCAAGGAATCATGACACCTCCAAAGGAACATAGTAACTCTTCAGTAACATGCCCCAAGAAAAAGAAATCTGTGAAATGCCTGAAAATGGATTCAAACTAATGATCTTAAGGAAACTCAGTGAGATATAAGAGAACACAAACAATACGAAATCAGGAAAACAATTTATAATCTGAATGATAAATTCAATAAAGAGATAGGTATTTTTAAAAGAACTAAACAGAAATTCTGAAACTGAAAAATTCAATGAGTGAAACAAAAAATACAACTGAGACCTTTAACAATAAACTAGACCAAGCAGAAGAAAGAATTTCTAAACCTGAGGAGAATCATTTGAGATAACCCAGTCAAAGAAAAAAGATTTATAAAAGCCTATATGACATATGGAACGCCATTAAGTGAAAGAATACTCAAATTTTTGGAATTCCAGAAAGAGAAGAAATGGGGAAGTCATAGAAAATCATTTAATAAAATAATGCCTGAAAAATTCCTAAGTCTTAGAAGAGATATAAACAGCCAGATAGAGGCAGCTCAAAAACTTCCCAAATAGATGCAACTCAGAAAGGTACTCTCCAAGGTACATTATAATCAAACTGTCAAAAGTCAAAGACAAAGAGAGAATTCTAAAGCAACAAAAGTGTCAAGTCACATATAAGGGACTACTCATCAGACTAAAAGCAGATTTCTCAGAATAAATCTTACAGGCCAGTTAAGAATGGAATAATATATTCAAACTGCTGAAAGGAAAAAAATTGCTAGCCAAGAATACATACCCAGCAAAGCTATCCTTCAGAAATGAAGGAGAAATAAAGTCTTCCTCAGACAGGCAAAAACTAAGGAAATTCATCACCATTAGACTAGTTCTACAAGAAATACTTAAGAAGGTTCTACATCTGGAAGCAAAAAGACAGTATTTACCATCATGAAAACACTCAAAAGTAAAAAATTGACTCACAGAACAGATAGACAAATAAGAAAAAGGAATCAAATTTTACCACTATATAAAACCACCAGATCTCAAAGATAAACAAGAGAGGAAGAAAGAAAGGGTATACAAAACAATCAGAAATGAATTAATAAAATGACAGAAGTTCTCACCTAACAATAATAAACTTGAATGTAAATAGTTTAAATATCCCCATTAAAAGACATAGACTGAATAGTTACGCTTATGTAAGACAAACTAGACTTGAAGTAAAAAGAGCATAGATACAAAAAAAATATCACTATATAATGACAAAGAGATTAACTCAGCAAAAGAACATAATGATTGTAAATACACAAGTACCCAATACTAGTGAACCCAGATACAAAAAGCAAACATTACTAGAGCTGAAGAGGAGAGATAGAGCCCATATAACAATTGCTGTGGACTTTCACACCCCCATTTCGGCACTGGAAAGATCATCTAGAAATAAAATCAACAGAAAAATTACACTTAATCTGGTCTATAGATAAAATGGGCCTAACAGACATTTACAGAAAATTTTATCCAACAGCTAAAGAATACACATTTGTCTCATCAGGACATGGAACATTCTCCAGGATGTATCATATAAGCCACAAAACAAATCTCACCAAATATTTTAAAATTGAAATTACACTACCTAACTTCTCAGACCAAAATGGAATAAAACTAGCAATCAATAATGGGAGTAACTGTAGAGACTGTACAAATACATGAAAATTAAATAACGTGCTTCAGAACAACCATTAGGTCAAGGAAGAAATTAGAAGCAAATCAAAAAAATTCTTGAAACAAGTGAAAATAAAACACAACGTACCAAAATCTATGAGACAGAGCAAAAGCAGTGTTACAAGGGAAGCTTGTAGCAATCTTTCTGTGCCTATATCAAAAAAATAGAAAGATTTTAAATAAACAACCTAATGATCTACCTCAAGGAACTAGAAAAGCAAGACAAAACCAAACCCAGAATTAGAACCAATGAAATAATAAAGATCACAGTAGTACTAACTGAAATCAAGACTAAAAAAAAAATACAAAAGAGCCAGGCATGGTGGCTCCTGCCTGTAATCTCAGCACTTTGGGAAGCTGAGGCAGGCAGATCACTTGAGGTCAGGAGTTCAAGACCAGCCTGTCCAAATGGTAAACCCTGTCTCTACTAAAAATATAAAAATTAGCTGGGTGTGGTGGCAGGTGCCTGTAATCCCAGCTACTCAGGAGGCTGAGGTAGGAGAATCACTTGAACCCAGGAGGCAGAGTTTGCAGTGAGCAAACATCAAACCACTACACTCCAGCCTGGGCATTGGAGTGAGACCCTGTCTCAAAAAAAAAAAAAAAAAAACAAAAGATCAACAAAAGGAAAAGTCGGTTTTCTGAAAAGATAAAACTGACAAACTATTAGCTACACTGAAAACAGAGAAGACCCAAATAAATAAAATCAGAAACAAAAAGGAGACATTACCATTCTGTGGTAATTTTCTGATACCACAGAAATACAAAGGGTCATTAGAAGCTATTATGAACAACTATATGCCAACAAATTAGAAAACCTAGAGGAAATGGATAAATTCCTGGACACATATAACCTACCAAGATTGAACCAGGAAGAAGGAAAACCTGAACAGAGCAATAGTAAGTAATGAGATTTAATTACTAGTTTGTTCTCACATTGCTATAAAAAACTACTGGAGACTGGATAATTTATAAAGAAAATATGTTTATTTGACCCACAGTTTCAAGGATGTAGGAAGCATTGCTGGGGAGGTCTCAGGAAACTTACAATCATAGAAGAAGGCAGTGGGGAAGTAGGCATGTCTTACATGGCTAGAAGGAGGAAGAGACAGTAAACGGGGACAAGCTACATACTTTTAAACAACCGGATCTCGTGAAAACTCACTATTACAAGAACAACAAGGGGAAGTCCACCTCCATGATCCAATCAATTCCCACTGCTTCCTCCTCCAACACTGGTGATTACAATTCCACATGATATTTGATTGAGGACACAAAGCCAAACCGTATCATTTTTCCCCTGTCCCCTCCCAAACCTCACGTCCTTCTCACATTGCAAAATAAAATCACGCCTTTGCAACAGTCCCCCAAAGTTTTAACTCATTCCAGCATTAACTCAAAAGTCCACAGTCCTAAGTCTCATCTGATTCAAGGCAAGTCCCCTCTTCCTATGAGCCTGAAAAATCAAAACCAGTTCATTACTTCCAAGATACAATGAGGGTACAGGCATTGGCTAAATATTCCCATTCCAAAAGAGAGAAATTAGGCAAAACAAAGGCTATAAGCCCCATGCAAGTCCAAAATACAGCAGGGCAGTCATTAAATCCTAAAGCTCCAAAACATCCAGGCCATGCTCATGCAAGGGGTGGGCTCCCAAGGCCTTGAGCAGCTCCACCCCTGTGTGTCTGTGGGGTACAGTCCCACAACTGCTTTCCAGGCTGGCACTGAGTGCCTGTGGCTTTTCCAGGTGCACAGTGCCAGCTGTTGGTGGATCTACCATTCTGGGGTCTGATGAACTATGACCCAATTTTCATAGCTCCACTAGGCAGTGCCCCAGTGGAGACTCTGTGTTGGGGGTCCAACCCCAGATTTCCCTTCTGCATTGCCTTAGTAGAAGTTCTCCATGAGGGCTCTACTCCTGCAGCAGACTTCTGCCTGGACATTCAGGCATTTCCGCGCATCCTCTAAAATCTAGGTGCCGGCTCCCAAGCCTCAACTCTTGCCCTCTGTGCACCTACAGGTTTAATACCATGTGGAAGCCACCAAGGATTATGGCTTACATGCTCAGGAATAGTGACCTGAGATGTGTCTGGTGCTCTTTTAGCCATGGCTGGAGCTGGAGCATCTGGGATGCACGGTGAGCAGTGCCTCAAGGCTGCACAAAGCAACAGGTCCCTGGGCCTGGCCTACAAAACCATTCTTCCTTTGTAGGCCCTCCAGGCATGTGATGGGATGGCTGTCACAAAGGTCTCTAAAATGCCTTCCAGGCATTGTCCCAATTATCTTGGTTATCAACATTTTGTTCCTCTTTACATATGCAAATTTCTGTAGTTTGAATTCCTTCCCAGAAAATGGGTTTTTCTTTTCTACCACATGGCCAGGATGCAAATTTTCCAAACTATTACACTCTGCTTCCCTTTTGAATATAAGTTCCAGTTTCAGATCATCTCTTCACTCACACATAACAAAAGTGGCCTTGGCTCCATTTCTCAATAAGTTCCTCATCGCCACCTGAGACCTCCTCAACCCAGATTTTATTATCCATATCACCATCAGCATTTCAGTCACAATAATTTAACAAGTCTCTAGGAAGTTCCAAACTTGCCCTCACCTTTCTGTCTTCCTCTGAGCCCCCCACACTCTGCCCATTACCCAGTTCCAAAGTCACTTTCATATCTTCAGGTATTTTTATAGCAATCCCCCACTTTTCTGGTGCCAGTTTTCTCTATTAGCCCCTTCTTGCTATTTAAAAAAAAAAAAAAAAAAAAAAAAACCTACCCAAGAATGGGTGATTTATAAATAAGAGAGGTTTACTTGACTCACAGTTCCATGGGCTGTACGAAAAGCATGACTGGAGAGGCCACTGCAAACTTACAATTATGGCAGAAGGTGAAGAAGCAGCAAGTACATGGCCAGAGAAGGAGGAAGAAAAACTGAAGGGGGAGGCACTCCACACTTTTAAACAATCAGATCTTGTGAAAATTCACTCACTATCATAACAACAAGGGGGAAATCCACCCCCATGATCCAATCACCTCTCACCACATCCCTCCTCCAACACTGGGGATTACAATCTGACATGACATTTGAGCAGGGATACAAATCCAAACCACATCAATGAGTAACAAAAACTCTACCATCAAATCTGAGGACTGGGTGTCTTCACTGTTGAATTCTACCAAACTTCCCAAGAAGGACTAATACCAGTTCTCCTCAAACTATTCCAAAACATTGAAGAGGAAGGAATTCTTCCTAACTCATTATGTGAGGCCAGCATACTCTGGCCACAGTGTCAGTACTCTGTCTGGTACCAAAACCAGACAGAGACACAATTAAAAAAAAAAACAAAAAACTGCAGGCCAATATCCCTCGAGATACAAGAATCCTCAATAAAATAATAGCAAGCTGAATCCAGCAACACATCAAAAAATACACCATAATAGAGCAAGATTTATCTCAGGAATGCAAAGGTGGTTCAACATGCACAAATCAATAAATGTGATACATCACATCAACAGAATGAAGGACAAAATCTATACAATCATCTCAATAGATGCAGAAAAAGTATTTGATAAATTTCAACATTCCTCCATAATAAAAACTTACACAACAAACCCACAAAAACTTTATACTGTATGGGGGAAAGCTAAAAGCCTTTCCTCTAAGATCTGGAAGAAAAGGAAGCCCACTTTCACCAATTTTATTCAACATAGTACTAGAAAGTCCTAGCCAGAGTAATTAGGCAAGAGAAAGGAATATAGGACATCCAAATTGGAAAAGAGGAAGGCAAATTGTCCCTTTTTGCAGACATGATCATGTTCATATATATACCTAAAGACTCCACCAAAAATCTCTTAGGAACAGGTAGTTATGCATGAGCGGGAGAGGAGAGGGCTCTCCCCCTACACCCACTAGAAATGCTGGGAATGCTTGGTGATGGTTCATCAATTGTCACATTGCTTCTCTAAAAATAGTAATTCAGCAGTGCCAGGGAGAGGCCATTTCCTGATGATCCACCTCTGTTAACATCAAAATGTTAACTGAATGCAGACCCCAGGGTGAGCAACTTTCTGGGCATACATGTTGACAGATAAAAATGGTGAAGTACGATCTTCCAGGGGCACACTCTGCCAGAAGAGGGAAGAAAGCCTCAGATGGGAATATGTATAACCCCATCTAAACACACTGTGCAAGCTCAGTTCCAAAAGGTAAGGAAAGCACTGGGCACACGGAAAGCCCACTTTAAGGGAAGAATCATGGGAAAGAGGTGAACTTATAAAAGTCCTAGGATCGGCTGGGCGCGGTGGCTCAAGCCTGTAATCCCAGCACTTTGGGAGGCCGAGATGGGCGGATCACGAGGTCAGGAGATTGAGATCATCCTGGCTAACACAGTGAAACCCTGTCTCTACTAAAAAATACAAAAAACTAGCCAGGTGAGGTGGCGGGCGCCTGTAGTCCCAGCTACTCGGGAGGCTGAGGCAGGAGAATGGCGTAAACCCGGGAGGCGGAGCTTGCAGTGAGCCGAGATCTGGCCACTGCACTCCAGCCTGGGCGACAGAGCGAGACTCTGTCTCAAAAACAAAACAAAAACAAAAAAAAAGTCCTAGGATCACAGTTAAACAGAGCACTTGACCTTCTCCCTTTAACCTTTATGTGCCCTCTTCCAAGCACACTTTCCTTTCTTTCCTGTTCTAAGGCCTTTTTGAATAAAGCTCCATTTATGCACTGGAACTTGCCTTGGTCTCTTTTTCTGCTTTATGCCCCTCAGGGGAATTATTTCTTCTGAGAAGGCAAGAACTGAAGTTGCTATGGACCCTTATGGATAGGCTGCTGGTAACTCAGGGTGACTCAGATCTCTGCCACCGGTAACATTAGAACTGATAAACAAATTCAGTGATATTCAAGATATAAAATTAACATGCAAAAATCAGTAGCATTTCTATACACCAACAATGAACTAACTGAAAAAGAAATCAAGAAATTAATTCCATTTAGAATAGCTACCAAAAACATAAAATACCAAAGAATACATTTAATCAAGGAGGTAAAATATATCTACAATGAAAACTACAAAACGCTAATGAAACAAATTGAAAAGGATACCAAAAAATGTAGATATCCCATGCTCGTGGATTAAAATATTGTTAAAATGACCGTAACACTCAAAGCAATCTACAGATTGAAAGTCCTACCAAAATACCAACATTCTTTACAGAAATAGAAAAAAAATGACAAAATTTGCATTGAACCACAAAAGACTTTGTGTAAAGAAATACTGAGAACAGAGGACAAAACTGGAGGCATCACTCCACCTGACTTTAAAATATAATAAAAAGCTATAGTAACCCAAACAGCATCATATTAGTAATAAAACTAGACACATATACCAATGGAACAGAATAGAGAACCCAGATATACACTCACATATTTACAGCCTACCGATCTTTAACAAAGGCATCAAGAACATACATTGGAGAAACAACACCCTCTTCAATTAGTGGTGCTGGAAAAACTGGATATCCATTTGCAGAAGAATAAAACTAGATCCCTATCTCTCACCATATATGAAAAGCAACTCAAAATCGAATAAAGATTTAAATGTAAGACCTGAAACTATAAAACTAGAAGAAAATATACAAACTGCTTCAGGACATTGGTCTAGACAGATTTTATGAGTAACTTCACCACTATGCAATCTATACATGTAACAAAGTTACACTTGTACCTCATAAATTTATATAAATCAGTAATTTTATAGGTAAGATTTAACAGGTAAAACTTTATTTTATGGGTAAAGCACAGGCAACAACAACAAAAATGGACAAATGGGACTGTATCAAACTTAAAAGCTTCTGCACAGAAAAGGAAACAATCATCAAAGTAAAGAGCCTGTTAAATGGGTGAAAATATTTGCAAACTACTCATCCAACAAAGGACTAATATCCAGAATACACAAGGAACTCAAACAACTAAACAGCAAAAATCCCAAATAATCCAATTTTAAGATTAGCAAAGTATCTGAGTACACATTTCTCAAAACAAGATATTTAAATGGTCCAAAAGTGTATTTAAAATGTTCAACATCACTAATCCTCAGGGAAATGCAAATCAAAACCACATCTCACCCCATTTAGAATGGCTATTATCAATGGAGAAAAGGGAACTCTTACACACTATTGGTGGGAATGTAAGTCAGTACCACCATTACGGAAAACAGTATGGAATTTTCTCAAAAAACTAAAAATAGAAATATCACACAATCCAGCAATTTCATTACTGGGTATTCACCCAAACAAAAGGAAAGCAGTATGTCGAAGACATACATACATCTGCCCACCCATTTTATTGCAGTGCTGTTCACAACAGCCAAAATAATGAATCAGCCTAAATGTCTTATCAACAAATGAATGGATTTAAAAAAAAAAAAAAGAATAAAGTTTTGTCATTCACAGCAACATGGATGATCCTGGAGAACATTATACTAAGAGAAATAAGTCAAACAGAAAGATACATATCACATGTTCTCACTTCTTTTTTTTTTTTTTTTTTTAGACGGAGTCTCGCTCTGTCGCCCAGGCTGGAGTGCAGTGGCTGGATCTCAGCTCACTGCAAGCTCCGCCTCCCGGGTTTTTACGCCATTCTCCTGCCTCAGCCTCCCAAGTAGCTGGGACTACAGGCGCCCGCCACCTCGCCCGGCTAGTTTTTTGTATTTTTAGTAGAGACGGGGTTTCACCATGTTAGCCAGGATGGTCTCGATCTCCTGATCTTGTGATCCGCCCGTCTCGGCCTCCCAAAGTGCTGGGATTACAGGCTTGAGCCACCGCGCCCGGCCACATGTTCTCACTTCTATATGGGAACTAAAAAAACTTAGCTGACAGAAACGGGAAGAGTAGGGGGTCTGGGGAGGATAGAGAGGCTGGTTAATAATATGAAGTTACAGCTGATGGGAGGAATAAGTTCTAGTGTTCTGCAGCACTGTAGGGTAAAGATAGTTAAAAACAATTTAGTGTATATGTCTGAGAAGCTAGAGAAGAGAATTTTGAATGTTCACAACACAAAGAAATATTAGATGTTCAAGGTGATCAATATGTTAATTACCTTTATCATTCCATATTGTATACATGTATTAAAATATTACTCTGTATCCCATAAATATATACAATTATTATGTATCAATTAGAAATTTTAAAAAAAGTAAAGCTAGGCTAGCTGGAGACTGGGAGAAAATATTTGTAAAACGTATTTACAATAAAACACTTATATCCGGAATCTGTATATATTTAAAGCTTGTAACTCAGTTAACAAAAAGGTCTGAACAGATGTTTAACCAAAAGATATATACAAATGGCAAATAATTACATTAAAAGGTTATCATTAAGGAAATGCTAATTCAATTAAGATACTAAGCTGGTCATGGTGTCACAGCTACTTGGGAGGCCAAGGTGGGAGGACTGATTGAGTCGTCCAAGAGCTCAAAGCCAGTTTGGGCAAGAGAACAAGACACCATTTCTAAACTAAGCAAATAAATATGATATCAATACACACTCTGTTTTGTATTCTTCATGAGCTGGTCAGATGGGTTGGGTGCAGTCACAGGAGAAGACACAGGAGAAGCTCAGTGAAAAAAAAAAAAAAAAAAGGTCATCATACTCACAGGTCCTAGAGACAGGAGGCATGGCATGCCATGCAAGGCCATATGGGAAAGACATTAGGCAGTCAAGAGGAAAAAGATAAGGGGAAGGGTTGGGATACTGCCTTTATTGAGGTTTCTGCAGAAAAGTCAAGGCAGGGCAGAATGAACAGTTTACTTTGTTATGGCAGCCCTAGCAAAGATATTAGTAAGTGTGAAACAGCTTGGGAAGCTTGGGACCTTGCTGAGAAACTGAGTCATCTATGATTTAGAGCCAAATCAAAGGTGAAAATAATAAAAGCTACAGGTATTTAAAAGAGGGCATATGGTTCTTGTGAAGTCCCCAAATAAGTCATGATAAAGCAGGTAGAATTTGAGATAGAACTTAAGGCCGGGCGCGGTGGCTCACGCTTGTAATCCCAGCACTTTGGGAGGCCGAGGCGGGCGGATCACAAGGTCAGATCATCGAGACCATCCTGGCTAACACGGTGAAACCCTGTCTCTACTAAAAATACAAAAAATTAGCCGGGTGTGGTGGTGGAGGCTGAGACAGGAGAATGGCGTGAACCCAGGAGGTGGAGCTTGCAGTGAACCGAGATTGTACCACTGCACTCCAGCCTGGGCAACAGAATGAGACTCTGTCTCAAAAAAAAAAAAAGAACTTAAAGTAGACATGTTTGAGGTCAGTGGACAAGAATACATGAGAATAGTCAGGATAAAAGTGGAACAATATTCATTTTACAAGTATCTATTCACCTACCATGAGCCAGGCACTGAGCTATGGTCCAGGAATATAGTGAACAAAAAGGGCATGGTTCCTGTCCGCCTGGTGTGCACAGGATAGAACAGGATTGTGTGGGACACCAGCGTGCACACTGGCTGTGTTGGCACAGGACAAGTCACAGAGCTGTGTAGTCAGGACCTGTCTCTCTTGAACACTGGCTATCTTTGTACTATGTGATTAAGAACTTGATTTTGCTCTATGATTATTCCATAAAAGGGATTTGTCATCATTACCATCCTCACTTAGCTGGATTTTCTTCTGCATCAAATATTGCACAAGAAGCTGGATCCCAAACTCCTAGGAGACAGTGGTGTTGATTCTCCTTTCTTATTTCTCCCATCTTAACAGATGCCAGAGGCAGTGACTCCCCATCTTGTATTCTTGGGTTACTCCCAGAATCAGCCATGTGTCTGTAACAACCAACACTTGTGAGCAAGACTAATCCCTGTGGGTCTGTGTCTTCAGCACTCACTGTTGATGGTGACTTGTCTCATTGCTTGTACAGGTGGTGACAGTGCCAGAATATATCAAGAAGAGGTTTGGTAGCTATCAGAGTGAGCTCCTTCTCTCCATTCTGTATTTACTCCTCTGTGTCTTCAATAAGAGGTCAGTGAGTTATGTAAAATCTAGCCCAAGAAACAGAACCAAGACAAAAAAAGCAACGAGCAGGATTCAAGATTATGCTGGATTTATCCCAGCAATTTACTCGGGGTCCTCTAAATTACTTGTTGGCCTTTGTTATTAAGCCAGGGTAGAGAAAAAAATAACTTAATATTTGCAAAAAATAAAAGGCAGAAGCATCATCTTTACCTCCCAAGCCTAGGTTACAGGTCCCTCCTCTGTATTCCCAGGAACCTTAGACTTACCCATCTCATATCAGTAGGTCATGTGCTTAAAAGAATCCAGGAGTTTCCACCACCTGTACAAGAAAACTTTAACTACTTGTTCTGGCTTTTAAGGGCTGTCCTGCTGAAGCCCCACTCTACCTTTCTAAATGGATTTCATTTCCTACTGTTTACACACTGTGCTCTAGTCACACTGCTTGCCTCACTGATTCTCAAATCCAGCAAGCTTATTCCAACTCAAAACCCTTTAGACTTGCTCTGTGCTGTGTCTGGAATTTTCTTCTCCCAGATTTTGCATGGCTGACTCGCTGTATCATTCCTTGAAAGAAAAATAGCACTTCCTTGAAGAGGCCTTCCAAGGATGCATGCAGTCAATCTCTATTCCATTACTCTGGTCTTGGTTTTTGTTTTTAATTAGAGACAGGGTCTTGCTATGTTGCCCAGGCTGGAGTGCAGTGGCTATTCATAAATGTGATCATCACTCACTGCTGTGGCAGTCCAGGTCTCACTAACGCAGGCCTCTAACCACTGTTTCAGCACTGACGGAGTGGTGAAGTTAAATACTAAAAGCTGATAGAGCCAATGCTCTTATACAAATGCTGGAATGCAACAAAGGCCCACCAAGAGTTTTGTCCAGGCCTTTCCTGGGCCTTGAAGCATGGTAAGATAAAAAAGGAATTCTTTTTTGTTTTTTTTGTTTTTTTTTTTTTTTTGAGACGGAGTCTCGCTGTGTCGCCCAGGCTAGAGTGCAGTGGCCGGATCTCAGCTCATTGCAAGCTCCGCCTCCCGGGTTTTTACGCCATTCTCCTGCCTCAGCCTCCCGAGTAGCTGGGACTACAGGCGCCCACCACCTCGCCCGGCTAGTTTTTTGTATTTTTTTAGTAGAGACGGGGTTTCACCGTGTTAGCCAGGATGGTCTCGAACTCCTGACCTCGTGATCCGCCCATCTCGGCCTCCCAAAGTGCTGGGATTACAGGCTTGAGCCACCGCGCCCGGACAAAAAAGGAATTCTTAACAGGACCCATTTAGAATTAAGCAAGTTTCATTGGGGGTCTGAAAAAAACTCTCCAGGTCTCCAGAAACAAGTTTATTGGAGGTCTGCAAGAATTCACGAAACCTCTATGATTCAGCAGAAGATAAGATAAAGGTAATCACCCCAGCACCTGGGCCCATTTAGATTAAGAAAATTTACTAAGTCTCCAGAGGAAGGTCTTCAGGACTCAGATCTCAGTTACAGAAGTTAATCACTTATGTCTTTAGATAAATGCACACTTACACGTAGACATATAGCTTAGAAGGCACATAACCTCTAAAAAACTGTAATTTTGAATTGGTCTGGTGATAATTTCCAGGCCTTCTCCCTGTAACCAGTTACAGAAATAAAAACTCTCCTTTCCCAGTTCATCTGCATCTTATTATTGGGTCACGAAAGTAGGCAGCCTGACCCTCGTTTTGGTCCAGGACACTTGAACTCCTGGGCTCAAGAAATCCCCCTACTGAGCCTCCTAACAAGGTGTGATTATAGGTGTGCACCACTGCACCCAGCCTCACTACTGTTTTTATTTTCTGTGACATGCCTGCCACCATGTGAAAGTAGTTTATTTGCTTATCTAGCTTCTCCACTTCACTGCATGCTTCCTGAGACCAAGGGCCTCCTGCCTTGTTCACTGCATTACCTTCCCCCTGTGCTGAGAACATGTTTAACACAGAAGGCACTCCATAAATAACTGGAATTCAACTCCAATGAATAACTGGAATAGTGGCACCTATCGCAATGCATGGAAAATGCCTATTTTGTGGTTTATCTCCTTCATTAAACAGAAGCTCTGGAGAAGAGCAACTGAGTTTTCGTAACTTGTGTCTTCCGAACACTGCTGAGTGTCTATGACATGGTTGGCACTCAGGAAGTAGTGAGTAAAGGGATAGATAAATCTCTGTCCATCATATCCCTGGCTTTGCAGATCAGAATAACAAAGCACGGGGTTATCCAGTTAAATGATGTGCAGATGTTTCAAAATCAGTGTCAACTAAGCCAGGGGTCAACAAATCCGGTCAGCAGGTCAATCTGGCTAATGATGGACTTTGTGCAGCCCTTGAGCCAAGAATGATTTTTACAGTTTTAAAAGGTTGTTTAAAAAAAAAAAAAAAAACAGATGGTATGTGGCCAGCAAACTTGCCTTTACAGGAAAAGTTTGCTGATCCCTGAGAAGTCATTCCCATTCCCTTTTTCCAGTGCTGGAACTGTAAGAACTACTAACTCTCTGAGCTAACTCCCTCTCTGAAGCTCCAGAGTGGAAGAGGCTAAGCTGTGCCAACTGGAAGAACGGGGTTAACTCAAGCCCTAAAAGTACTAACCTTGGCTGAACTCATGGGGCACAAGCCTATGCTCAGCAAAACTTGGATGAACCTTACCTAGTGTCCACTGGTAATGTAGTGCTATTCAGATACCACCTCTGGTAGATGGCTTCTAAGGTCAGTGTCTTTGTGGAATCAGTGTGGATTCAGGTGGAAGTGAAAGTGAAGCCTGCTGACTCTGTGTTCATTTCAGTTGGAGGCTTGCTCTTCTGCCATGTTCATGAAGATAGTTTAGGAAATTGGGTGTTTACAATCTTGCTGAAAATTGCTGGCATTCATACCATCTCAGGTGAGGCTACTCTAACCACCCAAGTACTTACATTGGCACACTCTACTTCTTGGTGGAGTCCAGTAGACATTGAAGCAGCAGTCTCCAGCTTTTGCATTTACCCTAAGTCTGTAAATGACATTGCTACGGCCTGGGGGGGACTGAACAATGAAAAGAACAGAAGCAGGGGGACCTAAGTAGTGTCCTCCCACTAGAAATCAGCTTGAGCTGGCTGGGTCCCTCCCAGGGGTCTAACAAGGACAACAGCGATTATGTTTGGGGTGGGGAGGGACACTGCAGGCACCAGGTAACAGACTGGGAGCACAGAAAAGAAATGATAAGGAGGCAGCAGCCATGGACCACCCGCTCAGGCCTGATCAGATGGGGTTTTTGTCGGGGCAGTTCTGTCCTAGGCACCCACTGCCTAGGTTTTGAGAGTGGAAGCTCTCATCACTCCTTTCCAGCAACAGTGCTAATCTTGGATGCTGGGTGTGTCGCTGGCAGTTCACCAGAGACCAAGGGGAGAGAATCGAAGTGAGGCACAGAATGCCCTCAATCAGTGGTTCACAGTGCAGAGGAGTGGGAATTGGGTTTTTCTTCCCAGAGGGCACTTGGTAATATTTGGAGGCATTTTGGGTTGTCACAGCTGGGTCACAGGACAGTGAGTCAAATGTGACTTTCTCTCTCTTTGCCTGTTCAGGTGGTTTAAATCAGCATCTTGAATGCTGGCATTATGCTTTGGAGATCAGTCACGTTAATAGGCTTTGGGGAGTAAAACAAGAAGACTGGGTACCGTGGTGGAACCTTTGGCTCTAGAGCTGCCTGGGTCATCAGCACCTTTGTCTCACAGATGAGGATGACACAGAAGGGCTGGGCTCCCGGCTAAACCCCAACACTTACAACACTTAACCATGGAACCGTGGCCCTAAGTGAAAACAGCTGACTCTGTTTTTCCACCCAAATGTTGCCTTTTTGGCCTACTCCACCCCTATCCTGTGCCCATAAAAAACTTCAGGGGCAGAGCAAAACAAACAGCTGAGTGGCAGTCAGAGAACCAAGTGAGCATCAGAGACTATGGAGAAATGCAGCTAACTTCAGACAGTGCAGTTTTGGAAAGGGGTCTGACCAGAAACGGCTAGGCTTTAGGAAAAGATCACTTTCCCATCCTTTTTCCAGCCAAGTGGGAGGTGCCAGCCATCTGGCTGCATGGAACCCCTAACCCCTGAGGCTGCCCTGGGGACTGGGAGGCGTGCGCAGCTCATTGCTGCCTCGCTTAGCCCTTGAACATGGCGCACACATGCGGCAGACATGCCCAGCCTCCTAAGCAGGGAGGGGAGGAGGTGAACAGAGGAACCACCATGCACCATGCCTGCCTGCAGCTGTTGGGGTGAGTGTGGGGATGGCAACTCTAAGAACAAACGGGAATCACATTGTTCTGAATTGCGTATCTAATAGCTAGACCAAACACTCATTCCACCTGACATAAAACTCTTTATAAAAGAGATAGAAGTCAGTCAGGCGCGGTGGCTCACACCTGTAATCCCAAGCACTTTGGGAGGCCGAGGTGGTCAGATTACCTGAGGTCACGAGTTCGAAACCAGCCTGGCCAACATGGTGAAACCCTGTCTCTACTAAAAATGCAAAAACTAGCTGGGCATGGTGGTGGGTGCCTGTAGTCTTAGCTACTCAGGAGATTGAGGCAGGAGAATCATTGAACCTGGGAGATGGAGGTTGCAGTGAACCGAGATCACACCATGCACTCCAGCCTCTGGGATAAGAGCAAGACTTCCTCTCAAAAAAAAAAGGAAAAGAAAAGAGAAGCCATTTGCAGCCATGAAAGAAGAAAAGATACAAAGATATCACAGCAAAGTCTGGGGATTTGGGCCGACGCCTGTTAATGCAGTCGTGGATGGAGTTTAGTCTTGGGGCCTTCCAGCAACGCTGAGGAGTGGCCTCAGCCAGATGCCTTTCGTTCCCCAGGACCTAATTCACCTTTCATTCCCCAGGACCTAATTCCAGTCCCATGTGACAGTTAGACCTCCGTGAAGGAAAACAGCCACAGAGCCAACATTCCTTTCACCCAAAAGAGATATTTCCTCATATACTCTCTTGTCTGAGGTATCCGGGGCAAGCCTCCAGATGAGATAGGATAGTTCCCTTGACCTGCTTCATGGGCAGAAACTGGAGTGGCTCATTTCACTCAGCCTGGCATCAGCCACTCCTCACAGAAGGGAGTGTGCAAGTGAGAGTGCAGGAACCAGAGTGAACAAATGCTGGAACCGGCCAATCACTCCTCTCTGGTAGGAACAGGTTCTGTGCAGGCTGGCAGCATCATCCAAGCATGTTACAACCAATGCTTTTTCAGCTCTTATATCTGGAAACAGCCAAGTGCCAACCGGCTCAGTGGAGGGTCCGGGTGGCAGCCCCTGCCCTCTCAGCACCTGGGTTCTTGTCCAGCGTCCAGAAAGAATCAGGTCACATGAACCATTTGAAAGGTGATATATGTGGAGGAATCTATTGGGTGGTGGGTGGCTCTCAGCAGAAAGGGAAGCTGGAAAGGGAAGAGGATGATGGGAAGGGGATCTTTCCCTGAAGCCCAGCCATCTCCGGCCAAGCTCCTCTCCAAAGCCGCACCATCTGAAGTTAGCTGTGTCTATCCATAGTCTCTGATGCTCAGTTGCTTCTCTGATTGCCACTTGGCTGTTTCTGTTGCTCTGCCGGCTGAAGTCTTTTTGGGGCACAGGATAGGGGCAGGGAAGACCAAAAAGGTAACATTTGGGTGGAAAAACAGGGTAAGCTGTTTCACTTAGGGCCACAGTTTCAGTATTCAGGGTGGGGTTTAGCCGGGAGCCCAGCCCTTCTGTATCAAGGAAATTGAAGCCCAGAGACAACCCAAGAGCGTTGCTGAAAGTCATGCTGAACGTTGGGGAGGATGTTTCTGCTCACTTCAGGAGAAAGAGGAGTCGAAGAATGGGAGTGGAAATGACAAACTCGAGCACCTTAGTACACCACACTCCTCCCCACCTCTAGGCCTTCATCAGTGTTCCTCCTCTCCAGTTAGAAGGCCACCTTCTTTTTGTCCATTCAATTAAATCAAATCTATCCACCAAGGTCAAAAGAAGATCCACCCTTGAAGATATAATTCCACGATTATTCCATCAACACAGCTCTCTTCTCTGGAGCTCACATCACTACCACACAAGTCGACATATTTAAGCACACAACCGAATTGTTCACTGAGTGTTTCACATAAATCATCATACTCCCTACATCCAAAACTTCTTAAGAACCAGAACGGTGGTACTCCCTATACAAAGCACTGTCTGATGCATTAAGTAGAGTCATGCATCATTGAACAGCCAGGACACATTCTGAGAAATGTGTCATTAGGTAATTTCTTTGATGTGCGAACATCATAGAGTGTACTTACACAAACCTAGAGGGTGCAGCCTACTCCTCCTAGGCTGCAAACCTGTACAACATGTTATTGTACTGAATATGATAGACAATTCTAACAATGGTAAGTATTTGGGTATCTAAACCTAGAAAAGGTACAGTAAAAATATGATATAAAAGATAAAATGTGGGCTGGGCACGGTGGCTCATGCCTGTAATCCCAACACCTTGGGAGGCCCAAGTGGGTGCATCACGAGGTCAGGAGATTGAGACCATCCTGGCTAACATGGTGAAACCCCGTCTCTACTAAAAATACAAAAAATTAGCCAGGCATAGTGGTGGGCACCTGTAGTCCCAGCTACTCGGGAGGCTGAGGCAGGAGAATGGCGTGAACCCAGGAGGCGGAGCTTGCAGCGAGCTGAGATCCCGCTGCTGCACTCCAGCCTGGGCGACAGAGCAAGACTCTTGTTTCAAAAAAAAAAAAAAGATAAAATGTGGTACATCTGTATGGAGCACTCACCATGAATGGAGCTTGCAGGACTGGAAGTTGCTCTGGAAGTTGCTCTGGATGAGTCAGTGAGTGAGTGGTGAATGAATGTGAAGCCCTAGAACATTACTGTGCACTACTGTGGACTTTATAAACACTGTACACTTAGGCTACCCTAAATTTATTTTACATTTTTTTAATAAACTAACCTTAATTTACTGTAACTTCTTTATGTTATAAACTTTAATTTTTTAAACTTGTTTACTCTCCTGTAATATCACTCACCTTAAAATACAAACACAGACAGCTGTACAAAAATTATTTATTTCCTTATTCTATATGCTTTTTTCTATTTTTAAAAATTTTAATTTTGTTTTACTTTTTAAACTTTTTTGTTTAAAATGCCCAGGTGCAGTGGCACATGCCTGTAGTCACAGCTAATTGGGAGGCTGAGGTGGGAGGATGGCTTGAGCCTGGGAGCTCTGGGCTCTAGTGCCCTATGCCAATTGGGTGTCCCCACTAAGTTTAATATCAATATGACGACCTCTCAGGAGCAGGGGATGGCTGAGTTGTCTAAGGAGGGGTGAACTGACCCAAGTTGAAAATGGAGCAGGTCAAAACTCCCACACTGATTAGTAGCAGGATTGTGCCTATGAATAGCCATGACACTCCAGTCTGGGCAACCTAGTGAGACCCTGTTTCTTGAAAAAAAATTAATTGAATTAAATTAAGACACAAACATGGCCAGGTGGGGTGGCTCACACCTGTAATCCCAGCACTTTGGGAGGCCAAGGTAAGTGGATCACTTGAGGTCAGGAGTTCGAGATCAGCCTGGCCAACATGGGGAAACCCCATCTCTACTAAAAATACAAAATTAGCTGGGCATGGGGGCGCATGCCTGTAATCCCAGCTACTTGGGAGGCTGAGACAGGAGAATCATTTGAACCAGGGAGGTGGAATTTGCAGTGAGCTGAGATTGTATCATTACACTCCAGCCTGGGCAGCAAGAGTAAAACTCCATGTCAGAAAAAAAAAAAAAAAAAACACACACACACACACACACACACACACACACACAAGCCTAAGCTTACACAGAATCAGAATCATCAATATCACTGTTTTCTGCCTCTACATTTTGTCTCACTAGATAGTCTTTAGGGACAATAATGCTCATGAAGCTGTCACCTCCTATGATAACAATGTCTTCTTTGGATACCTCCTCAAAGACCTTCCCAAGGTTGTTTTAAAAATGTTCTTTTGTATAAGCAGGAGAAGCACACTCTAAAACAACAGTAAGTATAGTATAGTAAATACAGTAAACCAGTTACATCATCATCTATGATCATCAAGTTTTATGTGCTGTACACATGACTATATGTACTATACTTTGACATGACCGGCAACACAGTAAATGTTTATGCCAGCATCACCACAGACACATAACTAATGCATTGTGCTATATATTACAACAGTTACGACATGACTTGGCAAAAGGAAATTTTCAACTCCATTATAATCTTATGGAATCACTGTCATATACATGGTCTGTCGTTGGCCAAAACATCAGTATGCCGCATTATGGACTGTACTTAATAAGTAGGTGCATATTAAGTCATAAGAATGAAAACAATAACTGATATAAATTGAGTATCAGGTACCATATGGACACTTCTCTATATTGCCTCCTTCAAGCATCACAATGCCTTTGAGGCAGAATTAGTTTTGTTATCTCCATCGTACAGATGAGAAAACTGAGTCTTAGTTAACTAAGTTGCTCATGAGACACACCAAGAGCTGTATTTCTCTAATGCCAAAGGCTAATCTATGAACTAACATGTTACACCGCCTGTATTGGCAATGTAGAATTACTGTAAAATGAAGTTAGCTTCCACAGTTGGGCATGTAAGCTTAGTGAGGTTGGTGTTATCCACTGCTCCATGGGTCAGAAATTGGTCTTGCAGGAACCCAGATGGAGAAGCTCTTGACTCAGTTAGTGAAAAGTTACTGAAAGGATATATGAATGCAACTGAAAGATTATGCTTCCATAGAGCATGTTGCTGAGCCTCATGGAATGAGAACAGATAGAATCAAACAGAATCACCCAATCCTCAGTTGTACCATTCAGTAAGCATTAGCACACCATGAAGTGTGTTCAGTGTTGTGTTGCTAGGACACAAAATACGTCCCAGACACAGCTTCCAAAAATTGGATCATTTTTAAATGCACTGGGAGGCTATGACTAATTTGAGTGACACAACTACAAACTATAAGACACAGTAAGCCATTGCGTTTAATTGTGTGCTAGTGTGAAATATCAGCATTTTAAAAACTTGCCAAGTCTACCCTAAAAGTTGATAATGGCATCCAAATAAGATAAACTTTAGGAGCAGGTAAAATATTCCATTTAATATTAGCAGTCATATATCTGAATAATTATATATTCTTTACTGAAAAATTTAAGGGGATTTTTAATTGGGGTATTCAGGTTAGTTTTTTGATAAGTACTATATAGTAATGAAATAGTTGTTTTATTTTTAAAATATATAACATCTTCCACATCCAAATGAGTGTTGTCCTTCAAACTAGTCACCATGGGAACCCACTCTCATAAAATTTTAATATTTTACTTTTAATTTTAGGTAAACAACAAAAGGGTACAAAATGAAGTACTGGTCACCTTCAGTTCCACACTTCCACTCACCAGAGACAATCAGTATTACAGGTTGAGTGTATCTTTTCAAAGATATTCTTCCCATATACAAACTTTTAAAAATGTATGCTATATATACATTTACTAGAATCATAACGAAGTTTTACAGCCTGTTTTCCACGAGTAACATAATAAACAGATTTCCATGTCAATGAATGGAGATTTCATATATCTTTTTTGGTTTTATATTTGTAATAGACTTTTTACTGAAAAGTGTACAAATCAAAGTGCAAAGCCAGATTGTATTTAGTTGTGTGCTGGTGTTAAATATCAGCATTTTAAAAACTTGCCAAGTCCACCCTAAAAGTTGGTAATTTGAATGAAATATCACAAAGTGAACACATGCTGGTAACCACCACCAGGTAAGCAAATTATATTTGTTTTCTTCCTTTCCAAACTTTCTACTTCCTGTTTCTTTTTTTTTGCCTTGTTTCACTGGCCAAGACTTTGAGCACAGCCTTGAAGAGGTGGCAGCAGGCCTCCTTGCCTCATTTTCAGTCTTAGAGGGGGAGCTTTGAGTGTTTCACCATTAAATAAAGTATTTATTGTCAGTTTTCTGTAGCTACCTTTGTCAGACTAAGTTCCCTTTTCCTAGTTTGCTAAGACTGTTTATCATGAATGGTTTTTTAATTGTATCAAGTGTATTTTCCACATCTACTGAAATGTTATTTTGTACTTTTTGTTTATATGGTGATATGGTTTGAATTTGTGTCCCCAACCAAATCTCATGTTGAATTGTAATCCCCAATGTTGAAGGAGGGGCCGGGTGGGAGGTAACTGGATCGTGGGGGCAGACACCTCCCCCTTGTTCTTCTCATGATGGTGAGTTCTCATGAGATCTGGTTATTTAAAAGTGTTTAGCACTTCCCCCTTCATTCTCTTTCTTCTTCTCTGGTCATGTAAGACGTACCTGCTTTCCACTTTGCCTTCTGCCATAACTAAGTTTCCCGAGGCCTCCTCAGTCATGCTTCCTATATATCCTGTGGAACTGTGAGTCAAATAAATGTCTTTTATTTATAAATTACTCAGTCTTGGGTAGTTCTTTATAGCAATATAAAAATGAACTGATACAGAAAATTGGTACCAGGAGTGGGGCATCGCTATAAAGATACCCAGTGCAGAAGCAGTTTTGGAACTTGGTAATGGGCAGGGATTGGAACAGTTTGGAGAGCTCAGGAGAAGACAGAAATATGAGGGAAAGTTTGTGGCTTCCTAGAGACTTGTTAAATCGTTGTGACCAAAATGCTGATAGCAACTCTCAGATGAAAATAAGGAACTTATTGAGAAGTGGAGCAAATGTTACTTTTGTTATGCATTTGCAAAGATGTTGGAGGCATTGTGCTCCTGCCTTAGGGATTTGTGGAACTTTGAATTTGAGAGTGATGATTTAGGATATCTGGCGGTAGAATTGTATAAGCAGCAGAACTTTCAAAATGTGGTCTGGCAGCTTCTAGCAGCCTATGCTTACATTCCTGAGCAAAGAAATGACCTGGAACGGAAACTTATATTTAAAAGAAAGGCAGAGTGTAGAAGTTTGAAAAATGTGTAGCCCAGCCATGTGGTAGAAAAGAAAACCCCATTTTCTGGGGAGGAATTCAAGCCAGCTGCAGAAATTTGCATATGTAAAGAGGAGCCAAATGTTAATAGCCAAGATAATAGGGAAAATGCCTGGATATCATTTCAGACACCTTCATGGCAGCCCCTCCCATCACAGGTCCAGAGGCTTAGGAGGGAAGAATGATTTCGTAAGCCAAACCCAGGGCCCTGCTGCTCTGCACAACTGCAGGACACTGCTTCCTGCCACCCAGCCACTCCAACTCCAGTCTTGGCTAGAAGACCCCCAGATATGTCTCAAGCCACTGCCCCCATGGGTGCAAGCCATAAACCTTGATGGCTCCCATGTGGTGTTAAGCCTGTAGGTGTGCAGAGCACAAAATTGACGCTTTGGAGCCTCTGCCTAGGTTTCAGAGAATGTATGGAAATGTCTGGATGTCCAGGGAGAAGACTGCTGCAGGAGCAGACTTCTCATGGAGAACTTCTACTAGGGCAGTGTGAAGGGGAAGTGTGGGGTTGGAGCCCCCGGCAGAGTCCCTACTGGGACACTGCCTAATGGAGCTGTGACAAGAGGGCCACTGTCCACCAGACCCCAGAATGGCAAACCCACTGACAACTTGCACTGTGTATCTGGAAAAGCTGCAGGCACCCAATGCAAACCCATGAAAGCAGCTGTGGGGACAGTACTCTGCAGAGGCACAGGAGGTGGAACTGTCCAAGGCCTTGGGAATCTCATTAATTCTAATAATTTTATGTAAATTTTTAATGTACACAGTATATCTACAAATAATGAAAGATTTATTCCTTCCATTCCTATCCTTGACCTTTTTGCTTCTCTTTTCTCACTGTGCTGACTTGGACTTCAACATATAACAACATATAAAACCTCAGCTATGGTTGGAGATTTTAGCACTCCCCTCTAAAAACAGTTATGCATAATATGATTGTATACCTAGAAAACCCTAAAGACTCCTCCTAAAAGCTCCTAGAACTTATACAAGAATTCGGCAAAGTTTTTGGATACAAAATTAATGTACACAAATCAGTAGCTCTCCTATATACCAACAGCAACCAAGCTGAGAATCAAATCAACAACGTAACTCCTTTTACAACAGCTACAAAAAAGTAAAATACCTAACCAAGGAGGTGAAAGACCTCTACAAGGAAAACTACAAAACACTGCTGAAAGAAATCATAGATGACATGAATAGAAACACATCCCGTGCTCACAAATGGGTAGAATTGGTACTATGAAATTGACCATACTGCCAAAAGCAATTAACCAATTCAATGAAATTCCCACCAAAATGCCACTATCATTCTTCACAGAACAAAAAAAAAATTCTAAAACTCATATGGAACCAAAAACAGCCTGCAGAGCCAAAGCAAGACTAACCAAAAAGAACAAATGTGGAGGCATCACATTACCTGATTTCATACTATACTATAAGGTCATAGTCACCAAAACAGCAACACACTGGTATAAAAATAGACACACAGACCAATGGAACAGAATAGAGAACCCAGAAATAAACCCAAATATTTACAGCCAACTGATCTTTGACAAGCAAAAAAATACATAAGGTGGAAAAAGAACACCCTATTCAACAAATGGTGATGGGTTAATTAGCAAACCACATGTAGGTGGATGAAACTGGATCCTCATCTCTCACCTTATACAAAAATCAACTCAAAACAGATCAAGGACTTAAATCTAAGACATGCAACTATAAAAATTCTAGAAGACAACATCAGAAAATCTCTTCTAGACCTTGACTTAGGCAAGGATTTCATGACCAAGAACCCAAAAGCAAATGCAATAAAAACAAAGATAAATAGCTGAGACTTAATTAAAGAGCTTTTGCACAGCAAAAGCAACAGTCAGCAAACAGGCAACTCACAAACTGGCAGAAAATCTTCACAATCTATACATCCAAAAAAGGGCCAATATCTAGAATCTACAACAAATTCAAATAAATTAGCAAGAAACAAACAATCCCATCAAAAAGTAGGCCAAGAACATAAATAAACAATTCTTAAAGAAGATATACAAATAGCCAAAAAACATGAAAAAATGCTCAACATCACTAATGATCAGGGAAATGCAAATCAAAACCACAATCTGATACCACCTTATTCCTGCAAGAATGTCCATAATCCAAAAAATAATAGATATTGTTGTGGATACAATGAACAGGGAATACTTCTACACTGCTAATGGGAATGTAAACTAGTACAACCACTATAGAAAACAATGTGGAGATTCTTTAAAGAACTAAAAGTAGAACTACCATTTGATTCAGCAATCCCACTACTGGGTATCTACCCAGAGCAAAAGGAGTCACTTACGAAAAAGATAATTGCTCATGCATGTTTATAGCAACACAGTTCACAATTACAAAAATGTAATGTAACCCAACCCAAAGGCCCATCAATCAATGACTGGATAAAGAAACTGTTATATATTTATATATATATGTGTGTATGTGTGTGTGTATAATTGAATACTACTCAGCCATAAAAATGAATGAATTAATGGCATTTGCAGCAACCTGAATGGGATTGGTGATTATTATTCTAAGTGAAGTAACTCAGGAATGGAAAACCAAAATTCTATTTTCTCACTCCTAAGTGAGAGCTAAGCTATGAGGATGCAAAGGCGTTAAGAATGACACAATGAACTTCGGGAACTCAGGGGGAAACTACCAAAAACCTATGGAAATAAAAAATTAAAATAAAAAAGAAAGTCATCATGTAAACAAAAGTAGAGGCTACCCAGAATCTAAGCAATACAATCACAGGCTTAGTTATATAAAGGTGTACATTTGTGTATCTTAGTTGTGTAACATTCTCTGTGCCCAGCAAACAAAATGAACATTCTTTTCTTTCTTTTTTTTTTTTGAGACAGGGTCTCCCCCTCTGTTGCCCAGGCTGGAGTGCAGTGGCATGATCTCAGCTCACTGCAACCTCTGCCTCCTAGGTTCAAGAGATTCTCCTGCCTCAGCCTCCTGAGTAGCTGAGATTATAGTCATGGGCCACCACACCTGGCTAATTTTTGCGTTTTCAGTACAGACAGGGTTTCACCATATTGGTCAGGCTGGTCTGGAACTCCTGACCTCAGGTGATCTGCCCACCTCGGCCTCCCAAAGTGTTAGGATTACAGGCGTTAGCCACCGCGCCCAACCTGAACATTCTTTTCGAGCACACTTACAAAAAGTACTGACCATAATTAGGCTACAAAAAAAGACGTATTACATTACTAAGGATTAATAATATACAAACTGTATGTTGAAAATAATGAAATACTAGAAAATAATAAAAGGATACTTTTTAAAATCTCCTATATCCAAAAATTATGTAACACATTATCCAATAGCTTATGGGTTGCAAATTCATTCATTAAAATATTATATTGTTGGCCAGGCATGGTGGTTCACGCCTCTGATTCCTGTGTTTTGGGAGGCTGAGAGGCAGGAAGATCACTTGAGGCCAGGAATTTGAGACCAGCCTGAGCAACATATCAAGAGCTCATCTCTACAAAAAAAATATTTTTAAACTATTCAGGCATGGTGGTATGCACCTGTAGTTCTAGTTACCGAACAGGCTGAGGCAGGAGGATCACTTGAGCCAAGGGATTCAAGGTTACAGTGAGCTATGGTTGTGCTGCTGCACTCTAGTCTGGGCAACAGAGCAAGACCCTATCTTTAAACATAAATCAGGCCAGGCATTGTCACTCATGCCTGTAATACCAGTACTTTGGGAGGCTGAGGCAGATCAATCATTTGAGGTCAGGAGTTTGAGACCAGCCTGACCAACATGGTGAAACCCCATCTCTACTAAAAATACAAAAAATTAACCAAGTGTAGTGGCACATGCCTGCAGTCTCAGCTACTTGGAAGGCTGAGGCAGGAGAATCACTTGAACCTGGTAGGTGGAGATTGCAGTGAGCCGAGATTGCACTGCTGCACTCTAGCCTGGGTGATGAGCAAGACTGTCTCAAAAAAGAAAATAAAATAAAAGATCAAAAATTAGTATTGAGAACCAAATGCTAGTGAAAACACTGCACGTCAATTCTTAGGGCATATTGCAAACAGAAAATTTAATGTTTATTTGAAGAGATATAAAAGGTTAAGCATAAGGAGCTAAACATTCAAATCCAGAAACTACGTAAGGAGCAACAGAGTGAAAAAGAGAAGGTAAGAGACAAATACGCACAGAGAAATAAAAAAATAAAAATAATGGCAGAAATCAATGATATAGAGAGTTAAAAAGTGCCGATGGTTAGTAAAACCAAGAGCTGGGCCTTTGAAAAGACTAATAAAATATACATCCTCTAAGATTAATCAAGAAAAAATGAGATGTATGTAAAATACAAAACAAAAAAGGGGGAATTACAACAAATAATTTTTTAGAAATTATGTTTTAAATATTATGAATAATTACGTGCTAATACATTTCTAAAACCTATATGCAATAGACAAATTCCTAGCAAGTTATGAAGTGCCATTTTGGTAACAGAATAGAAAACTTAAATGACAAATAAAGCAATTAAAGACTAGAAATGGTTATCAAAGACATCTCCACTCCTGAAGCCCCAGTCCCAAATAGCTTTACAAAGAAATTCTACTAAATTTGTAATCTTTTACAAGGTGTTCTAAAAAATTTTAAAAGCAAAAACTGCGCACCTTATGAGGTCAGTGTAATCTCAGCTCCAAAGCTATGTAAGGATCATACAAGAGAAGAAATGTATTTGGCCTTTCATTTATGAACATTGATGCAGAAATCCTGAATTAAAAATTAACTGAATTACACTGAAACTTTTTAACAGTTGCAATGTGACTAAATCAGGTTTAATCCAGACATGGAAGGAAGGTTCAAACAGAATACCTATGACAAGAGTAACATAAGCTCTGCAGTGTTGCCAAGAACAGTGTAAGAAACAAACTTACCCATCCAAACCCAAAGAATGGGCTCAGAGACCCGGAAGCAAAACTTTTTAATGACGCTGTTCCAAGAGCAGGAGTCTGGTGGGCAGGCACACCAAGCATGGTTCCAACAAGCAATTTATCCCCTATTACAAAGGTCCATCCCCTGGTTCCCCATAGGCTGAGTACTAAGAGGTCACGGTCTTCCCAGACATCGCCTATCAGTTGTGGGGTAGAGGCTTTAGGTGTTTTCTTTAGGGTTGTCCTGTTGCATTTTGTTGCAGCCCATAATGCATTGCTATCCTAGTCAGCTCAGGGGCTCTTCAAGTGTTTGACTTATGACCTAAGTAGCTGGGCAAGCTGATAAGAATAGACAAAGCGAGCTATTTTGCGTGCTAGTAAACTTTCATCTTAGGCTAAACTTCTTTGGTCCCGAACCCATGAAGGCAACTAAGGTAGGGGGCCGACAAGCAGGTGTCAGCTACATAAACAGGGGCCTAGTATATCCTATTTCTTCTGTACTTTGCTGACCTAAACCAATTAAAGGCACTTTGTCTTGGAAATGAACCACTGTATACGTTATTTCCTTCAACAGGATCAACTCATAAAAATCAATTACATTTTTCTATACTAGTGCAAACCTACTAGAAAGTATGATGTTATTCACAACAGCACCCTAGGAATTAACCTAAGAATATATGCCATCTACTGAAAAATTTTAAACTATTAGTGGACATAGATGATAATCTAAATTAATGGAGAAACAGTGTGTAGTCTTGACTGGGACAACAATATTGTAAATATATCAGTTATCCCCAATTTAGTCTACAAATTAAGTAAATGCGACCAATATTTCAGTTGAATTTTCTAAGAACTCAAATATATCCTAAAAATTTTATGGCCCTCTATCAAGGATAGTTAAATGTGAAATATATATCCAATGAAAAGGTTATATAGCAATAAAAAGAAAATACAGCTACATATGGATGGATCTTCAAAATATGATACTAAAATTCAAAAGCAGGAAAGAGAACGCTACATACTGCGTAATTACATTTGTACAAAGTTCAAAACAGACAATTCTACATTATGTTGTTTAAGGATGCACAATTAAGTGGCAAAATTATTTTTCAAAGGGAAGGAAGAAATAAAACCATCATGAAAGCAGTCATTTCTAAAATGAGAGAAGGGGTTGAGGTTAAAAAGAGGCACACGTAGCAGCACTTCTTCACAATCATCAAAAGGTGGAAACCAACCCAAATGTCTGTCAACAAATGAATGGATAAACAAAATGTGCATCCACATATTGGAATATTATTCAGCCACAAAAAGGAATGAAATACTCAAACATGTTACAACGGGAATGAATCTGGAAAACATTAACGCTAAATGAAAGAAACCAGGCCTAAGTGGTCATCTGTTGTATGATTCCTTTTCTGTTAAATATCCAGAATTGACAAATCTATACAGACAGAAACTGGATTAGTGCTTTCCAGGAGGGAGTGAGGATAGGATAAATGGAGAATGCTTACTTAATAGATATGGGTATTCTTCTGGGGTGATGAAAAATTGTGGAACTAGAGAGACTGAGTGGTTGCACAACATTGAGAATGCACAAAATGTTTCACTTTAAAGTGGTTGTGTATTATGTACATTTCACCTCCATTTAAAAAAAAAAAAAGTCACAAGGAGGCTTCTGAGGTATCTGCAGTGTTCCATCTCTTTATTTGAATGGTGGTTACACAGTAATGTGCTACACAAGTACGTATTTGTTTAACATACTTTCAATGTATTACATCAGGTTTCAACACCATATAGAAGAAAATGCCACAAGTAGCTAACCCAGGTTTGAAAATGAAAAACAAAAGAGAACTTGCCCTACCAGATATTTATTTTTTTTTTTTGAGACGGAGTCTCCCTCTGTCACCCAGGCTGGAGTGCAGTGGCCCGATCTTGGCTCACTGCAAGCTCTGCCTCCCGGGTTCACACCATTCTCCTGCCCCAGCCTCCTGAGTAGCTGGGACTACAGGTGCCTGCCACCATGCCCGGCTAATTTTTTGTATTTTTAATAAAGACGGGGTTTCACCATGTTAGCCAGCATGGTCTCGATCTCCTGACCTCGTGATCCGCCCGTCTCAGCCTCACCAAAGTGCTAGGATTACAGGCGTGAGCCACTGCGCCCGGCCGCCTTACCCGATATGTAAATAAAGTACAGTAATTAAAACACTTAGAAATTACCATGCATAGACACATAGACTCATGGACCAGAATAAAGAGCTGAGAGAGAGACTCCTGTGTTTACTGAATTTTTTTTTTTTCAAGACAGAGTTTTGCTCTTGTCACCCAGGCTGAAGTGCAATAACGCAATCTCAGCTCACTGCAACCTCCGCCTTCTGGGTTGAAGCAATTCTCCTGCCTCAGCTTCCCAAGTAGCTGGGTCTACAGGCGTGCACCACTACACCCAATTAATTTCGTATTTTTAGTTGAGATGGGGTTTCACCACATTGGCCAACCGGAATTTAATATGTATTCAAGCGGGCTCAACAAGTCAATGAGGGAGAGGTTAACTCTTTGATGATGCTGGAAAAACCAGCTTACTTTTGGAGTAACAAAATTTCATGTCTCCGTAACACTTAAACAAAAGTGGACTTCAGACGAATTAATGACTGTGACAAGGAAAACTATAAAAGAAGGGAATGTTAGATAATATTTTTGAGACAGAGAGGGAAGTACAAATCTTATCAGTTTAGCACACTACATATAAGGCCTTTTTTCTTCTGATACAAGCTCTCACTCTGTCACCCAGGCTGAAGTGCAGTGGTGGAATCAAAGCTCACTGCAGCCTCAAACTCCTGGGCTAGCAACCCTCCCACCTCAGCCTCCCAAGTACCCGAGACCACAGGTGCTCACAACTAGGCCTGGCTATTTTAAAATTTTTTTTGTAGAGATGGCATCTTGCTATGTTGCCCAGGCTAGTCTCAAACTCCTGGCCTCAAGCAATCTTCTCAGCCTTCCAAAGCGCTAGAATTACTGGCATGAGCCACCACGCTCAGTCAATAAGAACTTTTTAACAAAGAACACTATCAACAAAGTTGCCAGATGACAGATTAGGGAAGATTCTTAGGAATGTTTATAATGGACAAGACACTAATAGTAAAATCAACCACAAAAATGAGCTCCAATAGAAATGTGGACAAAAGCTGTTGAGTTTACACAAAAAGGACGAGGTGGGCAGATCACCAGGTCAGGAGTTGAAGACCAGCCTGGCCAACATGGTGAAATCCTGTCTCTACTAAAAACAAAAAATTAGCCGGGTGTGGTGGCAGGTGCCTGTAATCCCAACTACTCAAGAGGCTGAGGCAAGAGAATCACTTAAACCTGAGAGGCAGAGGTTGCAGTGAGCCAAAATCATGCCATTGCACTGCAGCCTGGGCAACAGAGCGAGAGCCGGTTCCAAAAAAAAGGAATTTCAAACAAGCGTAACGTCTAAAAAGCACAAAACTCAGAGACACTAGGGAAATGTGATTTAAAGCCACAATGCACCTGGCAGAAATGAGAACGCTCTAACACCAAGCATTGAGGATGTGAATATTTAGGGATACTCAATGCAGTTCTGGAGAAAGTCTAGACTGCAGCTGTCTGTTCTGGGGAGCAATCTGGCAGGATTTAGTAAAATTGAATATATTGTACTCTATGACCTAGCAATGGTGTTCCCCAGAATCTACCTAAAACATCCTCACAGACATTCATAAGAGAATATGTGTAAGACATTCATCAAATGATTATGTCCATTACCGTAAAGTGGGTAGATGAAGAAGAAATATTTTGGAGTGCTATGCAGCGGTTACAAACAGGCTAGATGCACACTATGGACTGTGAGAATGTGCTAGTACAACAGCAAGAAACAAGATGAGATCTGGAGCACAATACATGGGTATTCTCTACAATGTCGTTATCTTTTTTATACATTTGTATTTTTTCCCATCTATTTGTTGTGTTTTTATTGTGCTACTTTACCTAGAAAATTAAAAAAAAAAAAAAAAGTCTGTTTTTCTTTCTTATATGACCATAACTGGAAAAACTGCCTCTGAGACTTTCATGTCTGACAATAAACGACTTCCTGAACTACCTCCCAATAAAAACACCCAGGAATGCTGGGCGAAGTAGAGAAACATCTTTTCATAGTCACAGAGGAGCTCATCAGAAAGGACGAAAATCTCCGAGGGCTGAAAACAAAGAAATCATTGAAATCAAGAGAGCCAGGCTGACAGCGATGCTGAGGGTGCGCTAATGACATTTACCAAGCTTGGTTTTCAAAGTCTTAGATTTGAGTGCCCAAGAGAGAAAGGAGAAGGGCCAAACATTAATGAGTAGTGAAGAGTAAGCCCTCCAATAAAACTTGGATTTTTTTTTTTTTTTTTTTAAGGAAAGGTCTCACTCTGTCACCCAGTGTTGGAGTGGCTTGGCCTAAAGGGCTCACTGCAGCCTCAAACTCCCAAGGTTCAAGCAATCCTCCCACGTAGCTGGAACTACAACCGCACACCATTATACCTGGGTAAACCTTTTTTGTAGACATGGGGGTCTCATTTGTCGCTCAGGCTGGTCGCAAACTCCTGGGCTCAAATGATCCTGCCACTTCCATCTCCCAAAGTTCTGGGATTACAAGCATGAAGAACTTGAATTTTTGAAAGGTCTCAGTTGGCTAGAAGAAAATCTGGCCACTAGCAAAGAGAAGTAACAATAGGAAAAAAAAAAAAAAAAGTGCCTCAACCTGGGCTCCAGGAGATGGAAAAAAGTCTTCTCTGAGAATTCATAATGGTGAGCCTGCTGTCCTATGTATTTGGTTTTTTTGTATTTAATCTTATGGTAAACCCCATGTGAACAAGTTAACATAAAATCATCTAAAACTTGGCTGGCCGTGAAGGCTCACACCTGTAATCCAAGCACTTTGGGAAACCTAAGTGGGAGAATCATGAGGTTAAGAGCTCGAGACCATCCTGGCCAACATGGTGAAACCCCATCTCCACTAAAAAGAGAAAAATTAGCTGTGTGTGGAGGCAGGCGCCAGTAGTCCCAGCTACTCCGGAGGCTGAGGCAGGAGAATCACTTGAACCCGGGAGGCGGAGGTTGCAGTGAGCTGAGATCACACCACTGCACTCCTGCCTGGGCAACAGAGTGAGACTCTAATAACCACCATCTAAAATGTGTCATACTCTGACCTGGCAGGAATAACAGCAAACTCTATCTGCAGGGATGCAACCTTGCTGTAGTTAGAATCCTTGTGTCCCTTCCAAAACGTATACTGAAACAATCTTCAACGCAGCAATAGTAAAAGACAGGGTCTTTAGGAGATATTTAGGCAGTCACGGCTCTACCCTCAAGGATGGGACTACTGTCTTATGAAAATGCTGGATGGAACTAGCAAGGCCCTTTATCCCCGTCCTGTCCCTTCCGCCATGTGAGAAAACAGTCTTCAAGGCACCATCACGGAAGCAGAAATTGGGCCCTCACCGGACACTGAATATTCGTGGACCTTCCAGCCTCCAGAGCTGTGAGAAATAATTTTTATTTTTTATAAATTACTTGTTCTAAGGTATCTCGTTATAGTAGCAAGAACAGATGAAGACAGCCCTCAACCAAAATCTTGCAGCAGTCCCATAAATAAATTGCTGCTCAAGTTAAGCCTCCAACCCAAAATTAGAAAACATGTTAGAACAAAACTACCGTTGTGTCTGGAATTGGCGAGTTCTTGGTCTTACTAACCTCAAAGATGAAGCCGTGGACCCTCGCGGTGTGTGTTACAGTTTTTAAAGATAGGTGTATCCAGTCTGTTCCTTCTGATGTTCAGACATGTCCAGAGTTTCTTCCTTCTGGTGGGTTCGTGGTCTCACTGAAATCAGGAGTGAAGCTGCAGACCTTCGTGGTGACTGCTACTGCTCATAAAGACAGTGTGGACCCAAAGAGCGAGCACCAGCAAGAGCTACTGTAAATACAAACAGCAAAAGGACACCACTTTCAAGCACCGACCACGACCCAACCACGTTGCACCAGGCTAGCGCCAGAAACCTGCTTTTATTGCCTTACCTGGCCCCACCCACATCCTGCTGATTGGTCCATTTTACAGAGAGCTGATTGGTCCGCTTTACAGAGAGTTGATTGGTCCATTTTACAGAGCGCTGATTGGTCCATTTTGACAGGGTGCTGATTGGTGTGTTTACACGCCTTGAGCTTAGACACAGAGTGTTGATTGGTGTATTTACAATCCTTTAGCTAGACATAAAGGTTCTCCAAGTCCCCAGCCCACTCAGGAGCCCAGCTGGCCTCACGTAGTGGGTCCTGTACCAGGGCCGCGGGCAAAAGTGCCCGCGAGTCCCTCCCCGGCGCACGTGTATTCTTCAGCCCTTGGGCGGTGGACGGAACCGGGCCTGTGGAGTAGGGGACAGCGCCTGTAGGGGAGGTTCCGGCCGCGCGGGAGCGCGCCGTGGGGCGGTTCAGGATGGCGGGATGCAGGTCCTGAGCCCTGCCCCGCTGGGAGGTGGCTGAGGCCCAGCGAGAATTCGAGCGCGGTGCGGTCAGGCCGGCAGTGCTGGGTGACCGGGCACACCCTCTGCAGGTGCTGGTCCGGGTGCTAAGCACCTCACTGCCTGTGGTGGCGGCGCCTGCGGTCGCTCCCAGTGCGTAGGCCGCCCGGGAGCCCGCGCCCGCCCGTTGCTCACGCTGGCCAGTGAGCGGTGCACGGTTCCCGCCCGCAGCAGAGGGAGCCGGCTCCGGCCTCAGCCAGCCCAGAGAGGGACCCCTACACTGGCGGGCTGAAGGGCTCCTCAAGCGCCGCCAGAGTGGACGCCAAGGCTGAGGAGGCACCGATAGTGAGGGTGCTAGCACGTTGTCACCTTTCACCACGAGGAAGAAACAGTACAATGACTTACCCTCAAATGTCAGAAAACTGAAGTGTATCAAAACATCTCTTGTACCTCGTAAATATATATGCCTATTATGTACCCACAAAAATTAAAAACAAAATTTTTTTAATTTTTAAAAAGAAATCACGGCCGGGCGCGGTGGCTCACGCCTATAATCCCAGCACTTTGGGAGGCCGAGGCGGGTGGATCATGGGGTCAGAAGATCGAGACCATCCTGGCTAACACAGTGAAACCCCGTCTCTACTAAAAAATACAAAAAAAAATTAGCCGGGCATGGTGGCGGGCGCCTGTAGTCCCAGCTACTCCGGAGACTGAGGCAGGAGAATGGCGTGAACCGGGAGGCAGAGCTTGCAGTGAGCCGAGATCACGTCATTGCACTCCAGCCTGGGCAACAGAGCGAGACTCCGTCTCAAAAAAAAAAAGAAAAAGAAAAAAAGAAATCACAGTGAATCTGAAGCATAAATAATTTTATTTATTAACTTATTTTAAATTTAGGGGTACATGTACAGGTTTGTTATACAGGTAAACTCATGTCACAGGGGTTTGTGGTACAGATTATTAACACCCAGATATTAAGCCTAGTACCCATTAGTTATTTTTCCCAATCCTTTCTCTCCTGCCACTCTCCACCCTCAAGTCGGCCCCAGTGTCTGTTGTTTCTTCTATGCGTCCATGCATTCTCATCATTTATCTCACACTTATTAGTAAGAACATAGGTATTTGGTTTTCTGTTACTGCATTAGTTTGCTGAGAATAATGGCCTCCAGCTCCATCCATGTTCCTGCAAAGGACATGATCTCATTCTTTTTTTGTCTGCATAGTATTCCATGATGTATATATGCTGCATTTTCTTTATTCAGTCTACCATTAATGGGCATTTAGGTTGATTCCAAGTCTTTGCTGTTGTGAATACTGCTGCAGTGAACATACACATGCATGTGTCTTTATAGCAGAATGGTTCATATTCCTTTGGGTATATACCCAGTAATGGGATTGTTGGGTCAAATGGTAGTTTGGGTTTTAGGTCTTTGAGAGAGTTGCCACACTGCTTTCCAAAATGGTTGAACTAATTTACACTCTCACCAACAGTGTATAAGCATTCCTTTTTCTCCACAACCTTACCAGCATCTGTTACTTTTTGACTTTTGAACAACAGCCATTCTGACTGGGGTGAGATGGTATCTCACTGTGGTTTTAATTTGCATTTCTCTAATGATCAGTAATTAGATCCCATCTGTCTATTTTTGCTTTTGTTGCCTTTGCTTTTGGTGTCTTTGTCATAAAATCTTTTCCTGTTCCTATGTCCAGAATGGTGTTGCTTAGGTTGTCTTGTAGAGTTTTTATTGTTTTTTGGGTTTTACATTTAACTCTAATCCATCTTGATTTAATTTTTGTGTATGGTATAAGGAAGGGGTCCAGTTTCAATCTTCCACATATGGCTAGCCAGTTATCCCAGCACCATTTATTGAATAGGGAATCATTTCCTCATTGCTTGTTTTTGTCAGTTTTGTGGAAGATGAGATGGTTGTAGATGTGTGGCCTTATTTCTGGGCTCTATATTCTGTTCTATTATTCTCTGTGTCTGTTTTGTACCACTACCATGCCGTTTTGGTTACTGTAGCATTGTAGTATAGTTTGAAGTCAGGTAGCCTGATGCCTCTAGCTTTGTTCTTTTTACTTAGGGATTGCCTTGGCTATTTGGGCCCTTTTTGGTTCTATAGGACTTTTTAAATGATTTTTCTAGTTCCCAAGCAGAAAAAATTTTAAAGTTCACACAAAGACACACCATAATAAAAGTTCAGAACATCTAAAATAAGCAGAAGATTTTAAAAACCACCTGAGGAAAAAAAGATTACTTATAAAAGAAGACAATTATACTAACAACAGACCTCTCAGTAGCAACAATGTATACCAAAAGGTAGAGTAGAATGTTTTTCAAAATACTGGGAAAAATATCAGTTTCAAATTACATACCCAGCTAAGGTGCTCTACCACACCAAGGGCAAAATAAGACATAACCTTCCCTAAAGAAAGACTGAAGGATGGATATACAGAAAAAGAAAACACTAAAGAGTGAGGAGGAACAGTCAGCAGAGAAATTGACAGGTTCATGAGTAAATCTAAAGCACTGGCTACAAACAATAATTATTACTAACGCAGGAAGCCAGGCAAAAGACAATATTAAAATATTGATTGGATCACAGTTTGGAGTTAAATCTATCTATGGACAGGAAAAGAGTGGGGATGTTGATGTATTTCAGACTTTAAGTTGCATCCATATTAAAATTGTAAGAGTAACTATTAAAAACATACAAGTAGACTATCTAACTTCCTAACTAGTAAAGGAAATAATTCAAGCTGAGATTTTAATTTAAAAAGAAGCAAACTGACGGAAGGAAAATTGTTAACCTTTGGCTCACCATCATTTTTAAACAATAACCCTTCTCTTCCCACACTTTGTGACATGTGACAATATGCTGAAGTGCTTAGGACTTCCTATGTGGAATGATTTCATGTCCTATGTCACCCTTTCCTCAAAATGAAAGGTGTATTTCTGCCCTGGCCCTGCTCCTTCACCCTCTCCGTAGAGACTGTCTCCTCAGTGCCCAGGGCTAAGCAAAGACCAGAAAATGCAGTATGTCTGTCCCCCACCTGCTCGGCAGTTGCCCACCTACGTGAAGAGTCCAGGAGCAGGATGGCCGGGACACCCCCGGGAATCAGTACCTGTTGTGTGGGGCAGAATCACACTTGGGTTCTTCCTCCATTGTTAAAGTCATGCACGTGGAAAGTAAAGGAAATGTAAAGAAGAAAATGCAAGTCCTACTTGTTAACCCTCCCACATCAGGATTAACCACTGTTATCATGTTTTATTCCTGTGGACTTCTTTCTAGTTACAGAGACAGTGTTTGTGCTATTCCATATCCTTGTATTTTAGTCACAATCACACTATGGGCATTGGTTCACAATATTTAAATGTTCTTAAAGAGCATAATTTTTAGTGCTTTGTTTTGGTGCACACGTCTTACCCTTCTTTCTTTTTTTTTTTTTTGAGACAGAGTCTCGCTGTGTCGCCCAGGCCGGGGTGCAGTGGCCGGATCTCAGCTCACTGCAAGCTCTGCCTCCCGGGTTTACGCCATTCTCCTGCCTCAGCCTCCTGAGTAGCTGGGACTACAGGCGCCCGCCACCTCGTCCGGCTAGTTTTTTTTGTATTTTTTAGTAGAGACGGGGTTTCACCGTGTTAGCCAGGATGATCTCAATCTCCTGACCTCGTGATCCGCCCATCTCGGCCTCCCAAAGTGCTGGGATTACAGGCTTGAGCCACCGCGCCCGGCCTTACTCTTCTTTCTTAAGTGCTTCTCCACCCACCAGCACCATTCAGTCCAGCTTCAGTGCAAACTGCCTCTTATGGCACTAGCGCCATGAAATGGGTCCTGCCACATCTCCTGGGAGAGTTTTGTGTTTTACACGTCTACGGTAGTTCATTTCAGTTTAGATGAATGAAGTTAGTCTTCTGAACACTCATTTATTGCCAGGGTCCCATCTTTACCTTGACTGATGTCGCAGGGGCCTCTTCTTTCTGCATGGCAGAGACGGTCCATGGCCTCTAGGATGGAGGCTCATTCTCACCAGGGGACAGCTTGTAAGTCCCGCACCACCTTGACTGGTTTGGATCACGAGCAGTGAGGCCAAAGTCACCAGTACCATCCCAGTCTCCCCTGGCAGCTGCGCACTGAGCAAAACATGCTGCTTCATCACATAAGTGACCCTGGATGTGGATGCCCCAGAGGTGTCTGGATGAGGGGTGCTCAGCTTGGCAGCAGAGGACACACCCCACTGCTGCAGCGGGTTACAGTTGTCCTACCTGTGCTGAGGCTCTCCATCCTGCTAAAGCCCTCACCCACCTCATCCGCCTTGCCCACCTGTTTCCTTGGCAGTTTCCATCCAGTGCTGCCTGGCCAGGAAGAGCATGGCTCACATGAAAGGCAGCAGCCTCCTGTGCGGGTACCTGCAGCTGCTGCCCATGTTCAGTGTAGTGATGCTAGGAATGATCAGCTGCGTCCTGTACCCAGGTAAACTGCTGATTTCAATGTGTTCACACCGATCAACTCCTTTCGTAGAGATCTGTAAGGAGTTTGGGGTTGCTGGGTCTCCCATAGTGCACAGGTTATGGAGGTGCCCCACGGGCTTCCTAGAGAGGTAATGGGCTAGGATTGGGATGCAGCCAAGTCTGGCAGAAACTCTGGATATGGGCAGCAAGAGGGAAAATTCTGAGGAGATAAGTTCCACAGGGAAAAGCAGAGCAGTGCATTTTTTCGTGGCTCAGAACCTTGTTCCTCCTAGAAGGGTCCCAGTGTCTGCCGTTAGTGTGAGATACACTCTACAGGAAGCTTGAGATGAGCTGCTCCCACTGCATCACAAACATCATCACACTGGGCATGCCCTGGGTGCCAGGCACAGGGCTGGGATCTTGAAGATTCTGTCTCTGCTTTTCACAGCCCCAGAAGTGGCTTTCAAGGCCTTTCTGAACTCATGAGGCACATTGGAAGGAATGTGAGATAACCCCCAAAGTGGGCCTAACTTCAAGGCTCACATTCTTTCATTAAATGCTATTGAAACATCCCTGTTTCCTTTAATAAGCTAACAAAATTCTGTGTTCATATCTCATCCACCTTTCTTTCTTCCTTCCTTTCTTTCTTTCTTTCCTTCTTTCTTTCTTCTTCCTCTTTCTTTCTTTCTCTCTCTTTTTTTTTTTTTTTTTTTGAGACAGGTTCTCATTCCGTCACCTAGGTTGGAGTGCAGTGGCATGATCATGGCTCACTACAGCCTCCACCTCCCATGCTCAAGCAAGCTTCCCACCTCAGCCTCCCAAGTAGCTAGGACTACAGGCACACACACCACCACACTTAGCTCATCTTTTAATTTATTTTTCGTAGAGATGGAGTCTCACTATGTTGCCAAGGCTGGTCTCAAACTCCTGAGCTCAAACGATGCTCCCATCTTTACCTCCCAAAGTGCCGGGATTACAGGCGTGAGCCACTGCAACCAGCCCTGTCATCCCCATTTTCACCTAGTTTTTCTAGCTCATCCTGTCTCTCAGTATAGAGGGTCTGTTTACTTATAAAACTTTCTGGAGCACATACTCTGATGGGTGGAACCACAGGGGCAGAGCAGGCAACTTCCACGGGCGGGATTTGCTGCTGTGTTTTTGACAAGGTCAAAGTGTAAAACTCTTTTTCTACTGCTAAGTAATGTGCAGGAGACATCTCTAACCCTAACTCATCTTTTAATCTGCCCCTGAGACATGCCTATTCTAAAATACAAATTCTTTTCCAGTTTTAACAGAGAGGTGCGCTCTGTTTTCATGTTTCCATGTTTGGTCTTCAGCTGTCAGGCAGCCCTTCCTTAGGTTTCTAGGCGGTGCTTCCTCACAGGTTGAAAAATAGTTCCCTGGCAGGGCTGGGTTGGGTGGCTCACTCCTGTAATCCCAGCACTTTGGGAGGCTGAGGTGGGCGGATCACGAGGTCAGGAGATCCAGACTATCCTGGCTAACACAGTGAAACCCGGTCTCTACTAAAACTACAAAAATTAGCTGGGCGTGGTGGTGGGCACCTGCAGTCCCAGCTACTCGGGAGGCTGAGGTAGGAGAATGGCGTGAACCCGGGAGGCGGAGCTTGCAGTGAGCCGAGATCGCGCCACTGCACTCCAGCCTGGGCGACAGAGCCAGACTCTGTCTCAAAAAAAAAAAAAAAAAAAAAAAGTAATCTGTTTGCTTTTCTGAAACCTGGCTGGCATCACTGAAAGGTTTGTTGAGGTTACATGACTTGCTTTGGGTCACGCAGTGAATTGGAAGAACACCTATATCACCCTAAAAGCCTACGTTATTCTTAATGAATAAACTAGAGAGGAACAAAGTAACAGTGTCCCCCTACTCCACCGCTATATTTAGACAGACAGAGAAACAGAGAGAGAGAGAAGGAAGGAGGGAAGGAGGGACAAGAGAAAGGGAGAGGTAGACCCACAGGTGATATTAGCAGACAGGGACTTCAAAATAACCATTTTTGTCTGTCTTTTTTTCTACTGGTTTCTGTTCTTTACGATTTCCTTTTTTCTATTTGCTTTGGATTTACTGCACTGTTCTTTTTTCTAGCTTCTTAAAGTGGACATTAAGATAATTGGTTTAAAACCATTCTTATTTTTTACTATAACTGCTTAAAGTTATAAATCTCGATTTCTAATTTGCTTCCACTATGATTCAATAATACACTCTATGAGATTTCAGTCTTTTGAAATTGACTGATACTTTTGCAGATGAGGAGCCAGAGGCTCAAAAAAGGCTACTTGCTATATAGCTGAACTCGTGACTTGGGGATTTGGTGTACAGATTAGTTTGTCACCAGATACTAAGCGTAGTACCTAACAGCTTTTTTGTTTTTTTTTTTCTCTGAACCTCCGGACAAGTGATGCGGCTCCTTAAGCCTCAGTGTCCTCATCTGTAAAGTGGGCATAATTGTACCTCCTGCATAGAGCTGCTGCTAAGATAAAGATAAATTGGCTGGGTGTACTGGCTCATACCTGTAATCCCAGCATTTTAGGAGGCCAAGGTGGGAGGACTGCTTGAGCCCAGGAGTTTGAGATCAACCTGGGTAACATTAGGAAGACCCTGTCTCTACCCTGACCTTAAAATAAAAGTTAATTTTTTTAAAAAGCAAAGTTGGTATGAACTATAATAATGATGAAGTAAACCTAAGGACAAGGAGGGTTACCAGAGCTAAGAAGGACTTTTCATCATGATGAAAAGGATCACTCCTCAGGAAGCCATAACAGGCATCAATGTGTAAGCACCTAATACCAGAACTCAAAATGCATGAAGCCAAAACATGAAAGAACTACAGTGAGGAAGAAATAGACAGTTAAAAGATTTTAATACCCTTCTCTCAGTACAGAAGATAGAAAGTATTTGTTTGTATTACAATATTACAATACGTTACAATATTCTTACAAAACTAGTTCTAGTGTTGCAAAAAATAACAAAATTAGCAGATATGGTGGTATGTGCCTATAGTCCCAGCTACCTGGGAGGCTGAGGTGGGAGAATTGCTTGAGCCTGGGAGGCTAAGGCTGCAGTGAGCCATGATGGTGCCATTGCACACCAGCCTGGGAAACACAGTGAGATACAGTCTCAAAAAAAAAAAAAAAATTAAGATAAATTAAGTAGACAGGTTAGCACAGTGTCCAATACAGAGCAAATGCTCAGCAAATGTTAGTTATAAACACAGCAATCCAGCATTATTACCTGTGGGAAGTCACCATGACTCAAGGACATTAACTGCTCAGTTGGGAGATTTCTTTTTAAAAATAAATAGACATAAGGTTTTACTAAGTTGCCCAGGCTGGTCTTGATCTCTTGGGCTCAAGCAAACTTCCCCTCTTGACCTCCCAAAGCACCAGGATTATAGGCATGAGCCACCACGCCCAGCCAAGACATTGCTTTTCTATGTGTTATGGCAAGACCAGGACCTGAGCTGGAAGACCACTGCAGCAATGCCCCCCCTCTGGATTCAGTGGACTCCTTGGGTTGGGTATAGACTGAAGTCATATGATTCGCTTTCCTTCAGTCATCTATGCTCACTAGCAGGCCTGGTAGCTCTAAGACAAGGCATTTCCTGAGGCTTAGCTGGAAAGTGCAGACAATTAATTTCCTGAACTGTGGGATGGTCAGCATTTCCGGTAGTCTGATCCCATCCCTACTGTATTTTATGGAAATGTCTCAACTTTTCCAATGTGGTGTTCTCCAGAACTAATACAGAAATTTAGAAATTGTAATATTTGTTTGACCATTTCAGTGGGGCTTGGGGAAGAAGGTGAGATCAATGCAAGGGCTCATTATCATCTCATGAGGAAGGTCTTCTGGCTGAGGGGGCACCTCCTTGCCTGTCCCACTAGACCATGAACTGTTTGAGGGAAGGACTAGACCTTGCATCATCTACATATTCTCATGGCTTAGAACAAACACCTAGCATAGTGTGGGGCCCATTTCCTGCAGGAGTAAGCGGAGGAACAAACTCAGCCAGTGAAGTAACGAAAGTGGCACACACAGGCTGTGGCTCTGAAAGTCCAGTCCCAGGACATGAGGGATGGAGAGGGAGGGACCCATGATCCTTTCTTCAGAGCAAGCAAGGCTCCCTCTGGAGTGCGATGCCCCTCCCACTCTGCAGCCTGCATTCCCACCCAGAATGATGGGCTGACTGGTACATAGGCTGCCCCCAATCCCTCACTCCTAACCGTTGACTTCCAATGTGAGGGCACAGACTCCAATGGGGACACAGAGCATGGGGTTTCTATGGCCCTCAGTGCCAGGACCCATTTCCTACCAGTGGTTAGAAGCTCTACCACAATCATTGGGTAGGCCATGGAGCTGCAGCCAGTTGTGGTCCCACGGTACTTCAGACATTCAGTAGGGGTGATACATGCCACTGTATCTGCAGAGGGATCACAGTCATCAACACGCTGGCTTCAGAGCTCTAAAATCTGAGCTCAGGGACAGGGAAACAAATTAGGAATTATATATTCGCATGGAGATGCTAGACTTTTGGTGCACTGGTGACCACCTCATGATCCTGCACACTCAACAGGGGCCTAGAGTGGAGGAAAGGGCCAGGAGTCAGGCACCCGGGAGTCCACTGAGTCGGTGCTTCCACCCATTCACCACGTGACCCAAAGCAAGTCACGTGACCTCGATGAGCCTTTCAGTGATGCCAACTATGTCTCAGGAAAGCAAACAGATTATTTGTCTATGTACTAATGTGTGAGCAAATTATAACCTCACTCCCTTATCCCTGATGAGGGTATTGTTTCAGAGTATTCTGAATCTAAGGACGTGAAGAGCACAGGGACCTGTTTTTTAACTTGTTAGAAAGCACCTCCTAAAGACCTCACAAAGGGCCATCTGACAGCTGAAGACCAAACCTGGAACATCAAAACAGAGCACTCTTTTCTGTTAAAACTGGAAGGGTTGGCTCTATAGGTAAACTCGTGACTCGGGGATTTAGTGTACAGATTAGTTTGTCAGTCAAGTACTAAGCATAGCACCTGACAGGTTTTTTCCTGAACCTCTCCATCCTCCCACCCTCCAGCCTCAAGTAGGCCCCAGTGTCTGTTGTTCCTCCCTTTCTGTCCATGTGTTCTCATTATTTAGCTCCCACTTATAAGTGAGAAAATGCAGTATTTGGTTTTCTGTTCCTGCATTAGTTTGCTAAGGATAATGGCCTCCAGTTCCATCCACGTTCCTGCAAAGGACGTGATCTCATTCTTTTTATGACTGCATAGTATTCCATGGCACACCAGCTTTCTTATGCTTGGTGTTTATAGCATCTTTTACTTTTGACCTGCAAGTATATTTAGTGAGTGCCTTGTAGAGCACATATAGTTGGATAATGATTTTTTATCTAGTCTGACAATCTCTGCCTTTTGAGTGTTTAGTTCACTTGTATTTAATGTAATCACTACTATGGCTGGAAATTGTTTTTTAATATTCCATTTTAATTTATTTTGGTAGCTCTGAGGATTACAATACACATTCTTGACTGATCACCATCCACATTCTTGACTGATCACCATCCACTTTGAGTTAACATTGTACCATTTTATGTAAGATGTAAGTACCTTGCAGCTATGTATGCCATTTTCCCCTTTCATCTTTTGTGTTATAGCTGTCATATATTTTACATCTGCATACATTGTAAACCCCACACCACAGTGATAGTGATATTATTTTTCACCTTAGCTAGTCAGTTGCCTTTTAAAGACATTAAGACAAAGAAAATACATAAGTATTTTATATTTACCCACATATTTCATTTGCCTTTTTGGTCTCATCCTTTCAGGTTCAACTTTCCATCTGTATTATCCCCTTCACCTTGAAAAACTTTCCTTAGCATGCCTTTGTCATGCAGGTTTGCTGGTGACAGATTCTGTTTTTATGTATCAGAAAATGTTTTTATTTCACCTATACTTTTGAAGGATATTTTCCACTAGATGTAGAATTCTAGGTTGCAGTATTTTTCATTCACCATTGTAAAGATGCTGTTCTGTTCTCTTCTACCCTTTTGTTTCTGGTAAGAGTTCAGACATAATTCATATTGTTCCTCACTATATGTAATGTTTATTCCTATGACTTTCAAGATTTTCTCTTCATTTTTGTTTTTTTCACCAGTTTAATTTTAATGTGTGTGTGTGTGTGTGTGTGTGTGTGTGTGTGTGTGTGTATGATGTTTATCCTGCTTGGGTTTTGCTGTACTCCTCAAATCTATAAATTAATGGTTTTCATCAAATTTGGGACAATTTTGACAATTGCTTTCTTGTATATTTTTCTACTCCATTCTTTTTTTGTGACTCAACTTACATATCTATTAGTCCTTTTAATATTATCCCACAGATCATGGAAGTGCTTATTATTAGATTTTTTTCTTCTGTATTTTTCAGCTTAGTTCTATCAGTGTGTCTTTGGGTTTATTCCCCCTTTGTTCTGCTATTTCCAATCTATTGTTAAGGCCAACGAGTGCATATTTCATTTTATATACAGACCTGAAATTTCAGTTCTGGAATTTCTGTTTGGTTCTTTTTAAAAGTTTTACAGTTTCCAGTTTTCTGATGTGATTTCCTATCTGTTCACTCATAGTTATCATTTCCTTTATGTCATTTAATATAGCTATAATAGCTACTTTGATGCCCTTTTTCTGCTCACTTTAATATCTGAACCAACTTGAGGTCAGTTTCTATTGATTGCTTTTTGTCTAAACTATGGGTCACATTTTCTTATTTCTTCACATGCCTGGTAAGTTTTACGTATACTGGACAGAGTGGCTAACATGTTGTAGAGACTCTGGATCATGTTCCTCTGGGTTTTGTTTTAACATTCAGGTAAATTACTAGCTGATCACCTTAAACTTGTGGAAGTCTGATTTTAGGCTTTGTTGGGGTGGGTCCTTCCAGTTTTGCTCTTAGTCCTTGGGCAAGTTCTTAGTCCTGGGATACAGTCTCTACTTTGAAAGCATGATCTTTCTGAAGTTTCAGTGACAGGCCTGTGGTGGTTACACAGTCCCTATAACTTGATGAGACTCCAATTCCAATTTCTGTCTCCTTTGCTGTAAACAGTGGCTCTAATCTTTGCTTAGCTTTTTCTGCCTTCCAGTGGTTGCTTGTTCGTGGAATCTTTGGAGATTCTCACACACATGCACAGTTCAGGGGTCAGACAAGGATTGAAGGGGAGTTTCCATGCAGATTTGGACCCCTGCACTCTGTGGCTCCCTCCCTTTTGAAACTTTCCCCGTAAATTTTCAACCACTCTAAATCCCCAACCTCTCCTCTATCTCCTCAACTCAGCAAGACTGGGGCTTTATGTCCAACTTCTGGCCACCCCACGCCATGAAGACCAGGGAGGGCACCCAGGATAAAATCTGTGTAAATGCAGGTATCACCTAGTGTGGTTCCTTTCTTTCAAGGATTGAGTCCTATCCCATTTCTGCCTCCTTTGAGTGGCTCTTCAGTATCTTCAAGTTGCTTTTGCTTTTGGCTCAGAGTTCATCATTGTCATCTGTGGCAAGATCAGTCCACTCCATCATTCTTGGAGTAGGAACTCACATCCTTGCCTGTTCTTTGACTGTCAATAAATTAGTCCTTTCTAGCTTACATTCACTTTCTCAAAATTATAATTTTTCAGCCCTTGTTGACATAGAACTAAGTTTTATTCATCTTTGGAGCAACATTTGATCTAGTGTAATTTTACACATAGATACACATTAGAAAATTATTTACTTAGAAAAAGTACTGAGCATTTGTAGCCTCTAGTCAGTTCTTTAAAATTTTCAGCAAAATTTAATAAAATACATATATGAACTTATTGAAATATTTTATATCATGTGCTATACTTATCTCTCTGAAATTTTTAAAAATATACTACTCTCAAGAAATTAATATTTGCCATGTATTATGTGTTAAGCCTGACTGCCCCAAACATAACCTCCAAATTTGCCAAAAATTCATCCATTATCCAGTAAGAGGCAAACAGACACTTGGTTTTATTTGTTTAGAAGTTGAGGTGTTTTTGTGTGTAGCTTGGTAACACTCATTTGTGTTTAAGTGTATGGCTGTCTCCTCTGCTCCCACACTTATAAATGGGCAACTGAATTTAAACTAGTGAATAATTGAATTAATAGCTTATGGTTTGTAGATATTTTATTGGCAAGAAGAACAAACTCATCAAACTGTTATTGACTGTTGGTTCAATTTACCGTTTTTTTCTTACAATCTTATTTGTCTCCCTGTTGCCTGCATCCCTATTATGGAGATGGGACAAAGAGAACAATTATTTGCATATGTGCAGGCATTTAGGAGTTACCGGATGCCACCCACTACTGTAGTCTCCCTGCTTACTGTTGTAAACCAAACTAAAATTTTAAGCCCTCCAACTGACTGAGGGACCCCCAAGTCAGCCAAGGGCATTCCAAAGTAAACCTGAAAAACTAGTTCAGGCTATTATGGGAAGTGGTGGAGGTGGGGAAAGGTGGGACATTCCTCATTATATCATCCTCTCTTTGGAATTCATGCACAACTGACAGCATTATCGTTAAAACAGAGATTTTAAGATTGGCAGGGCGTGGTGGCTCACACCTATAATCCCAGCACTTTGGGAGGCCGAGGTGGGTGGATCACCTGAGGTCAGGAGTTCAAGACCAGCCTGGTCAACATGGTGAAACCCTGTCTCTACTAAAAATACAAAAATTAGCTGGGCATGGTGGCGTGTGCCTGTAATCCCAGCTACTCGGGAGGCTGAGGCAGGAGAATTGCTTGAACTGGGAGGCGGAGATTGCAGTGAACTGAGATCGCGCCACTGCTCTCCGGCTGGGGTGACAAAGTGAGACTCCATCTCAAAAAAAAAAAAAAAAAAAAAAGATTAACAGTATAGACTTTTTGTAGCAATAAGACACCAAATTCCAGCCTGACACTAGTATAGCATCACATGATGGATAGCAGACCCTGAAAGAAACCAAAGTATTTTACCCCCAAAATATACTTATTTGACATATTTTGAAATGACCCTGCAAAGCTGTCTCTCATGGGGGAAATCTGAATTCTGTAGAGAATTCCCTTTTCTTCGCAGGTCTTTCCTTTGATCCAGGGAAAATTACCTAAGAGCCTGGCACGTTTTGAGGTCTGAGAAGAGATCTGAAGTCTGCTACCTGGAGGCTTCATCTGCGTGATAAAACCTTGGTCTCCACAACCCTTTATCTGAACCAGACATTCTTTCCTTTTTTTTTTTTTTTTTTTTTTTGAGATGGAGTCTCGCTCTGTAGCCCAGGCTAGAGTGCAGTGGCCGGATCTCAGCTCACTGCAAGCTCCGCCTCCCGGGTTCACGCCATTCTCCTGCCTCAGCCTCCCGATTAGCTGGGACTACAGGCGCCCGCCACCTCGCCCGGCTAGTTTTTTGTATTTCTTAGTAGAGACGGGGTTTCACCGTGTTAGCCAGGATGGTCTCGATCTCCTGACCTCGTGATCCACCCGTCTCGGCCTCCCAAAGTGCTGGGATTACAGGCTTGAGCCACCGCGCCCGGCCCATTCTTTCCTATTGATTCCAGGTCTTTAGATAATAACTTTTTTAACCAATTGCCAATCAGGAAATCTTTGAATCTACGTATGACCTGGAAGCCCCTCCACCTTCCCCAATTTGAGTTGTCCCACCTTTCTGGACTAAACCAATGTACATCTTCCATATATTAATGAATGTCTTATGTCTTCCTAAAATATATAAAACCAAGCTGTGGCTTGATCACCTTGGGCACATGTTCTCAGGATATCCTGGGGCTGTGTCACAGGCCACTGGTCACTCATACTTGGCTCAGAATAAATATCTTCAAATATTTTATAGAATCTGACTCTTTTTATCAACAATAATTCGCACCCAACATCGGGCCTCAGAGCCCCCAAAATAGTTGCCCAAATCTGAAGCTAAGTGACCAGCAGGAACCCACTGAAATATTGACTTAATAAAAATGCAAAAAGGTTTTAATTTTTAAATTCCATAATCTCCTTCTTTTTGAAATTTTTCAAGTTGGTATCTCAGAAGTTCAACTTCTGCTGTACCCCTGCAGCTTCAGCTCTTTCTTTCTTTGAGAAGGCCTGGGATGGTAACTTTTGTCAGCACCTGTGTGTGTGCTCCTGTAACTTTTTTCATTAATAGTCTAAAGTAAGGCAGAGGATTTTTTAAAACAGGCAAATCATATAGGATCTGCCACTGTCTGTGTGTCTGTTATGTCTACATGTTTATACGTGTCATGTGGAAGTGACATTTTACTACCAAACTAAATAAAAGAGTTCTAATCAGTTGGCTTAAAGAGGCCAGGCACGGTGGCTCAGGTCTGTAATCCCAGCACTTTGGGAGGCTGAGGTGGGTGGATCACTTCAGGCCAGGAGTTCAAGACCAGCCTGGCCAACATGGTGAAATCCTATCTCTACTAAAAATACAAACATCATTCTGGTGTGGTGGTGCATGCCTGTAGTCCAGGCTATTCAGGAGGCTGAGGCAGGAGAATCACTTGAATCTGAGAGGCAAAGGTGGCCATGAGCCAAGCTCATGCCACTGCACTCCAACCTGAACAAGAGTAAGACTCCATCTCAAAAAAAAAAAAAAAAGAAAGAAAAATTGGCTTAAAGAAAAGTAAGTGCTTCTCAGACTAACAGAAGGTAGCTCAGATGCCTTTTAGTTCACATGATTTTAGTAATCTTTGGTAAGATTAACTTGGTAAATTGAATCTCAAAATCATCTCCAGTTCTTAAGAAACTTAGTCATGTTATGCTAAATTAAGTAATCCTGGATTTTCCACTGGGAATTTGGATTACTAAAAATTAGAATAGTTGGAGAGTAAGATGTGTTTTTGTTGAGGATGTAAAAACATGAGGATATGGTTTCGCTAAAGAAAATGTTTTTTTTTCTAGTTTAGAGACCACTTAAGGGTCACTTTAAAATAAAATTTAAAATAAAAATATTTTTTGAGACAGAGTCTCGCTCTGTTGCCCAGGCTGGAGTGCAGTGCTGTGATCTCAGGTTGCCGCAACCTCCACCTCCTGGGTTCAAGCAATTCCCCTGTCTCAACCTCCCAAGTATCTGGGACTACAGGTGCACACCACCATATCTGACTAATTTTTGTATTCTTAGTAGAGGTGTGGTTTCACCATGTTTGCCAAGCTGGTCTCAAACTCCTGACCTCAAGTGATCTAAAATAAAGAAAAAATTATACAGATAAAACTAAATGGATAAAGAGAAAAATATAAGAAAGGGTGGAGAATGGGAAATCTTTGACTCCTGGGTGGCCATGAGGGCACCCATCTTAAGGAGCTGGCGCTGGGCTGCATTCAGCTACTAAAGGTAAAAGTTACCAGTAGAATTTAAAGATGGATCATGCTCCCAGGAAGTTGGTTCACTGGAGGCATAAGGAAATACAAACTATAACCACGAAATAAGTGACAGAATTTTTTAAAATGAAGAAAATGCAAACTAATAAGGAAGAAGCAAAATATTTAATCCCTTGGTTATTGTTATCTGTGATAGCTAAGATGAAAATAAAAGAGAGTTCTGGGTTGGGCCTAAAGACCGGACTAAGCTCAGATGTGGGTCTGTCTCAGCTCAGGCCACTAGCCTCAAGGTGAAATGGGAAAGGTTCCCTTGTCCCCCCCGCAGGCATGCAATGGGGGTGTGGCTCATTTCTTCAATGCCACACGGCTCAAATCTCTAGGGGAGCATACAGACGGGCAGGCTGTGTGGCTGTGAATGTTTACAGATGAAGCCCCAGTGGGTGTGTGTTATGGGGTGCTCTGTTACAAGTTTGAAGCCTATAGGTGGCTTGTGTAAACCCGCTTAATTAGACCCTCTACCTTGTCACAAGGACAGAGGGCTTTCTGTATCCCGGGTTCTTGCCTTAGTATACCGGAAGAATCAGATCACACGTGGGCTTGGAGAATGAGTGCAAGGTTGTATGGAGTGGAAGTAGCTCTCCACCGATGGCGGATCCAGAAGGGAGATGGTTTTCCCCTGTAGTTGGGCCGCTCAGCAGCCCTGGCTCTCCTCCAAACTCTAGCCAAACTCTGCATTGTTCTACTGGTCATGGCCTGCCAGCAAGCCAGCGTCTGCCAGTGTTCTCTTCCACCAGCGTGCTCCCTCGACGTCCTCTTGCCATCCAGCTGCTTGTGTCTTCTTCCGGTGATGTGCTCCTCTCAATGTCTGGCTGCCTGTGTGTGTGCCTGCTAGGGTCTTGGGTTTTTATAGGCCCAGGATGGGGACATGGCCGACCAGGGTGGTCTTGGGAAATGCAACATTTGGGTGCAAAGGCAGGAGTGCCTGTCCTCACATAGGTCCATATGTATTGAGCCCCAGCCAGGGACCACAGCCTCCTCTACCCAGCACTTCCCTTTCCCTTTTCATTTAAAGGGACCATGCTCTTCCCTTCCCAGCACTCCTGTATCAAAAGGTACTCTCAAATGGAAACATTAAGCCAGAGTGACAAAAGGTACCTCTGAGGTATGTAATTACCAAGGAGGTAATCAATGTAGGGGAAGGGCAAAACCAAGTAACTATTAAAACAAGAGGGTATATAGTATAAAAAAATTGTACCGTTTGGTAGATTGGTATCATCAACTTCCTGAGAAACCTTTGCTAAAATGGACTGTAAGAATAACTACTTTAAGGACAGTATCTTTCATTTTAAATGCTACAGAATGAAAGAGCATCTCTGGGTTGATGCAGGACCCATAGCTCACTATTAAACAATTGCGGCTGAGTATATGTGATCCAAATGCCCAGGAGGTTATTCCTGAGCAAATGGCCAGCCTAGTGAACTGGATAAATGCCAATGTAAGATCTGTTTACCCTGAGAAGGGCATTTCCTAACTCTCCCTATAAAATGCCAACTGGAGGCCAGGCACGGTGGCTCACGCCTGTAATTCCAGCACTTTGGGAGGCCGAGACAGGCGGATCATGAGGTCAAGAGATCAAGGCCATCCTGGCTAACAAGGTGAAACCCCATCTCTACTAAAAATACAAAAAAAAAATTAGCCGGGCATGGTGGCGGGCGCCTGTAGTCCCAGCTATGGGGCAGGATGAGGCAGGAGAATGGCGTGAACGCGGGGGGCGGAGCTTGCTTGCAGTGAGCCGAGATCGCACCACTGCACTCCAGCCTGGGCGACAGAACAAGACTCCGTCTCAAAAAAAAAAAAAAAAAAGAAAAGCCAAGTGGAGCACCCCAGATGAAACAGCTGATATGCTTCCTGTACAAGTCATCTAGGGCTGGCTTTATGATGACCAGGATATTCACCCACTGAATATGGCTATTACCCAGGTTATGGTAAATGCTGTAGTTAAGGAGGTCCCTTCTACATGGACACCCCAGGTTGTAACCAGAACGGAGTACCAATCTAGACTCCAAGAGAGGTTTCTTAGACCTCGCACAAGAATTTGGGACAACCACATAAAGTGAAAGCAAGTTTGTTAAGAATGTAAACAAACAAACAAATGGCTACTCCACGGGCAAACCAGCAGCCTTGGCTGCTCAAGTAATTATAGTTATTTCTCACTTATATGACAAATAAGAGATGGATTATTCATGAGTTTTCTGGGAAAGGGGTGGGCAATTCCTGGAACTGAGGGTTCCTCCCACTTTCAGACCATATAGGGTATCTTCTTGATGTTGCCATGGCATTTGTAAACTGTCATGGCACTGGTGGGAGTGTCTTTTAGCATTCTAATCCATTATAACTAGCATATAATGAGCAGTGAGGATGACCAGAAGTCACTTCTGTCACCATATTGGTTTTGGTGGGATTTGGCTTATTTATTTTAATTTATTTTATTTATTTTTTTATTTTTTTGAGACCGAGTCTCTGTCGCCCAGACTGGAGTGCGGTGGCCTGATCTCAGCTCACTGCAAGCTCCGCCTCCCGGGTTCACGTCATTCTCCTGCTTCAGCATCCAGAGTAGCTGGGACTGCAGGAGCCCGCCACCACTCCCAGCTAGTTTTTTCTATTTTTTAGTAGAGATAGGGTTTCACCATGTTAGCCAGGATGGTCTCGACCTCCTGACCTCGTGATCCGCCCACCTCGGCTTCCCAAAGTGCTGGGATTAGAGGCGTGAGCCAACACGCCTGGCCACAACCTGTTTTTTATTAGCAAGGTCTTTGTGACCTGTATTTTGTGCCGACCTCCCATCTCATCCTATGACTTAGAATTCCTTAACCTCCTGGGAATGCAGCCCAGTAGGTCTCAGCCTTTTTTCTTTTCTTTTCTTTTCTTTTTTTTTTCTTTTTTTTTTTTTTTTGAGACAGAGTCTTGCTCTGGATGCAGTGGCTGGATGCAGTGGCGCAATCTCGGCTCACTGCAAGCTCCACCTCCCGGTTTCAAGCGATTCTCTCTGCCTCAGCCTCCTGAGTAACAGGGATCACAGGCACCCACCACCAAGCCTGGCTAATTTTTGTATATTTTAGTAGAGACGGAGTCTTGCCATGTTGGCCAGACTGGTCTTGAACTCCTGACCTCAGGTATCTGCCCGCCTCGACCTCCCAAAGTGCTGGGATTACAGGTGTGAGCCACTGCACCTGGCCGGTCTTAGCCTTATTTTACCCAGCCCCTATACAAAATGGAGTCACTCTGGTTCAAATGCCTCTGACCAGGTGACATTACTTCTGCAGAACAAATTTGCTGTTCTTCACGGGTCTTGCAGATGCTAATAAAACATTAGGCTCAAAAGAAAAATAGGAAAGGCAAATGGGAGTCAAAAGATCCTTCTAAGATGAGTGGTTATTAAGAAATGAAATAAATAAAATGAAAATTGATGGAGTTAAAGGTCTTTACAACACTATCAAAGGTTATAATAGCTTTGATAGTGACTATTATAGCTTGACTATTATAGCTTGGCTATAATAGTCGTCTAAAGACAAGCCGGGCTGTAATTCCCTTCCTGATGTTTTTAGTTGGTGCCCTAATGGAATACGTGTCTTTTTCTGTTCTGACACACAAATTCTCTTCTGATTGTCAAATTATTGACTAAAGGGAGCCCCTCCTGGTCCCCAACATTATAGAGCCCCACACCAGTTTTTAGTTTTCTGCTTTCTGCATTTGCTCCAGATTGAAGAAATTTAAGAAAAATCAAAAGACACGAGTTCTAATGAGAGAACTGACATTGCCTGGGGCAATGTTGAGGCAAATTAAGATAATGATTGACAAAAGGGCCTGAGTTCCTTCACCCAGCCCCCTGCTGGAAACCCAAATTCACTCTCACCAGGGAAGATAAAGTGGTCTGAGATAGGGAGAAAAGTTCCTAGAACAAGAACGTAAAAATATAAGGAACCTGAAGCTATCCCTGCACTAATGGAAATAATGATGCCCAAAAGAGTTCCATGAGAAAACAGAAATGGTTTATGTAAGATCTTGCTTCCTGGAAAACGCAAGAAGATACTTGCAAGCAGGGCGCCTCTTTTCCCCCTTAGGATTAACACTGCATGAGGAGCTGCTAGATTCTATAGTGCTTGATAAATAGCTCTTCCCTAACTGACAAAGAGCTGCTTAGTGTGTGGACGGCAGTTTCTAGGTGAACAATTGACATCCTATTTGGAAGGCTGCCACTCTGATTGTAAAGTGTACTTTTATGAACAGAATTCACTTTTCTTGCTACCTGAGTTACCCTAAATTCGGTAACTATTCATGAGTATCTTTATTTTATGGCAATATAGTGGTTTGCATAAGGTCTTAAGGTTAAGGGGATAAAATTGGAGACACTGGTTATCTTACCAAGGCTTTGACTAAATAATATATTTTTAGGAGTCCCAGCAAAGCCAACTTGAAAAGAGCCTACGTGGCCAATTAATTCTCGTTGAACTTTATGCACATAATTAGATCAAGTATAAGCCTAAAACTTAACTTACCCACAAATTGGCCTTACTGTAATTTCTCTATAGTGGAAAAACAGGGCGAGAGAGAGAAAAATTATGTTTCAAAAGAAAGCAATTCACATAGCTGTTACTAGATTGCAGCCCCGACCTTTGTTTCTGAGTGCAGATTAAATCAAGAATTATTTCTTGGCTATAATAGTCCTCTAAAGACAAACAAGGTTATGACTTTCTTTATGATGTTTTTAGTTGGCATTCTCATGGAATAGGGTTATTTTTCTGTTCTGACACACAAATTCTTTTTTGATAGTCAAATTATTGTTGTTTAGCTCACATGGCTTTCCTTCTCCTGAGAAAACCAGAACTATGGTATTCTGAAGGCTAGAGACAATTTGACAAAGCCTGTGAATCTCCTCAATTGAGATCCCACTGGGCCCGATGTGTTTTTCACTGCCAATGCCCTGTTGCTAAAACTATACAAGCACCCGGCCGGGCGTGGTGGCTCACACCTGTAATCCCAGCACTCTGGGAGGCCAAGGTGGGCAGATCATGAGGTCAGGAGATTGAGACCAGCCTGGCTAATGCAGTGAAACCCTGTCTCTACTAAAAATACAAAAAAAAAAAAAAAAAATTAGTTGGGCGTGGTGGCGGGCGCCTGTAGTCCCAGGTACTCAGGAAGCTGAGGCAGGAGAATGGTGTGAACCCAGGAGGTGGATCTTGCAGTAAGCAAGATCACGCCACTACACTGCAGCCTGGGCGACAGAGTGAGATTCCGTCTCAAAAAAAAAAAAAAACAAAAACAAAAACAAAAAAAACTATACAAGAACCCTTCCTCTAGGCCCAGGGAACGTTGTGTGGAAAAGGCGTGGGCATGAGATTGTAAGGGCTGGTTTTGAGGGACAGAATTAGTTCAGACCCTCCAAATCAAGGGTGGGCACACAGATACCTACACAGCTAGTGAAATAAGGGACTTTGCCTCCTGGGTTATTATGTGGCACCTTTTAATCCATCCCAACCATAAAGAATTTCTTGCTTTCTGTAGAATTAAAAGAAAATTACTGAGAGGACATAAAGATAGCTAAGTGACAAAGCCTCCTGGGTATAATACTTCTAGTTATGAGATTTATACAAATAGATATACAAAAATTTTTATCAGCCACTTAGGACTATAAACCAAAAAGTATCTGAGACCGGTCTCAATCAATTTAGAAGTTTATTTGGCCAATGTTAAGGATGTGTGCCTGAGAGACAGGTCTGTGCCTCTCTCCAAAGACGATTTTGAGGGCTTCAATATTTAAAGGAGAAAGGACAGATGTTAAAGAGGAAGAAATTTTTTAAAGGTGTGGTTAGGTAACAGGCAAACAGCTGTATTCTTTTGAGTATTTGATCAGTCATTCACACGTGACAGAAGGGTAGAGGAACAGTTACTTATGCATTCATCCAGCTCAGTGAATCTGCATTTTTACGCAAGACAAAATAGGGCAGAGGAAACAATAAGATATGCATTTGTCTCAGGTGAGTAGAGGGATGATTTTGAGTTCTGTCGTTTGTCCAGTACCTGTGAAGATAGGCTGTCAATTTACATTGTCAGGGTGAAATTCAACAGAATTATTTTAGGGTAAAGATCTCGGGGCCCACAAGGAATTTCCTAGAGGTCAGATTGTGAGGGAGATATGTAGCTTTTGAAAATCTTTGCAGCTATCTTATTTAGGAATGAAATGGGGGGCAGGTTTGCTTGGCACAATTTTCAGCTTGACTTTTTCCTTTGGCTTAGTGATTTGGGGGTCCTGATTTATTTTCCTTTCACAGAATAAACTATGAAAAAGACAGCAAAAAGCATTGCAGCACAACAAAAGTCTCTAAATTTCTGCTGAAAGGGTTTTAACAATGCCTATGTTTTGTATAGCTAATTGCTACAAGTCTGTAACTGAAACCAAGATCACAGTAGCTCAATGCATATAAGTTACAGACAAGTCAATTTTGTAACTTTGCCTTCGGCTTTTTGTTTGATGATTTTCATCGGTTACAGAATTGTAAGGGTTGATGAATGCCTGTCCACCTTTATTCCTGTCTGGCTCAGAACATTTAAATTGACTATGTCTTTTAGCTCTAAGTCTCTTGGCTGTAGGAGTCCCACTTAGGGACAGAATGGACCCATGGCAGGCAGCCACACACCCTAGCAGTGCTGTGGGACAAAATAAAAGTTTGGTGGTTTGCTGTTGCCTCTGGGAAGTCTTGGCCAGAAGGAAGAGAATGTAAATCAAAAATAAAATTCTAAGCCCCGCAACTGACTGATGGACACCCCTCTTAACCAAGGGCATTCCAAAGTAAACCTGAAAAGCAAGTTCAGGCCATGGTGGGAAGTGGGGGTCAGACATGCTTCATTATACCCTCCTCTTTTTGGAATTCAAGCATAACTAACCAGCATTAACATTAAAACAGAGATCTTAAGACTGACAATACAGGCTTCTTGTAGCAATAAGACATTAAATTCCTGGCTGACTCTAGTATAGCATCACATGACAGATGGCAGGCCCTGAAATAAAGTATTTTAGCCCCAAACATGCGTCTTTGACATATTTTGAAATGGCCCTGCAAAGCTGTCTCTTCTGGGGGAAATCTACATTCTGTAGAAAATCCCCCTCCCGGCCGGGCGCGGTGGCTCAAGCCTGTAATCCCAGCACTCTGGGAGGCCAAGGGGGGCAGATCACGAGGTCAGGAGATCGAGACCATCCTGGCTAACATGGTGAAACCCCGTCTCTAGTAAAATATACAAAAAACTAGCCGGGCGAGGTGGCGGGCACCTGTAGTCCCAGCTACTCGGGAGGCTGAGGCAGGAGAATGGCGTAAACCCGGGAGGCGGAGCTTGCAGTGAGCCAAGATCCAGCCACTGCACTCCAGCCTGGACGACAGAGCAAGACTCTGTCTCAAAAAAAAAAGAAAAGAAAAGAAAATCCCCCTCCCTTGCCAGGTCTTTCCTCTGACCCAAGAGAATTAACTAAGAGTCTGGCACCTTTTAGGTCTGATAAGAGCTCTGAAGTCTTCATCTACATGACAAAACCTTGATCACCACAATCCCTTATTTTAACCCAGACATTCCTTTCTATTGATTCTAGGTCTTTAGGTAATAACCTTTTTAACCAATTGCCAATCAGGAAATCTTTAAATCCACCTGTGACCTGGAAGCTCCTCCACCCTCCCTGCTTTGAGTTGTCCCGCCTTTTTGGACTGAACCAAGGTACATCTTACACGTATTGATTGATAACTTACGTTCCCATAAAATGTATAAGACCAAGCTGTAGCCCAACCACCTTGGGCACATGTTCTCAGAATCACCTGGGGCTGTGTCACGAGCCATTGGTCACTCATATTTGGCTCAGAATAAATCTTTTCAAATGTTTTACAGAGTTTGACCCTTTTCATCAACACCATGTTTTACCAGAGAATCACTGAGCAGGTGGGTGTTGGCACGGCCACCGCATGGACCAGGGTGAGGGGTTACCTTCACATTGAGGTTGTCTTTGCAAGTGTTGCCCTAGAAGGATCTATTTCACCTCATGGGTTTACACCCTGGCATCATTTGCTTTCTGAGACATGATTTTCTCCAGGCCAGGGTTGATCCAAGCTCTCTCTTGTTCATGGAGGAAAAGAGAAAGCTCTTTTTTCCTCCCTTTGTAGCGTAATCCACTTTTAGCCGTGCCATAGATTATGCAAAATTGTAAATGGTTCTCTCTCACATATATTTGGCTATAGTCAAATATTATTCCATGGCCTCTATGCAGGGATGTGTCATGCTTAGAGATTTCATGCCCACAGGGAGATGCGTAGCAGTGGGCTCCTTCCACCTTCGATGTAGTGAGGAGGTAATTATTTGGCCATCTCTTTCAGCCACACTTAACACCAAAGATCCCAGCTAATGGCTCACTATTTTATCAATAAGACTGAAAGTGTAGCTTGTCAGATTTTTTTTTTTTTTTTTTTTTTTTTGAGATGGAGTCTCGCTCTGTCACCCAGGCTGGAGTGCAGTGGCGCAATCTCAGCTCACTGCAAACTCTGCCTCCCGGCTTCCCACCATTCTCCTGCCTCAACCTCCCAAATAACCAGGACTACAGGTGCCTGCCACCACGTCTGGCTAATTTTTTGTATTTTTAGTAGAGACGGGGTTTCACTGTATTAGCCATGATGGTCTCGATCTCCTGACCTCGTGATCCACCATGAGCCACCGCGCCCGGCCAGATATTTTCTTTCCTTTAATTTTTGAGTCCTGTATTTAATCTTGTTTCCCCTAACAGCACTGCATAGCTGGGCATTGCAAAAGCACAACACCGCAGGCTCTGTGATCTGGCCCTGCCTGCCTCTCTGGCCTCATCCTCTGCATGCACAGCCCTAGGTCTCAGCCACTCCAAACATCTCACAGCGCTGATTGCTGAATTGTCCTGTACCTTCTCTGGCCTTTCTTCATTGGCAGACACTGTTTTCTTTGCCAGAAATATATTTTTACTCCTCCACCTGGCCGTTGCTTCCTCCCTTGTGTTCAGTTCTCTAAACCAACCTGCCAGTGCTCCCTGCTCCACCCAGCTCAGCAGAACTCAGCTTAGCACCATGCATGTGGAAGGAGAGCACTAGGCTTCAGGGATGCCAGAGCTGCCTCTCTTTGCTCTCCCTGGGAAGGGCATGAGCAAGAGGGCAGGCAGTCATGGGACTCTGCCTCCCACATGGGATGCCAGCCTCAGGGTATTGGAACCTATCACCACAGAAAACTGGAGGATCCAGTCAGTGGCTCTCCTGCTACCCATGGTCTGAAGTTGCAGGCACATTGCACATACTTTCCTGTATTAGAGAACCCTCCAAGCCCTCTCTCCTGCCCAGCTTCAGACAGCATGCCAATCTGGCTTCTGCCCATCTCCAGCAATGGTTCCTGTGGATCCTCTGCCTAGCAACAGGATTTACCAATGGATTGGTGGCAGGGCAGAATAGAAAGGAACCAGGGATGGCTCCCAGAGGATATTTTACCTTGAGCAACCAGAGAGATGAAGGTGCCACATAGACAGATGGAAAACTGTTATTTAGGACACATTTGGAACTCAGCTAGTCAGGGGAGCAAGGATGAAAATAGTTTGTCTCATCACCCATCTTCCTGCCGGGTCCAGCGGGCCTACAGCCCCTCGAGCTGCATGGAGAACAGCAATGGCCCTTTGCTCACCTGCAGCTGACAGCACCACCTCTACTTCATCTTGATGATGCTCCTGGTCAGTCTCAGCATGCTAGGGATCTCCTTACTCACAGACCCAACTCCTCATAAACAAGTAAGTGCTGCCAAGTAGGGTGCTCTGGGGTGGACCCTAATAGCACTTTGGGAGGCCGAGGTGGGTGCATCACCTGAGGTTCAGGAGTTCGAGACCAGCCTGGCTAACATGGAGAAACCCCGTCTCTACTGAAAATACAAAAGTAGCCGGGCATGGTGGCACATGCCTGTAATCCCAGCTACTTGGGAGACTGAGGCAGGAGAATCGCTTGAACCCGGGAGGCGGAGGTTGCAGTGAGCCGAGATCATGCCATTGCACTCCAGCCTGGGCAACAGGGCGAAACTCCATCTCAAAAAAAACAAACAAAAAAAAAAAAAAAATAGGGGAATTCCTGCTTTCTCTTTGGAAAGGGGAGGGCTGGGGGTGGCCTACTGGAGTGAATTAGAAATAGGCGGGTAACCCTGGAAGGGCCCAGCTTAATGAAACAAAGCTGAAGTCACCGAATGCTCCGCAGTGATCTGTCAATTAGGTATTCATTTAGATAGAGAAGTTTGGCTTTTAAAATGCAAATTTTCTTTGGAATATTAAGTTCACCAACCTCAGTATGAATTAATGCAATCAGGGCAATCCCAGCTGCTACCCACCCAGGGGGAATTAAGCCAATGGCAAGGGGGAGGGGTGGTGTTGCAGGCAGCTGCCTACAGCCTTCTCCTCATGAGCCGTTTCTTACCTCCCAGGAGGCAGGTGTCAGTCACCCCTGTTTTGAATATTTATTACAAAGTCTGGGTTCAGAGAAATTAAGTAATGTGTCCAAGGTAACAAAACTACTAAGTGGCAGGCCTGGGCCCCAACCTGGCTCCAGAACTCGTGCTGGCTCCACCAGGTTGCTACAGGTAGTTAGGTAAGTGTGAACAGGGCAGGAGAGGGCTCTCCCCTACCCACTAGAAATGTCAGGTGATGGTTCAGCAACTATCACATTGCCTCTCTAAAAATGATAACGCAACAGCACCAGAGAAAGGCCATTTCCTGATGTTCCACACCTGTTAACATCAAAATGTTAATTGAATGCATGCCCCAGGGAGAAGCAACTTCCTGGGCATGCAAGTTAAGAGACAAAAATGGTGAAATATGATCTTCCGGGGGCACATGCCACCAGAAAAAGAAAGAAAGCCTCAGACAGGCGTGCATATAACTCCCTAAACACACTGCACATGCTCAATTCCAAAGGGTAAGGAAAGCACTGGGCATGTGGAAAGCTCATCCTAAGGGAAGAATCATGAGAAAGAAGAGAGTTTATAAAAGTCCTAGGATCATGGTTAAATGGGGCACTTGATCTTCTCTCTTTAACCTTCACATGTCCCCTTGGGTCTCTTCCAAGCACCCCTTTCTTTCCTGTTCTAAGGCCTTTTAAAATAAACTTCCATTACTGTTCTGGAACTTGCCTCAGTCTCTCTGCCTTATGCCTCTCAGTCAAATTCTTTCTTCTGAGAAGGCAGACTGAAGTTGCTACAGACCCATATGGATAGGCCACCAGTAACTTGGGGAAACTCGGATCTCTTCCGTCGGTAACAAAGTCACCTACTTCGGCAACTTAGCAGGACAGGGACTTGGCCCCAACAGAAAGCAGCAGGAGGGAGGGTCCTGAGGGTTCAGCCAGCAACCAAGAGGGTCTGAAGTTCAGGGAGGACTGCAGAAGGGACTGGGGACAGAAGACCTGTACCTTTCTACCAACTTCACCCAGGGTCTGGATAAAACCTGGCACTTGTAAGACTGCAAGCCCCAGGGTCCCCCAGCTCCATCGTGGGGATTTCCCCTCTGGCCACCCCACTTTTTCTACTCAGCATTTTCCATTTGGTTCATTCCTCTCTTGCACACACAGCCCGGCTGGAAGAGGGAAAAAGCACATGGGGAAAGCAGCCGGATGCTCACACCCCACGTGATTGCCGCCTGCATCAGTGACACCCACAGGAGACTTCCCTGCTCCTGGCACTTTGAGAAGCTGGGGGCAGGTGGCTTTCTATTTCCTGTTGCTCAGGGTCTCGTCCGTTGTCTGCATTCTTCTTTGCTGTTCTCTTACTCTCAACTTCTTGATGTTGCTCACTTCTTGTTTAGTCAGCCACACATTTTTTGCGTGTTTCCTACCTGCCTGGCTCTAGAGAACACAAAGAAAGTAGCCGCTGAAGCCGGGCGCGGTGGCTCACGCCTGTAATTCCAGCACTTTGGGAGGCCGAAGTGGGCAGATCACGAGGTCAGGAGTTCGAGGCCATCCTAGCTGTCTCTACTAAAAATACAAAAAAAGACAAAAAAACAAAAAAAAAACCTAGCCGGCCTTGGTGACGCATGCCTGTAGTCCCAGTTACTCAGGAGGCTGAGGTGGGAGACTCGCTTGAATCCAGGAGTCGGAGGTTGCGGCGAGCTGAGATTACACCACGGCACTCTAGCCTGGGTGGAGACTCTGTCTCAAAGAAAAAAAGAAAAGAAAAGCAAAAAGAAAGTAGCTGCTGAAAGAGGAAGGGGAGAGGAAGATAAAAATGAGGGTTTATGGGTCAGTGACAACGTGCCAGGCCATGGTCCATGGTGCATGGCACCTCTGCTCACCACTGTCAGGGAAGGATGACTCTGTCCCCGACTCACGCAAGCTCAGAAGCCCACAGGCACTGTGCAGCCCTTGGCCCTGGCTCTTCCAGTGACCTCATCCACAGGAAGCTGATTGTGTCCTTGGGAAGGCAAAATGTGCACATATGGCATCACCAGGAAGCAATTAAAGGCTAAGCCGAGTCTCTGTCATCAACACGGCAGAATTTGAGTCCCAGCATTCTAGTCTGAGAGGTGGGGCTCAGGCTGGGGAGGCAGCACAGCCCAGCGGGGTTCCTAAACATCCCTGCTGTGGTTTAGCAGGAGACAGTGTGGGGCAGAGCTTCAAATTCCCTCTGCTGAGGCTGGGGTAACAGGTTCCAATGTATCTATTCTCCCGACCCCAACCCTTAAAACAAAACAAAACGAAACAAAACAAAAGCACAACAATCAGCTGGGTTTTGTTACTTCCCCAAGTTCCCAGATATGTTCTTAGGAAGAGGGAAAAATGACAGACCAGAAGGAAAAGGGAGTGCCCCCCTTAGGATCTGCAAAGGTACAGTTGAACTAGGCTCTAGGCCCAGGTGCTGGCTCTCCTGGACTGAACTAGCACTGTCTCTGATGCCCATAGAGGGCTCTGGAATGAAAGCAGCTCTGGGGCTGCCCTGTCCTGTGCATCCACATGACAGAGCTTCCCCCAGCACCACCATCAGAAGTAGATCCCAGTGTGACAGGCAGCTGCTCCCCATATGAAGAGGTTCACTTTCCTGCACCCTCAGACTGGGAAAGAGCTCTGAGCTCATTGCCTCCAACCCCTGCCTCACAGCTGAGGGACACTGAGCCCCAGACCAGTGTGTCACCCTTTGCCAAGGTCACACACCACAGGGTGCCGGAGCCAGAACAAACTCCAGGGTCCTGATCCCTACACTTTCCCAGTCACATTCCATCTTTTGTTGGAGTCTAACAACCAGATCTCTTTTCAGTCCTTTGAGACCCTGGTGTCCAACTGTGGGCCAAGGTAGTGTGTGGCCCCTGTGGCAGGGTCCAAGGTGGTGACACAACCCTCTCTTGCCTCCATGGCTCCACCAGCTCTGCTGGAGTTTATGTAGCAGCCAAGAGGAAATGGTAGATCAGGACACAGAGACACAAGGGGGCAGAATCCCCAACCCGCAGGCACAACCAGATGAGAGGAGGTTCCAAAGCCCTGGGGGTCCTGTGTGCAGTACTCAGCACCCCTCCGCCCCACAGAAATGTCCCTCCAGGCAGGGGCCTGGGCATTCATTTTTCCTGAGACACCTCACGGGGGTGTTCAGGGCAGGTTGAGGCACCTATGGGACAGCCAGGTGGAACCATCTGGGCTGGTGGGATGGGCATGGGAGAGGACAGAAGATGCACCGGTAGGCCCCCAGAGGTGCCTATAAGGGAAACACAAGGGGTGCGAGGGCCACCCCACGTGATGTGAAAGAGGCAGTGCAGGGGCAGAAAAGCAGAAGTGCTTTGTTTCCTGGAAATGTTTTAGGGAGGGGGAGGTGGTGAGGATCCACTGAGGGAAATGCTGATGGCTGAAGAAAGATGAGGCCTGATGACTGGTAGTCGGGTTCCTACACATAGAGACCACGTCATGCCCTACAAGAGCAATCTGGTGGTGTGGTGCCGGGGAGGGTGGAGGAACGGGGTTACAGAGCCTGTGCAGGGATTTAGAACCAGAGGGCTCCTCAGAACAGGCGAAGGAGATGGTCTGTAAGGACCTGTCCGACTCCAGTGAGGGTATGAGGGGAAGGGAGGGAGGAAAGCACATAGGAGGACACCCACAGTGAGGAAGCAGGTCTTGGGGAGAGCTAGGTTTCAGTCCGAGCAAGAAGGGAGAGGATGTTCCAGGGACAGGCTGAGACTCTGGGGCCTCCAGAAGGCTCGGAGGAAAGGTTTCAGCAGACGGGGTCAGAAAAGGAGTATTCAGGGCCATGGGGGGAGGGTGATCTGAGCTTCTTGCAGCCCCTGACGCAAACAGGGATAAAGGACATAATGAGATTAGTCCTGAATCCGAGGCAGAGAGTGGTGAGGAGGCTGTGAGTTTGGGGGAGGGAGGGAAGGGCCTGGCTGGGAGAATGCTGGGTTCCGGGTTCCCTACAGTCCTGCCAGGAAGGTCAGAGCCCAGAGAGTCAATGGCTCCCTCCTGACACTTGACAGACAGATGTACACCTGGCCGGGGGGTGCTCTGTAGACTGCTGTGGGGCAGGGGAGCGGCTTCTCCCGGGCATAGGTCCCAAGGCACCTGCAGGATGCAGGGCTCCAGGCTCCCTCAGATGCCTGCTGATGGCTCTCTTCTGAGAGGGGGTAAACTGGCTTCCTGGGTGCCCACAAAGTGCAAGGAACTTGTTCTCAGTATGATGCACCAGGAACTGTCAGAAGTATACCTATATGTACAGGCATGATTACTACCCCCATTTTAGAGGTAGGGGAACCGAGGCACTGAGCAGTTAATCAATTTGCCCCCGGCTCCACAGATAAACAGTCAGTGTAGAGCTGGGGTCTTAACACTAGCAGGCTCCCTCCACAGTGTGGGCTCCAAGCCACTGACTGTCCTGCTGCCATCATCCAGCCTTGGCTATGTTTAAAAAAAAAAACAAGGCCGGGCGTGGTGGCTCACACCTGTAATCCCAGCACTTTGGGAGGCTGAGGCGGGTGGATCACGAGGTCAGAAGATCGAGACCATCCTGGCTAACACAGTGAAACCCCATCTCTACTAAAAACACAAAAAATTAGCCGGGCGTGGTGGCGGGCACCTGTAGTCCCAGATACTTGGGAGGCTGAGGCAGGAGAATTGCTTGAACCCTGGAGGCAGAGGTTGCAGTGAGCCGAAATCATGCCACTGCACTCCAGCCTGGGCAACAGAGCAAGACTCTGTCCAAAAAAAAAAAAAAAAACCAAAAAAGAAAACCCTCATCCAAATTAAACTTAATAGAGTTTAATTGAGCAAAGAATGATTTGTGTATCAGGAAGCCTTCTGAACCAGAGTAGATTCAGAGAAACTCCAGTGCAGCCACGTGATGGAAGAAGATTTATGGACAGAGAAAGGAAAGTGACACAGAAAACAAAAGTGAGGCACAGAAACAGCTAGATTGTTTACAGCCCAGCATTTGCCTTATTTGAACATGGTTTGAACAGTTGGCCCTCTTTGGCCAGAACTCAGTGATCTGCACAAGGGTAGGTTACAGACTGTTTCCACCTCCATTTAAGTTACAGTTCACTATGTACAGGGAAACTATGAGGGCAAAGTTAAAAATATGTCAGGAGGAAGCTTTAGACTAAATTTGATGTAATGATTCCCCCCTTTTGGTCATGCTCTCAATTTTGATAGATTGACCAAAACTTTAGTCATTGATGTCAATATCACCATTGTAAATGTACTTATTTGGTCTCAAAACCTACGGAAATAGCAGAAGAGTGGATTTTGTAAGGCGAGAACAAGGACATCAGGTTATTTTTTTGTAAGGGTTACAGTAGAGAGTACCTCTTCATGCTGGAATGTCCAGTTTACAGAAGAAAAACAAAACCTGGTATGTTCTAGGATGTATTAGTATCCTTAAAGTCTTAGTTTGATTATATCACATTTACCATAAGTGACTCCATTTTGGTTTGATCTGGTCTGTTGGGGTTAGTACAGGAGCTCAGTCCAAAACAATGGTCTTTCATAATTTTGTTTAAGAATTCCTCCCTTATGGTCAGATTCTCACATAGGTGAGAGTGTGACCAAAATTTACAGCCTTAGCACCACTCTCAGTTACCATCATTTTGAGTTTCCAGACTCAACGCATCATTCATAGGTTACAGTGCCCTCATGGTCGTATATTTATTTGAGTTCTTGTCATTCCAGTTGAAGAGAGACCATCTGAAATTCTAGAAATGGCTGCAAGCAAACATTTAAAACTTTTGAGAGAATACAGCGCACCAGGCAGACTACTATTTTGACTACCAAGAGGATAATACACAGAGTTTGTAGTATGCTCCTTAGCCAGGGTCCCCATAAACCAAACCACCTAAAACCAAACAGATCAAAGAATGAGCTAGATGAAGAGTCTACTTGCTTTAACCACGCAGCTTGTTCATTCATCTCCTACAACTAAATCTCTCTAATACCTGATTTATTTCTCCACAGGAAACAAGAAGTGCCAGCAACTGCTGAGATACTTCTCTGTTTAGCCAGTAAATAATCTAGAGAGATTCTGTTATTTAGTACAACTTTCACAAGAGAATTTATTTACTGGTTGATTGATTGAGATGGAGTCTTGCTCTGTCACCCAGGCTGGAGTGCAGTGGTGCGATCTCAGCTCACTGCAACTTCCACCTCCTGGGTTCAAGCGATTCTCCTGCCTCAGCCTCCTGCATAGCTGGGATTACAGGTGCACACCACCATGCCCAACTACTTTTTTTGTATTTTTAGTAGAGGGAGGGTTTTACCACATTGGCCAGGCTGGTCTCAACCTGATCTCAGGTTATCTGCCTGCCTTGGCGTCCCAAAGTGTTGGGATTACAGGCGTGAGCCACCACGCCTGGCCTTCAAAAGAGAATTTCAAGCCTGTTGTGTAACCAAGGCCTTTACAGTAGAATCTGCTGTAGAGCCTATCACCAGGGATATATTTTTAATCATTGCCTCATTTACTCCAAACCATGGAAAAAGAAACCTAAGAAATGATGCCCATCTAGAAGAATGAAGGATCATGGAAATGTTCTCTTTAGCATATGATGCATCAATAGGTTAAGAGGAGTGAATGAATATTCTGTTTCTGACTGCTTATGAGGCAACACATGTGCCATTAAAATTTCTCACCTACATTGGCCTTTTATCTTCCATCTATCAAGACATAAGTTTGTCCATGTATAAGGCTGGCTGTAAAATTCTTCATTTAAAAGTATACCCCATGAGTGCACACAAAAGACCCCATTTTCACTTCTCTTGTTTGCAGAGGCATAAGCAAGGAAAAAACTGAAAGATAAGAGTCTCATGCTAGCAGAGAAGTCTTGATTCATGATGTTGGAAAAAAAGCTGTCCACATCAAGGATGCTGTCTCCTTCCGGGGAGAAGCTTCCCTAGTTAGCTTTACCTTAAGGTTTCCAATGGATGTACAGTTCCAAGAGTGTAGAGGGACCCTTATGAGTTGTGAGATTAAAAACCCAAGACTCAAGGTCTGGAAGTTTTCCTGCAATGTGGATGGCAAGTGCAGTCTTTCTCTGATTTTTTCAGAAGATTCAATCTTCAGGTTCTAGATTGTGAAGGTGTTGATGGTCCCGTCAGTGGACCATGAAAAGCTTTCTTCACCTGAACGTACACTTTGGCATAACGACCTACTGTTACATCAGCCCTCTTGCATGCATGAAAAGTTTTTATACAACCAGAAAACATGCATTGGAAATGACAATGGAATGAAATCCCTCTATAAAAATTTAAATGACTCTCCAGGTAGCAAAAATGTACCTGAAGTTTTGATTATATTTCCAGAAATGTGGGTTTGACAAACCAAATATTGGTCATAAACTATTTTAGCAATTTAGAACAGTCACCACACACACATATACATATTTAATTTGAATCATTTTATCTCCTTCATAAATCATGGAATGCAAAGCTTTTAATAACAAAAGCTTTAAGGACTCAGGAAGGATGAGGTGGGCATCCAGGTTCTCCATGAGTCCACACTTAACACTGGACTTATGTCCTCTTACATACCTGCTATTTCTCCAATTTAGATGCATAGCACTAAAACTGATAGGTTATCATAGGTAATTTGACCTGGACCATGGAATTCATTCGAACTGTGTATCTAAACAATTCATTGATTTATCATAAAATCTGGCAAAGTACCTTCTTGCTATTCAATTTTTTTCCTGCTTGTGTAGCAGTTTTATAAACCAATCAGTCTCTTTATTAGAGTTCAGGAATTCTTACCCAGTCCAAACAGTTTGATCTGAAAGTTATCAGAAACCTGTATTCGAGAATGTTT